>NW_021703784.1:609982-1007632 GCF_005190385.1 Monodon monoceros | reverse complement strand
ATATATATATATATATATATATATATATAGAGAGAGAGAGAGAGAGAGAGAGAGAGAGAGAGAGAGAGAGAGAGAGAGGGAAAAATCATGTAATAATACTGTTAGATGCCAGATGAGCTTTTGTTAACATTAACAATCATTCATAATGAAAAAAAAAGAATGTTTTAGACAA
This sequence comes from Monodon monoceros, assembly GCF_005190385.1. Lineage (NCBI taxonomy): Eukaryota > Metazoa > Chordata > Mammalia > Artiodactyla > Monodontidae > Monodon > Monodon monoceros. The sequence continues at coordinate 1,007,460 of NW_021703784.1, read as the reverse complement.
AATACAAAAAAAGGAAACATTTTAAAGCTCACAAAGTTTTACAGCAAAACTAGTAGCAAAGTTCATATTAAATTTTGAAACACAGAAGGCAATTCTATAAAATTATGAACAAGAAAAGAGTATCCATCTAGAGATTTTAAATAAACACTGGGGGGAGATATGTTATCTAAAAACAATATAATTGTTTTCCTAGAAATGCAAACAAATTTTTAAAAAATTATCAAAACTAAGAGTTTAAAAAGTGACTAGATATAAGAGAAACATACAAAAATCAATAGCTTTCCTTTACACCAGCAATAAGTGGTTATAAAGTACAATTATAAGGAAAACCCATTCGAAACACCAAAAATTATAGCATGCCTAGGAATTAATAATAAATACACATGAACTATGTGAATAAGACTATAAAAAATTATAAAAGGACACAAAAACAGCCCTGACAGGGAATTCGCCATGTTACTGCTCTGATCAAAGCCTCCTCCTACACTGACGACCTGGATTCTCCCCTTCCTGTTCCTGAAGACTTTGCTGGTCAGTGGTCATCGTCAAATTTCTCTCTGTACTGGGTCAGTCCTCCCACCCTAAAAACATACTCTAGGATCACCCATGTTTTTAAAAGCAAACACAGAGTTAGAAAACCACCTTCTGGTAACCAGAGGGGAAAGGTTGGGGTCAGGGGGAGGGATAAATTGGGAGTTTGGGATTGACATATACACACTATATAAAACAGATAATCAGCAAGGACCTACTGTACAGCACAGGGAACTCTGCTCAATATTCTGTAATAACCTAAGAAGTTTATTATATATATATTATATATATTATATATTATTATATATTATATAATTTATATTTTATATATTATATATATACTACATACATGTATATGTATAACTGAATCGCTTTGCTGTACACCTGAAACACAACATTGTAAATCAACTATAATCCAATATAAAATTTAAAAAATGTTTAAATAGTGAAAGCAAAATAAGACCTCCCTTACCATACCAAACCTTGCAGAGAAACATCTCCGAAGAGTTACCTATAGTTAGTTAATACAGTCAGCCCTCATTGCTCACGGGTTCCATGTAGGCAAATCCGCCTATTTGCTAAAACTTATCTGTAACCCAAAACCAATACTCATGGCATGTTTGCCGCCATTCTTGGACGTGAGCCGAGCAGCACAAAATGTGATTCGCCCTGACACACGTGCCCTCGTTTCAGCAAATCACACTCTAAACAACTGCCCTTTTCTTAGTCTATTCAGTGCCACAGTTTCCCCATTTTTGTGCTTTTTGTTGGTGATTTCACTGTTTAAAACAGCCCCCAAGGGTAGTACTGAAGCGCCTTGCAGTGCCCCTAACAGCAAGAAAGCTGAGATGTGCCCTATGGAGGAAATGTGTGTAGATAAGCTCCGTCCAGGTATAAATTACAGTGCTTTGGGCCACAAGCTCAATGGTGATGAAGCAACAGTATATATTAAACAAGGTGTCTTTAAACAGAAATGCACATAAGTTTGTGTATCGATCAGCTGATGAAAGGCTGTACCCAGAGGCTCACAGGAACATGACCCTTCTTCCCGTGGGAGCAGTGGTTCCACAATCACTAATACAGTGTTTGAAGTGATTCTGCAGAATGAAACCAATGCAATAACGAACACTGACTGTATTTCAATTTCTCCAAGCCCCATTCTTTCAACGACAGTCAAGCTTTGAAATTATCATTCCATTTTAATTACTCTGGTTAAGTTTACCGATTACCAGTTCCTGAGGTCTGAAGCACCTGTTCTCTGTCCTCCAAACTTGACCATCAACAGCATTCCATACAATAACCACCTCTTCTTGAAACACTTCTTTATCTTGCTCAGAAATGCACCATCGGGTCTGTCTTCCTCCCTCACACCGATGTTTCTCACATAACTATCGCTGGCAGAACTCTCCCAGAACTCAGGATTCACAACTCCAACCTCCTTCCTGACATCTCCACTGGGATGATAGTCTAGAGTAAAAACACAGTCCACAAGGACTCGGGAGGGACCCATGTGCTCTGCCCTCTGTAACCTTCCCATTCAATTAGTTTCTCAAGCCTAAGCTCTTTGCAGTCACTCCATTCTTGGTTCTCCCTCCACACAACCAGTGCATCGGAAAGCTCTCCAGCACTACTTCCAAAACATATGCAAAGCCCACGAGCATCCCTCAGCTCCACTGTTAACGCCGTGATCCAGGGCCCCGTCATCTTTCATCCTGATTACAGCAACAATTTTCTAAATAGTCTCCTTTTCTTTCCTCTCCCAGCACACACACAATCTATGCCTGTCACAGAAATGAGAATGGGCTGCTAACTTGTGAATCAAATCATTCCCCTTTACACAAATCCCTTCAAAGGCTTTCTATTGTGTTTAGAATAATATCCAAACCTTTCACCGCAGCCTGGAAGACCCTACCCGAGAGGATCTTTGTCTCCATCTCTGATCGCTGGGAAGACACCTCACACTGCACCATGTTCCCCACTGGCCTCTTTTAATCTCTCAAAGCTGACAAGGTGGTTCCCATCTTAGGGTCTTTGGCTGTCCTGCCTGGAATGCTCTTCTCAGACTTTTCCTCCGTTGTCTCCCTGTGATTAGGCCTCAGCTAAAACGTCACTCCTCAGAGACGATGCCCTGAGTATACAATCCAAAGTAGACCCCCCCTTAGCTGTGTTCCATTTTATAAACCTTCATAGTATTTACGTCATTTTCCTTTTGTTCACCTGCTCATTACCAATCTTCCCGACCTCATCCTCCAGAATATGTGTTCTTGTAAGAGCAGGAACTGTGGCAATCTTGTCTATCACAGAGCCAACGATGGTCTCTGGCACATAACAGACTCTACTTATTGAATGGATGTGTGGTCTCAATACTGTAGAGATGCTAAATGCGTGTGTGTATACATTTAAAGTAATAGCAATCAAAGTCCCAGTGAGGCTGGTGCTTGACTAGTCAATAAGACATTATTTTAAAGGAACATTTATTAAACTAACCAAGCCATGGTAATTATAAGTAGTATGGTTCAGTCACAGGGATAGACAAATAGATCAATGGTGTCAAAGTGACAGTCTAGAAAGAAACTCATGTATGTGGGAACCTAAGCAGACGGCAAAGCGGTACGTCACATTTGTGGGGATTTAGGTACCTCACATTGTGCGTGTTGGTATCTGGAAAAGAGCCATGGATGAAGTTTTTATACCCTGGAATTAGCAAATGCTACAAAGCAGGGATTATTTTCACGGCATTTTTTAGACCAGTTTTACATTTATGGCAAAACTGAAAGGATACAAAGATTTCCCCAAAACCCCTGCCCCACACACGCAGAGCCTCCCCCAATATCAACATCCCTCACTCCCAGAGTGGGACGTTTGTCACAACTGAACCCGCATGGACTTATCACAATCACCCCAAGTCCACAGTTTACATTAGGGTTCACCCGTTCGTTGTAGACTGTGTGGGTCTGGACGAATGTGTAATGACACATATCCATCATCACGTCATACAGAGTATCTTCACTGCCCGAAAAACCCTCCATGCTCACTCTGTTCATCCCCCACCCACCGGCTGATCCTTTCATTGTCTCCACAGTTTTGCCTTTTCCAGAATGTCACTGACTTGGCATCATACAGTATTTGGCCTTTTCAGATTGGCTTATTTCACTCAGTGATATGCATTCATGTTTTCTCTCTGTCTTTTCATGGCTCAATAGCTCATTTCTTTTTAGTGTTGAATAACATTCCATTGTCTGGATCGACCAGTTTGTTTATTCATTCACGTACTGAGGGATATCTTGGTTGCCTCCAAGTTTTGGAGATTTTAAATAAGCGTTTGTTTTTTTCTCCTTCAGAAAGCTGGTTGTTACAGCACACCCCCGCGCCAGGAACCCATACAAGCCAAAGTTCCAAGCGGAACTAAATAAAAATAAAACGGTATGACTTTGTGACTCCCAGCAAGCACCCACCACTCTAATTTCCAACCAGGCCCACAGGCAAATGACGAGAAAACTCCAAAAGGACCTGCTTTTTTATAGGTCAGTATTTTACTCATGTTGTGAGTCTGTTTATATCCCAATAAACTTGAATATTTTATATTCCTACAATTTCATCTCACATTCTCTAATAGATTTAGAAAGCAATTGGGGAAGTAAGATGAGGGATAGGATGGCGGATCAGTGCAGTAAAATGAGGCTCCAGAGGCACTGCAGATGCCAATAGGAGGGGAAATCCCCGGAAGGGATAGAGGTGCTGTCCCCACCTGAAAGCCGGGTCGGCCCATGTCACTTCCCTGACGAAGAGGTCCCAGTAGCCTCACATCTAATTGTTTCCCATCTCGATCAGAATAAAAACCAGCATCTGTGCAGTCCTGCTTCTTTCTGGTCATGGAGGGCACCCTGCTATATTCCAGACAGGTGCCCACATGCAGCAGACAGGCTGCTTCCCAGAGATATTTATGGCTTCTTGCCTACTCCCCTTTAGATCTTTGTTAAGATACGGGGTGGAGAAGGAAGGGAGCAGCGAAGGTGCAGGAGGCAGCCTGGACGCTAGGCTGGCCCATGGGCAGCTGGCCACCTGTGTGGAGCCGCTGGTGTCGGCCCGTCCTGGTCCCGTGACCACCTAGCCCTCAGCATCACTCAACGTTAAGAAGTGCCTCCTTCACTCATTTTTGGAAGGCGTCACTACACACAAGGTGAGGAGAGAAAAACACCTCATTTGATCGAAATCACGGTCATGGGCTGGGAAAATATCTACTACCTGGTTACAGCTTAGTTCCTGATCATAAACAAGATTCCACTATCATGTGTATAAATCCCTGCCCAGGAATCCCTACTTTCTATTTCCTTAAGGACATGAAGGAAGACTGGGAGAGACAGAACACAGACAAGTGCCCATAAGGCAGGCGAGGAACCCAGAAGACACCCAGAGACAGAAGGCGGCCCAGCACTGCGTGCTTTGAAATATTCCTTCTAGAGATAGAACCTCTGTCTGGCTACAAACCGATGATATAGCTTAAAAAGGGGGAAACACTGAGGGTCTGCAATTCGATTAGCAGAACAGATATGCCAGAAAGAAAATGGGGCCAGAGGGCAGAGGAGTAAAAGGATCAGGAAAACGCAGAAGCAGCAGAATGACCGTCTCGCTCGCACCTTCCATCCCGGGATCCCACGGGGAGCTTCACGGGTTGATTAAAACTCCTAACAGCCTGGGAGCAGGCCAGGAGCTCAGGTAACTACAGCAGAAACAATGCACTAGGATCACACAGGATGGCATCATGTATTTAATTCCGATACTTGGGAAACCAGGTCATTCCTGGATACCCTGGTTTTTACATCAGGTGGGTCTCATGAGGCCTGTCCTGCTGTAAGGGGAAACCCAGCCAGGCCACTCAGTGGGCACAAGGGAGGAGGTGAGGACCTCACAGCAGCTGCAGGGCTGGATTCAGCCTGGGCTCCACCCCGAGCGCCGCCCCGCCGGTGTACTCCTCCCCCCAGGGCCGGCTGCAACCCTCCCAGAGAGGCTGCTTTTCACAGAAGTGTCCGGTGCTGAAGGCCTGCTTTTTTTTTTTTTTTTTTAACATCTTTATTGGAGTATAATTGCTTTACAATGGTGTGTTAGTTTCTGCTTTATAACAAAGTGAATCAGTTATACATATGTTCCCATATCTCTTCCCTCTTGCGTCTCCCTCCCTCCCACCCTCCCTATCCCACCCCTCTAGGTTGTCACAAAGCACTGAGCTGATCTCCCTGTGCTATGCGGCTGCTTCCCACTAGCTATCTATTTTACGTTTGGTAGTGTATATATGTCCACGCCACTCTCTCGCTTCGTCCCAGCTTACCCTTCCCCCTCCCCGTATCCTCAAGTCCATTCTGTAGTAGGTCTGTGTCTTTATCCCCGTCCTGCCCCTAGGTTCTTTATTTTTTTCTTAGATTCCACATACATGTGTTAGCATACGGTATCTTTCTCTTTCTGACTTACTTCACTCTGTATGACAGACTCTAGGTCCACGCACCTCACTACAAATAGCTCAATTTCGTTTCTTTTCATGGCTGAGTAATATTCCACTGTACATATGTGCCGCATCTGCTCTATCCATTCATCCGATGATGGACAGCTTTGCATAGTGCTTTCCTGCCTTTTTTCTTCCTTCCTTTTAGAACTTGGTCCCTGAGGACACAGACTCTTTCCACTTCAGCTTTTTGCCCTTTCTCTACTCCGGAAAACAGCTAGCATATAAAAGCAAGAAGGAACAGCCAGAACATCAGATCTGAGGCTAAAATCATTGGTAAAATGAGCTGCTCAGAACACTGTTTTAATAGCAAACTAAGACATGACCATAAACACACACCCCAGAGTTGCACAAGAATTAAGTCGGAGACAATGATGCCAAACTGTCACAAGGGAAAATAAAAAGTAGTCCTGATGTTAAGACCAGAGACAGATAAGACATAAGCAGGCAATTAATGTCAGAAAAGTTGAAATTCAGTGCCCACTAAAAAGTGTAAATAAATATTAAGAGGAAATGAGTAAGTGCCTCGTGGCTGACGGAGGCTTGAGGGGACATGTCCTAAGGGTGAGGCCCCCGGGACGCAGGATCTCCTCTTGGACACAGGACAGACTCCTGGGGGGTATGGCGGCATCACCCACACGAGGGGGTGGGGCAAGGGAGCCAGGAGAGGAAAGTGCACTTGAGATGCACCCTAGGAAGCCATCTGGCTCATCCTGGGGCAGGCAGAGGGCTCGATTAAGACCTGCTCCCTTGGGAAGGGCCACCCTGTCCCCGGGGGCCCAGGTAGGGTGTCCCTGGCAGAGGGCCCCACTCTCCTAGGACTCTCGGAAGCACTGCCTGGAACCAGTCATCACAAATGTGACCCTGAGCAGCTCGTGGCTTTGTCACCCAGAGGCCCCCCTCCCACCTGTCGGGAGCTGCACCCGTATTTCCTGGGGAAGAGGCTGGGCCCGGGTGGGCGCATCCGGAGGAGCTGCCGGGCCCCCGACAGATCCCACTCTGCTCTGCTACCATTACAGGTGACACACAGTTATGGAAATAATTAGAAAGTGAGGGTAAGTCAGTCAAACACTACAACAAAACCGCTGAGTTTCACCATCCAGTCATGCAGGCGCACATCCTTCACCTGTACACACACGCGGCAGACATATCTACAAAAATGAGTTTAACTACACATGGTGTTTTAGAACTTGTGAACATATTTCAAAAAATGCTTCTATAGCATCTTTTCTTAATGCCCATGATTCCAATGCACAAATGCAGTGTCATACATTTAACTCGGTCCCCACTGCTACACATCTCTGTCCCCATCCTCTTTGGCGGACACATCTTTGCAAGCGTCCTTAATTATCCTGCAAGAAAATCATTGCTGTCGACTTGCCATGGGAAAGGGTAGAGGCGATATTTTTAAAGGTTTCAATTCTTGTGGCCAAAGTGCTTTTCAGAAAGGTGATTATCTGCCACCAGCAGAATAAAAGTGTCCTTTTTGTTGCTATTCTTGTCACCAGGAGCCCCTTGGTTGTGAGGGGGCTGCAGGGCACACTGCCACCTCAGGCGGGTTAGCGGGAAGGGAAGGAAAGGAGGCCCCTTGAAGGCGGCATGTGAGCCATTTCCCCAAAGAGGAGGCACAGACCGAGAGCCTGTCGCTGTCTCAGAAGGAAGAGGCTCTCTGCCTGGAACAGCCAGGACCTTTAGCTCAAATCCATTAATCCTCTTTATTAAACCTGGGTCACCTCTGAGTCCTGAGAAACTAACCAGCACCTCCCCACTGCAAGTGCATCCAGGGACGCGCTGCACGTAGTCTGTCATCTCCAGGGACCAGGGCACAAGGTTAGAGGGCCTCTCAGGCTCTGGCCTCTGCCAATGTGAGAGGGAACACCAGCTGCACCTGTATAAATTTCAGGCCACGGCCAGGATTGCACCTCTGCACGTGGGTTGGGGGGAATGCAGGTCAGGTGGGCCAGCGGCTCCCCTTCCTTCCAAACGCCTGAGCAGGTCCAGGAGCTCGGGAGGGTCCGGTCCAGAGTCGGCGGTGGGGGGGACTTGGGGCTCCTCAGAGCAACCCGCCCGACTCCCCCGCAGGGAAGAGCTGAAACCCTCCCTGCTCTGCATCAGTACGTGGAGCAGAGGCCATGCCAGAGCCAAATGCGGAAGGGCCAGCAACAGAAAGATAGAAAAGGAGAAAGACCAGGCAGGGAAATGCACACAGACCAGAGAATCAGAGAGACAATCGGGACCAGAGCAACGCCAAGAACACACACAGCAACACGAAGGCCCCTTCCCAGCAGCCTGCCCTGCTGCTCCGGCCCCGAGACCTGAGACAACCTCCCTCAGTCTCCGCCCACCCACTTACACACCTGATGAAGCTTAAGAGTCACCCCAGGACCAGGTGCAGCGGATCTCAGATGCTAGGCAGACAGAGCACACGGACTTGAGCTTGATATGAAGGATCAGAAAAGTAACTAGCTCGGGTCCCAAGGAGAAACGCGGTGGGAGAAGGGGAAGGTTAGAAATTAAAGCTCTAGGAAAAAGGCAGGATGGGGCCTGGCCTGCGGTAGTTTTAAACGTAAGGAGCTGACATCACTGTGGAGGGGCGGTGTGTCCAGGTTCGCAAGAGCCCCACATGGTGAGGGGCAGTGTCACTGCCAGTTCACAGGTGAGGAAACCGGCTCCGGGCAGCTCTGCTCACCAGTCATTGAAGAAGAGCAGCCCAGCTCCCTCCTGACACCTTCTGAACCTCTTCACCCGAATGGAACCACAGCAGCCTTTGTGGAAAGTGGGGAGTGAGGAGAAGCTTCTGGAACCACAAGGAGGGTCAGGGAGTTTCCATCTGTGAAACCTCCATCGGCATCCCAAACGGTAGAGAAGCATAACTTCTATTTTCTTCGTATTTTCTGCTATCCAAATACTCTACCATCAACAGGTGATACAGTCCTAACCAGAACACACAAATGGGTGTGTGCATTCCTCCAAGTGCGGGGGAGGGAACAGGAGCCCTTTGGCCACAGAGGAAGTTCACTGTTTTGACCTTTCCTGGGCCCCAAGGGGAAGTGCATTCTTTGAGATCCTAAGATTTTTTGAGATTCACACCCAAAGTTCATCCCTGTCCTGGAGGCAGACCCATGGACACGGGGCTGGAGTGAGAACAGATACCTCACAGGCGTGAGCAAGGGCCGTTCATCTGCTGCCTGCTGTAAAAGAGATATTGCCAATAACTGAAAAATCTCCCAGGAGATCAGAAACAGATGATCAACACCACCAGCAGAAAACAATTGTTTTAAAATCTAAGCATCAACTCAATTTGTAACATCAAAGGAGAAAAAGCAGAAACCACTGCTCCCTCTCAAGTGGGCAGAGACAGCCTCTGTGAGCACCAACGGGGGCCACACCTGCCTCGCCACCAAGACCCGGCTGGCGGGACTGTGGTGGCCACTCCGGCGTCATCTGGATGGATTAGCCGCTGTCACCAAGACACCCCTGGCTCCTGTGAGCTTCTCTCCCAGTCGTTGCACTACTAGAACAGGGGGTGTTTCTGCGTATTTAATTGCTCCAATGTCCTTTCACTGACATGATGCTCTTTCTGGGAGAGTATGGTCTGGGTCCTCGGTGCCACTCCCTGGGCGGGGGAGGGCCAGGCGGGGAGCCTCCCTCACCCCACCACCTCCCCACCCCCGGGGGCTCCCATCAAGGGAGGGAACAAAGCCGGGAGCCCCGCGCCAGGGGGCTCCGAAGGCTCAGAGGCTGCTGGCCACCTGGAGGAGAGAAATCACGCCGCTCAAGTCTTCCTCCTGCTTCCAGCCAATTTCTACTCCCTTTAATTCAATTCCACTCCTCCTGACCCCAGCAGGCTGGAGTTCCAGAGTTACTTTCAACAGATAGCACCAATTACCGAGGTGTGAAAATAGAAACCTTCGCGTTTGGAGAACAAACCCAGAGACCGGACTGAACTGAACTGAGCAGGAAGGTGGAGAGAAGAGAGGAGTCCGGGGCGGTGGGGGAGGCGACTGGCAGGCAAAGAGGAGGCTGCAGACAGGGACCACCCAGAGGGGCCCCCGGAACCGCAACAAGCCAGGGAAGCACGCGGGCCGGGGCACCTGGAGCTGGGATGGTCCTCGTGGGCCTGTGCGAGCGCCAGCCCAACCCCACTGGTCGCTTCCCTGTACAGAGAGCCCCGAGCCCCGGTGCCCCCAACGGGCCGCACACCCTGCAGAGAGACCCTCACCCGCAGTGGGGGAGCGGGACCAAGAGCAGAAGCAGAGCCCAGACGTCCCGCCTGGCTCCCACGGGCAGCCCGTGATCATGGCAACCGTGCACACCTTGGGGGGGCCTTCACCCTCCCGCAGGTTTCCTAGGAGCCCCCCACCCTGTGCCACTCGGCCTGGGGTGTCCAAACACACGGCGGGTCCTAGTAACACTGATGAAAATTAAGTCTCGGGCTGGTCTGTGCTTCTGTGGTCGAAATTAATTGGTTCCATGACCTTTTTATATCGGCATCCTGTCCCCTATAAAACGTAAATAGAGTAGGTACCCAGCAAATACTTGAACTAACGTTTTAAATAAGGTGTTCTGCCCTCCATAAAGCCTGTCTTGTTATTTAAGGAAAGACGACATTATCATGGGATGAGCTTGGAACAGTAAACCAACGAGACTACCTTTCCCCCATCCACCCCCCCCAGACCAGGGACGACGGCGGGGGGGGGGGGGGAGAGTTACTCTCCGTTACACACCCACCCCCTTCCCAGGGACTGAAGGGGGTGCTTACTTCACTGCGAACAGGAGCAGAGCCTCAGACCTCCTGCCAGGTCCACACTGAGACGGGTCGGAGCCTGAGAACATGGCCCGGGGTCACCTGAACCCCTCGGCCGGGCACCAGGACCTCCGAGAAGCTGAGGCCCTTCCTCCCTGGTCCAAGGTCTTCAACTCCACCCACCGCCCGCCCTCGGTGGGCTGGGCTAAGGGTCTCGTGCAAGATTCAGGGAAGTGGATCCACAGGTGTGTGTGAGTCCACGGACACACCCTCAACACACAGAAGCATAGGAAAAAAAACACAGATGCCTCCTCTCCCTCCCAAGGATCAATCATAGCTTCATCTTCAGGGAAGAAATTAATCTAAGAACCTTTAGCCAGATCCTCTGACTTTCTGTCCAGATCCTGCAGCACTTCACTGCAAGACAAGCTTCCCTCAGCCATTCTCCTTCAGGGGCGTTTGCTCCTGTGTTTGGTGTGCAGTGAAATGCGCGGCCAGGATTGCTGATTCAAAGGCTGTAGCAACACTTGGGCCCATCCCCTGTGAGAGGAGAAATACTTCTTGACTAGACTTAGGGTGACTGGCCATCCTGGGGTGCCTGGGACGGACAGTCCCCAGGGTGCAGGGCTCCCAGTTCTGAAAGCAGGACAGTTCTGAGAAAACTGGGCCAAGTTGAATAATCTAGCTTAGATATGATTTCTGAAAATGCCCCCATCCTTAGCAGCAAGGATGGGGCAGGAATGACACAGAGTAAAAGGAAGCAGCTGGTCTGAGGGTGGAACTGCAAAGAGGCTCCATGTTCTAAACTCCATAATTTCCTCATCTCATTTCTAAAGACATAGAAAATGAGCTTCATAGAAATATGTCTGCCTAGGAGTCAACTTTACGTGGCAGCGTTGACTCTGAAAGTCAGATCTGTGGGAGCCCTAAACCCATGTTCTTTACCGGGCCAGGAGCCTGTGAGGACCAGCACGGCCTCCCAGCCCCAGGAAGGAACCTTGAGGCACCATCAAGGGCCTGCCTTCAGGGAGTTTCAGATACACTGGGCGGGGTGGGCAGTGGATTTAACTAACCTCAGCTGGTCAGCATCTCCTCCCCCGCCCTTCGCTCCTCCAAACGCAGCTGTAAATCCTTCCCATCTGTAAACACGAATGCGGTTCTCGCCATTGCTTAGCGCTTCTGACACTAATTGCTCTACAGAGTCTGTGCAACTGGCAACACCTTATTAAACGTGAAATATATTATACTGTCCACTTATTGCTGCTTTACAGAGATAAAAGTATCTTTACTGCATGGGAAAGCTGGCAAAGAATTTGACAAAGTGGCTTCTAAACAGCCGCCTCCCAGGACACAGGCTGGTCTGGGTTAGGCCGGAGCTGCCCTGCCCTGCCCTGCCCTGCCCTGAAGGTTTCACCACAGACTCTCCCCTGCACTGTTCTGCTTCCATCTCAAAGATCAGCGTCCACGGAGCAAGCCTTGGTGCTCTCAGCCGAGACAGCGGCACCGGCCGGTCTGCAGAAACAACGTCTCCTTCCTGCCAAGGGCAGAGCAGGGTGCAGAGGAGGCTGGCTAGAGGAGAGCTGGGCGGCAAGGATGCAAGAGCACGACGGGCAGGTCTAGGGCGAGAGCTCCAAGTTCAGACAAACTTGGGACAAGGCAGGCCTCCTGACGGACACCCGCCAAGACGGGATCGCACAGTCAAAGCAAAGCCACAGTCAGCAACCTCTGCAGACGCTTGCTGACACTTAACCATCAGAGAGTCCACCCACCCCAACCTCAGCCCAGCTGGCTCCTCGAGGCCCTGTTACATGGGACAGAGACTCCAATGACCTCCTCGCTGAAAGCAACGGGACTCAACTCGCCAACCAAATACCCGTAAACGCTTCCCTAAACACCCTCCAGTTCAAGATTGCCTGACCATCCATATGGGACGCAAGCTAAGAATGTTTCTTACATTTTTAAAAGGTTGTGAAAAGAGGAAGAGGAATATGAGGTAGAAACCTCAGGGGCGAAAAGCCTAGAATATTTACTTCACCAGAAACAGCCGGCGCTGTCTCAAAGAAAGAACGGGAAAGTGCAGAGAAAAGTGACTGCAGGCAGCTCAGAGGAGAACCGCGGGATGGAGGGAAGGACAAGGGTTGACACAGAAATGCCACCGGGAAAATAACGCCCGCTTCCAAAGGGGCAAATTTTGCTGAGTGCTGAGATCTGATTAATTGTGTTCACTCTGCTTTCTGGAAAGGGCCCATCTGCGGGAGCCTCGCCTTTTGTCTTGGCGATGTTTTACCGCTGTCCCCGTCCATGGCAGTGCCGTGACACGGCCCAGTGGGACAGGGCGGCCCCAGGAGCTTGCAGATAACAAGGAGATGCAATGATGGACGGGCCTATTGTCACGTCCACGTTTTGTGTTTCCGAGATACCAAATTGCCTGATCGCCTTGACATTTCCGAGACCAAATTAAAATGCACCACCATGGAGACAAAATGTCATTAGCCTCATTATAAGTGATTGTGTTAAAATAAATACAAAAATAAAGTGGAAATTAGTCCAAACCATTAAAATACAGAAGCGAAAATGGCCAACAGGGACCTTACATGAGACAGACTAAGAAAGGTTGAGACGCCCCCAAGGAGGCAGGAGAGATGGATGGAGCCAGCATGGTGGGCAGGCAGCGGGCGGCGGGACGGCACTGCTTGGGCGCCAAAGCTGCTGCGCTCGGCCACCGCCCATGTCGAGGGGCCTTAGAAAGGGTGCATGGCCTCACTGACCCCTGAATTCCTTCTCTGGGAAGATAAGAAAGTGACCTCACCTTTCACACGTGTCTGTGAAGAGCTTCACGTCTAAGTAAAAGGAATAAAGAAATGGTCTTATGAGTTGGAGACTGTCTGGAAGACGGTCCCCTGAAAGAAGGGGGCAGGTAGCCCCGTTGGGCAGAGAGATAACTGACCTGACCAGGGACGGAGGTGTCCTCACAGGACAGCCCCGGCTTTTCTGAAGAAGGGTGGCCACAGGCAGAGAACCAAACTTGGGTCCACTTGCCCGAGTGCAGTAGAGCCAATCTACCGACATGGAGTCGTGGTGAAGGAAACTGTAGCATTCACTGCAGGACCAAGCAAGGAGTCCAGAGCGGCTAGTGCTCAAAAAACCCGAGCTCCCCGATGGGTTTCAGGAAAGCATTTTTAGAGGCCAGGTGAGGGGGGCGGGTCGCAGGGCATGCGAGCAGCTTGTGCACAGTTCTCTGGTTGGTTGATGGTGAGGTCACAGGGTCAACGTTATCAATCCTGAGGCTCCAGGAGGCCTGGGTCATCAGGTAGTTAACATCTTCCACTTGGTGGTGGTTTTAGCATCTGTAAAGCAACTCAGGAAGTGCACGTCAGGTACTGTGATCTGGCTACTTCAGAGGGGAGCCCAGGGGAGGATACGGGCAAGGGGTGTGTCCCGGGAAGGCCCCATACAGTCCTGCTCGGTTACACCGGGAGGCCCCGTGTGGGGTACCGAGAGGGGTTCTGACTGCGACTCTGTCTGATGTCAGCTCAGCCCTTTCCCTGACCTCCTACCATCTGTGGGGCTCACCCTCCCTGCCTCCCAGACCCTTTACTCTCTGCTGCTTCACCCAACCTGCCCTTTGACCCCTCCCTCTTTCCTGTCTCTTTCACCTACACCTACTTCCTTTGGCCCCTCAGACTTGACCCCAGAAACCTGGCCCCAGGCACATAATATCCATCTCCTGCATCTCTCATTCCCACCACTGGACGTTTGCCCTTAATGCCTAGTCTATGGACGCTGACCAGAACAAGCAATGGTGTGAACCGCGCCCCCAAAAGGAAGAGAACCAATCCTTCCCTCGGCTCCTTCAAGGAAGGACATTAATTCTAACTTCCACCATGCCTGCCCACCCCCCCATGAGAGCCACACGAAGCCCCTCCCTGCAGGAACCATGACTGAGTAGGCTGAATTCCTGCCTCAGCCTGCTTCTCCACACAGACATCCACGACCAGTCCTGGCCTCTTCCCTGCTGAGCCCGAACCGGCTGGGGGACCACTTCCTATTGATCGGAAGCTGGCACCAAGTTCTCCCCCTTGAGATCAAGGGCTGTTGTTTTCACCAGACACAGTAGGCCTCTAACAAGTATGAACCAACACAACTGGAAGCACCATGATAGAGTGACAGTACCTTCTGCTAGCATGATAGTCCTTCCCGTTTTCTAAATTATGTCTACCAACAGCACGCTGGACCACACAAAAGTCCTGTGTTGCGACTAAGGCAGATATTATAGTTCCTTCCTCATATCTGAAAAAAACTGAGGCCCCAGCACAGAAAATGTCTCGTCCAATTTCCCACAGTCCAGAGCAAAGAGACTAAAAGCCACACGTCTGAAGCCTAGGTTCAGTCCAAATTGTTGAATTACTTTGCCTAAGTCTTAAGGAGCAGAACAAAGGATCCCAGGAGAGCTGTGAAAGGGTTAATTCCCAAAGGCCTGCAAATAGCTTGACCCCCTAAGAAGAGCCCCCAGGTGCTCAGCGGGGATGAGCAAGGGCCTCAGGGGGCTTCGCTGCAGGAGCCCGTAGACCCCAAGCTGCGAGCTCCTGCACCTGCTCTGTCATCGTGATCCCTCGGGGAGATGCGTGGGTGGGTTTGGTTTGGTTTGTTCCAGGTGAATTTCTGGGGAGACAGAAGATGCCAGGAGGTGGGGCGAGCCGTCCCTGGTCCAGTCAGAGACAGCACTGCTGCGAGAGACAGCTAAGGGCGTTGCCTGAAGGACAGCAGCAGAAAAGCTTTACCCTGGAACCCCAAGCAGGAGAGCTGCTGTTCAATCAGCGTGTGTGAGTGCCCCGTGCTGGGACGGCCGGAGGCCCTGTTCTGTGCGTGTCTCCACTGCGGCCTCTGTGCAGGGCTGGGGAGGCCGCCGTCCTTGGGGCCGTCACGTTCTCCACTTGAGTCTGCAGTTCCCAGCATGCGTGCTCGCCCACTCTCTTCCTTCCAAACCCAGCAGGCATCTGACTTCTCTGATTTATGTTTTCTTTTTAGTTCCTGCACTCTGATCTTTCTCCCACATCCCTTTTCTAACCTGTGAGTGTCAGTTTAAAAAGTGCGCCCGCTTTCCCCGTTGCTCCATGGGGTGGGAATCAGGACAGAGAAGACCTTTTTCTAGGGCCAAGCCAGCCCGTTCCGAGGGCCCGATGGATTCCCTGCTGTAACTCAGACTGAGCAGCACGGTGGACTAGGAGAAGGCTTGGTGAAACGAGCTCACGAAAGGCCGAACACCCAGCTGAGAAGACGCGTCTTCAGAGGTGAGAAACACAAGCAGCTTACTCCCGTGAAGCAGGAGGGTGACAGAAGCACGCTAAAATGGGTCAAACACCAGGCTTCAAGGCGGTGGGCTGGCTGCAATCAATCGTTTTCTGAGTGCTCGTTAGAATTACAAAACATCAGAGCCGGCAGGCACCTTAAGGGATGCTTCAGCACAACCGCCTTTTGTAGAGAAGAAATCTGAGGCTGAGAAAGTCCAGTGACCCATGCAAGGTCACGCAGCCAGGCACGGCCGTGAAAGACCAGCGCTCAGGGGTCCTGACTCCCACCATCCCTTCCGACACTACGTGTGCTCACTCGGGGAGTGGGAGGAGAGTTCCTGTGCCCAAGTGGTTCAGTCTCTGATTAGAGGCACAAGGTAAAGACGTTTTTTGAAGTGATTGTCCTGAGGGTAGTAAATCACGAAAATCCCAAATGAGCCAGGGACAATATTAAGATCACCAGGGGAGATTTTTAAAAATCCTGACGTTGTACCCTGACCAATTCCATCAGAATCTCAGGGAGTAGGACCCGGGCGCGCGTCCGGGTGTTTTGAGCTCCCCCCTCCCCAGTGGTCTCAATGTGCCGACAAGGTTGAGAACCATCCCTCTGGAAGTTCAGAGGGAGAGGGGTGCTTATTGGGTGAAGTTGCCAAAAAAGGCTGCTTGGAAGAAACTGTTTCTGGGCTGAGATCAGAGCAGTGGGCTAGGCCCGGGGGCGCCGAGAGTCTTCCTTTCCACGCTGCTAGCCCAGGAAGCACACTGCGAGGAGCACAGAGCACAAGAGCCGTTCAACACTGGTACCTTCTTTCCCTGAGCCTTTGGTCCACTCAGCATCGCGATCCAGGGTGATTTCTGCCCCCAGTTTCCCACGCGGAGGAGTGAGGCCGGCTTAGTAAGGGCCCCACGTCTGGGAGCGGGACTGCAGGTCCACAGCCCTGACCCTGACCCAGCCCACCTGCAAGTTCAACCTACAGCCATCAGCCAGGGGTCAGGGGCTGCTCTAAGTGCCGCGCTCTCTGGCCCAGCGAGGAATCGGCCCCAGCCCCTGGTCACGCAGAGGAGGGGGAGAAAGGGAGGCGACGGAGAGCTCTGTCAAGTTCACCTCCCCCGGGCAGGCTCCACACCCCAGATCTCATCTGCCTGTGTCAGCAGCCAGATGCCAACGGGCGCACACCCGACGGCCGGGAAAGAGCCCAGGGCCACCAACACGGGGCGGAGGCTGGCTGGGCGCCCCTCGTGCTTGGCATCAGCAGCCCCCGTCAGGAGGACGGCACAGACAGAAGGGGCTGTGCTTCCCGAGACCCTCTCCTGACTCCTGCGTGGCCCCTCTCTGCAGCAGGGTGGCCACGCCGCTCAGCGTTTACCCTGAGGCTGCCTTGAAGTCCTCTAACGCTCTGACTGCTCGTTAGCCTTCTCACCCTGATCTACACCAGCGGCTCCAATCCAAGTCCCAGAGAGGTTGAGATGGTGCCCGAGGGTGTGTGGGTACTTAGCAACTCAGGGGCTCCCTCCTCTCCAGCTCACCTGCTTGCAGGGGATGTTTCCACTTGGTGGAGGCACCCACTGGATATTTATTCAAGAAGTAGCTACTGATCGCCTTTTCTGTGTAAGACACCACCGCCTCTTGGGCTCCTCCTCTGAAGGCGGCTGGGATCCATCTCACGCCCACACTTCCCCCTTAAATCAGACACAGGAGCCAAACCTCTGACGTCAGAAGCACGGAGGCCACAGGGAGAAGTCATTCTGCTGAACGTCTGCTTGTAGCTCTGCGCCTCTAGAAATGCAGACGGTCCTCTGTGCAGCCGTCGGATGCCCCTGGCTGGTCACGGTGCAGGTCGTGCACAGCCGCGAGATGCGGGTCTGAGTAGCCTAGGACCAACACCTGGACGACCCTTTCCAAGTCTTGCCATTCCAGGCTGAGCAGAAAGGCCTTCAGATCTTCACAGTATTATTTCTCTGGTGTGATCCACGGTAAACTCTCACCAAGAGGGAAGAGTGTGAAAAGCACCCTGAACTGGGACAAATCAGACCTCGTTTCTGTACCTGATCGTCCCGCACGACGCTGTGTGAACCCACACGAGTCTCCCCACTGGGCTCCAGTGACTTTAAGGTCCCTTATGATGCTGACCATTTGTGGGCACAGACGTGGCCTCCCCCGCCTTCGGCTTCTCCTCTCACCCTGTCATTAAATACTTAAGAAAACATCACGAACAGGGCCTGTACCTTCCTAATAATAACACCATCCGTGGTCCTTGAGTCAAATCCTGCAGTGACGGGTGACATGTGGACAAGAGCTCTGTACCTAACAGGACTGCAGGTCACCACCTGCTGCTTGCTGCCTCGGCCCTTTACCAGCCACTGACACGCTACCACGGATGCTCATCCACGTAATTATCTCCTCCACCTCTTTCAAAGTTCAAGTTCCCGGAGCTCAGGGTCTGGACCCCTTCCCGTTTCCTTCTGTGTTCCCTCCCCTTGTAATCTCAGTCAGCACTGAGGCTGGAGGTGTAACCTGTGCGCCAACAAATCCAGACGAGGATGCCTGGATGCACACACGCACGTGCACATACACAAACATACACACATGCACAAGCACACACACACACTCCCAATTCTTTACATCCAACTGCCTGCTCTACATGCCCAGTAGATGCACCAAGTTCACTGTGTGCAAAGTAAACTCCTGATTCTCCCCCAAACCCACAGATCCCCCTGCAGTTGACGTCAACTCCATCCTTCCAGTTGCTCTGGTCACAGAATCCGGAGGACTCTGTGAATCTGTTCTCTTCTCACATCCCATCGGCCAGTAGCTCGGACTTCACTGGATGCCTGTCAGCTACTTCCATCACCTCCTTTGCTGTCACCCTAGTCCACCCCCCCCATCTTTTGCTTGGACCACAGCAGTAGTCCCCTAACTAGTCTCCCTGCTTCCACCTTCAGCAGTGAGGTCATGGCACTCCTCTGCTCAAATCTCGAAAGCAGGCCCATATCCAACTCAGAGTAAAGCCAGTCTCCTGACAGAGGATGACAAGGCTCATTGAATGGGGACCCCACCTCTCTAGCCGTTTCTCCTACCCCTTCCCCTGTATTTACTCTGCCTAAGGCTGTTGGGCTACAGAGCATGGCACCTTCTCTGTGCTGCAGACTGGAGGACCCCTTAGACTACCCTCCACCTCTCTCACTGCCTCCCCGGCCTCTGACCTTCCTGCCAAGCCCCGGGCACCCTGCACGTGCCTCATGCAGGTCTTGGCCGGCTTCTCCTCAAGGGGACCTTCCAGCCCTTTACAAACTCGGCTCCAATGCCCGCCCCCCCTGCCCAGGAACCTCCCTGGTGAAGCTTCAAGAGCATGTTCTTCCCTCTGTGTGCTTCCAGGAGGAGGTTTATGCAGACGGTTGCAGGAGAGCACACTGCAACGTGCCTGCAGGCTTTCTGGGCTGCCCCTTCCCGAGTGACCCCATATCCCGAGCCTCCAGCGCCCGGTAGAGGCTGAGTGCTCACCAGACGCCCACTGCCCGCAGGACCTTGTCGAATTAATCGTCCGACGTGGAGTTTCACCATGAAGCAGCTTTCACCTAAACCAAATTTGGCATTTATAATGGGGTTCGCGAAAAGATCCTCATCAGTGAGCCAGATCGCAGAAATTAACAGTGTAGCTTCTAAAATTAGTGTTGTCAACAACCCAGCAGCAGAGAAATCAGGCCACAGGACCAGCTGAGTATAGAAAAGAAATACGATTCAGAACCCCATAGGGTCAGTCCTTACACACCAAAGGCCCTCCAGGGCTACAAAGGATTCTGCAATGGCCAAGGAGCCCGGGGACACTTCTACGAGGTGCAGAGGAGCCTCAGGACTGGTCAAGGCCATGAGAAAGGCATCCCGGGCCACGGTAACGGATCACATCCCTGGGCATCCGTGGGCTTAGAGCTCCAGTACTGTCGGTGTCTACAGGATGTCAAAGAGGCTCACGTGGCAACAAGCAGTCAGCGCAGGGAGGTGGCTGGACAAAGTCTGGTCTGCCTTATGCCGTAGTGATTTACAAAGCAGGCGTCTGACTGCTCCTTAGGTTTGGAGCCCTGAGACACTGACCTCTCTAATACGGGCCTGCTGCTTTGGCCTGCAGGTCACTTCCAAACGGACTGAAGAGGAAGGAATTCCTGCAACATGCCTGCGTGGTTTTCGCCTCCTCCGTTCCAGCTCACCTGTGTCTGCTCCCGCCCTCCACACCTGGAGCTCCTGGCGGTCCCTGTCACCAAGTGACTGAGGGTAGGCCCAGGACACTCTTGAGTATCTGGCCAGAGAGCCCCCTTTTCATCAAGAAGCAGCCCAAACACTTTAGTCAAGGGTCCTTTTAAATATTTAGCGCCATTCTCACTTCTTGATTGTAGGAAATTCATTTCAAGCTGGCTCAGTATTTTGAATTGATCTCAAAACTACTGCCATCACTGTGAGCAGGTCTACGCTACTATTTACCCCCACTACCTTAGATATTGCATTTTAGATTAGCTTTACGTGTTTGTATACAGGAATCTTATCTGGGCTGTCACGCACACTCCTGACTACCCACAAGCTAATGGAGTAAAATCTAAGTCTGCCCTGGAGAAAAGGTGCTGGAATAGTTTGGCTAATAAAGATGGCATGCTCATTGAGAGAGTCAGTCCAGCGAAACTAATAACGCAGTTATGCCTTAAGACTTTTCACATCTGTTTTATTCCAGACGTAGTCTTCCAGAGAACAGCCCCGCCATCATGCCTAGTGGTATTCTTATCAAATGTGTTCCTCTTGTCAGCCATTCCTACAAAGCATTCATCAGAGAGCACCTGGCCCAGATGAGGGAGTTGATGACCTGATTTACAGGCTTGGGATAAATCGATTTTCAGTGGGACAAATAAACTGAGAACTAGAAGCTTCTCACAGGCTCGAAACCAGAACCGCTCAGAGGTGCGGGCCTATGGGATAAAAAGAGATGGCTGTCCTTCATTAGCTGTGAGAAAGACAACTGACATAAGTTAGGGGGTTGCTAGGATACTGTACTGACCATTTACAACCAAAGAACAGTGATTCTCAGCCAGGAGCAGTTTTCTGCCCCACGGGACGTCGGTCTATGCCTGGAGACAATTTTGGTTCTCGCAACCGGCGAGGTGCTGCTGGCACCTGATGCACAGAGGCCAGGGATGCTGCTAAACAGCCTGCAATGCACTGGGCAGACCCCACAACCGAGAAGTGTCCTGCCAAGTGTCAAGAGTGCCGGTGCCATAGGGGCACTAGGGAAATCACGTTCCAGAAGCTAACGTGTGACCGTAACAATTAACAATGGAAGCATCACGGGAGGGTAGAACCCGCTTTATGAGCTACACAGTGAATGTGCTCCAGGTAACAAACCAGGAAGACAACAAAGAACGCAAGGTGTGTGTTGCATCTCCAAATGGACTCAGGTCCTGTCAAGGGAGAAAGGAAGCACCTTTATCATCAGTCCAGAGAAGCCAGAAACCCAGGCGAGAATCTGGGGGACTTGTTATAAAAATGTCTCATTTACTCTGGGTCAGAGGAGGGTTTCCAAGGGCCAGGGCTAGGAGAGTCCAAAATAGCAAGTTCTTCCTGGAACTGACAATTGCACAGCTCTCCCAGGCCTGCCCGTGAGTCCTGGCTCAGCTTTGCAGAGCGGGTTGGGTTGTGCGACATCGAACTGGGAAGGGCTGGACTGGGGAGCAGAGCCTCGGCTTGCAGGCCTGCTCTGGGCCCAGCACGATGTCAGCCTGGATCCCCCAGAACCAGACGTCAGGTAGGAGGAAGTGTCAAGACATGGGCCAGGGGAGCACCTGGGAGAGAAGATGGGGACAGAGCTGGAGACCCAGGCCCTCTGACCCGGGGAGTGTGAGAGCGAGGCCGCAGGAAGGCTGAGTGGACGTGGGGACGCAGTGTCCTCCTAAGGGGAGTGTGGCCAGGCCCCTGGGGAGCCTCAGGCCAAAGTCGACCATCAAGGAAGCCATGTCTCTCAAGAACGGCCACGACCCAGCACCTCTGCTTGGCTCGGTCGTTGGCCAAGAGCAGCCGTGAGAAGCGTGGCTGCAAAGCCAACACACCTGTGGGCTTCAGAGAGCAGAGGCAGGGGCTGAAGACCCGAGAGCCCCATCCTGGGGGCTGCCACCAATGCTGGGACAACGCACAGGAAAATGCATCCATTGCCGCCAAGTTTCCTACTTTACTCCTTCCTGTGCATCTCCCTTTCTGTGGTCTCCTAACACCTATGCGAAAAATTCCAACCCTCCCTTGGCTGCACTTTCCCCCAGGGGGATGTCTCTGCAGCAGGTGGTCCGTGGAGAAGAGCTGGGACAGAGGGAGAGGAGGGCAAGAACTCGGGTGAGGAACCACGTGCAGTTGGAACGGAAGGTCCCCCTGTTTAGCTTTTTCCCTCCCAAAGACTGTTTTGCATTCACTTCCCTTCAATGGTCTTTTTTGATAAACAAGAGAACATCTGTAATACTGGTCTGTATCCACTGACATGTTACTCATTTTTACCACAAAGACAGAATTGTTGAAGGACATGACAGCTGCTCCAAGATGGGGTCTGCCATAGCAACTGTGTTGTACCAGCACCCAGAGTGATTTGTGGCCAAGGACACATCCCATGCTAAGTCCCAGAGAGAAGCAGCCAGAGCAGAGCCATTAGAAGCCTTCTGCCAACCATGATGAGACATTTCTGTCTTGACTCCAGTCCCATGAGCCGGTGCCCTAGCCCCTGAGTGGTGCTGGTCTCCAGGGATGCTTTGAGTGCTACACGGAATGAAGAGAAGGAGTACCAGCATTCCTATTGTTATTTATTTATTTTTATCTTAGCCTTTTGGTCACCACATACGTGTAGCAACATAGATTATTTCTGCTTAAAAAAATACATTGTGTGTATAGGCTCTAAAACAAAGAAGTCTGGAGACCACTGGTCATAGAGTAGGTCTTAATTTTTGTAAATAGTAGAAAGTGATGGTACGAAACAGGTGAGAGTGGAACTACTCTGCTTGATCAGAGACAGCTGGGGTCCGGGAGTGGGGCACAGACTGCACCCACTCAACTGCAACCAAGCCTGTGGGGCTCTGGGCTAAAGGCCCCCAGGGGGAGGGGCAGGAGCAGGGACAGGCAGTCGCTGTACCTACCAGGACGCCCTGTGCTCACACCTGGGGCCCCTGGTGTTTCTCAGTTGCTGGGCTCGCCCTCTGGGGCCTTGGGCAGGGCTCTGCCCACAGAGGATTCTGCCCCAGAGGGTGATAGGCACAGAAAGCGTCTGCACACCACCTCAGCACTGGGCAGGGGCTCTGCTCTGAGGAGGGGGCGTCCCTGGGGCTGAGACCCCGGCTCCCCTGCCCACGTGCTGGGTGGTGGCCCATCCTCTGCCCAGTCTCCTCCCTATGCCCCCGGCGCCCAGTGGCCTGGTGCTTGGCCTTCACCCTTCCCTGTCTTTGGCCTCCAGCCAACCCCAGCACCGCTTTGTCCCTGACTTTCCCTCCAGCCCTAACCTTTGCTCTCTCGGCCTTCACGCTGACCCTGTCTCCTCCACCACGTTCAGCGCGATGCAGAAGAGGGGCCTTCGGAAATATCAAGAGAATATGAAGATACTTCTTATGTACCCAGTTCCTGGGGCAAGGTCACGTCCAAACACAGGAGAGAGAGATCTGCTGATGGTAACCAGGCCCTTAGCCGATACCCAGGAACCCTAACAGAAGACAAGTCAAACTAACGGAAGAACTTTCTCTTTACTGAAAACCTACCACAGTCACTGCCTTCCCAGATGTCACATCACAAAGCAGCGGAACAAAAAAACTGTCATGAAGAATTGAAAATAAAGCGGGATGGAGAATATAGGATGCTTTTACGGGGGAAAAATAATCTACAGTGTACTGTGGTTCCCCCCCCCACCCTTCTGAATGCTCTTCTACCACTTCTGCTCTTCAACTGCAGCATAAAATCTGACTTTGGAAACTAAAATATGATGAAAAGCCAGTGTTCTAGTTCAAGCTAGAGTACCCCTCGCCCGCCCTGATCCCAGACTAGAGGAAGACTCAGGACATGGTGAGGGTACAAGCAGGCTCCACTCTCCCGCGGGGACCTGGCCTCCAGGGGGGCCCGCAGGCTGAGCTACTCAGAAGGCAGCTGGTGACATGGACAGAAAGACTCTCACCTCTCACTGTGGGCGGTGTGCTTGGTGTGCGGGGCCCTTCTTGGATCCCTGGGCCCGCTCGGCATCTCCACTCAGGCTGGGTCTTTCTGAGGCGTCTGAGAAGCTGAGCAGGTGGGGTTAGGGAGGACACGAGACAGGACTGTGACCTTGGACCTCACCTCCTTTCACCAGCCAAGCACACAGCTGCGTCCCTGGCTCTCATGCTGGACTCGGCCCGGTAGAGGCGCAGGGTCTGTGGTCCCCTGGGCCTGAACAGAGGGACTTGGGTCACTAGGGCCTCGCGGCTGAGCCCGCGGCGGGAGGAACTGGTCGGTCCCCTGCAGCATGTGTCAGGGGAGAAAGCAGGCCCCCTCCCACTAAGGTGCCCCTCAGCCCCGCACTGCTCCCTGAAAGTCTACTTTCAGGAGTGGCAGCGAGCTCAGCAGACAGGCACACGGGGCAGCCCGGTTCTCAGGGCTGCAGAGCACTTTCCACCCGAACTTCACTCTTCTCAGCCCCGTCTGGGTTTCTCTCATCTCAACCCAAAAAACAGAGACCCAGCGGGGCCAGAGCAGCTCAGCTGGGGAAACACAAACCACTTCCAGTACTTTCCACAGAAAAAGGAGAAGCAAAGCAAACAGGGCTCCAAGCCTAGGGGCGTGAACACAGGAGTGGCCGGAAAGGGGCCTCCTCCTCCTGAACCACCATCACGGGCACTCGGGCATGTGCTCCACGGCCTGTGGCAGCCAGAGCAGGACAGGGTCAGCAGTGAGGGGGCCGACGCAGGAGGAGAAGCAGGAAAGGCCCAGACACACGCCAACCCAAGGGATGCGCTGAGACCCAGGCCTGCCGCCTGGAGCCGCCGAGCCCCGCACGCCTGCCTGCATCCCTTACGACGTTCCCAGCCGCCCCAGGAAGCAGGTAAACGAGTTATTTCCTCCTATTTGGTAGACAGGATTAAGAGTCTAGGAGAGGTCCAACCGTTTGCCCAAGGCCACCCAGTTCACAAGTGCAGAGGCAAAGCCAGAGGCCGGGTCCCGCTTCCACACTCTCCCACAGGGGATGGCAGAAGGGCTCAGCATCCACCATAAAAATACACAATATTTTATTTAAGTATAGTTGATGTATAATATTATACAATTACAGGTGTACCATATACTGATTCACAATTTGTAAAGGTTATACTCCATTTATAGTTATTATAAAATATTGGCTCTATTCCCCGTGTTGTACAATATATCCTTGTACCTCATTTTATACCTAACAGTAAAAATAAATAAATGAAAGAAGAAAGAAAACAGTTGTCCAGGTCATAATAAAGAAGTGGTCCAATCTTCATGGACACTGTTGGGGGCAGTTGTAAGGCAGTGCCCTTTTACTCCCAAAAATCTCACCCTAAACAAAAGGAGGGGAGGGCCCATCAGGAAAAGATGCAGAATCCTCAGAGTGGTTTTCCCCATCCCTTCCCATCTGGGCTTCACCCAAAGAGGCATCCACCCCAGTGCCAAGTAAGACTGGGCACTGTCGTCTCCGTGGGATGAAGCCAGGGGGACTCCCAAGGCAACTCCAGCTTCCCTTGGAGGCTGACGGGCTATTTCCATCTCCACACTCTATCTTCCAGCATTCTTCTCCCTTCAAGGAGCTGGGGCTCCCTTGGCACTGGGCTCTTTGGAAGAAGCAGGTTGGCTCATTCAGAGAAGCAAAGGCTTCCTCAGGCCTGTCTTCCTAGCAGGGAAATGCCCGTAGGAGCCTGGCCCAAGCACAGTCACCAGTGCATGCCTGTCTGCTCTGAATCTGAAGCCCTGCTTCCTGTTCTGCACTGTCCATGGCTCTTCTGAGCTGATCTCTCAATCGCGCCCAGGCCTGCATGGTCCACCGTGAGGGCAGAGCAGGTCAGGGGGAGGACGGGCGTTCACCCACTATCTCACGGAGCAGTGACGATGTACGGGGAGGTGCTGTGTGCACCGTCAGTTACCGTTTCACCATGAATTGTTAATGTCACATTTATGGTATTTTCGGTGTGTATTTTCTCTTGGGTTTGATAGTCTGGTGATGATAAAAGCAGGTGCCTTTTGCAGTGTGTAGACCAAACAGGACAGGTTGACACGTACCTGGAATTTGATATTGTACCACCCTGGGCATCTCCTTCTGCATATCAAGGATCAATTGATTTCTAGAAGTCTCCCAGTTCATTTACAAAGCTCATTCAAAGTATGAGAATGCCTCTGAGGAGGACAGGCTTCTCTCTTGTTTCTGACGTGTCACCTTAATCCTTGGGTACTGGATACCGGGGAGTCACCCTGTTCCACACGCTCCTTGTGCACCAAGATGAGAGAGCTTCAGGGAAACAGAGCAGCTGAGGTTACAAGTCTGTTTTCCAACAGGGGATCCGACAGGGAGGCAAAGCTCAGCTCAGCCCCGCGTACGCTGAAATGACACCAGCTGGGCTATGAACACAGGTTATTGAAGCTCCGTTGTCGACATGTTGGTCGGGTCCCTGCTGACTATGTGACATTAGCTAAGATGCTGGACTCCCTATGCCTCAGTCTTCTCATCTGTAGAATGAAAGGAAGGGATAGATGATCTCCAGCATCCCTTTCAGTCCTGAGGGCTCTACTTTTCTACATAAATTAATATGACTCACCCAGGTGGTGGTGGTTACAGGGAGGTCATGCATGCTCCTGTGACATCACAATAATATTTGTGAAAACGTTGCATCTTGGTGCCCTTACATCAATCTAGAGTCCAATCAAAGCTTCTCTAAAATGCCTGGTTTCTTTTAGGAGCAAATAACCCTGGGCAAGATCCAGCAGATAACACAGCTAGAGCTCTCTGCAATCTCTTTGACAGATTGGGAAATGAATGATGCAATTTTAAGCTCCTACATTGGACCCTGAGAGGACACCAGTGAAGGGACTGAGATTATGAGACTTCAAGGAATGATGGAATTTCCAAAAGAACTTATTTCTGGTTCTGGGCAAAATTACACCTGAGCTGAACGGATGGTTTGTAAGCAGGACATGGAGGACACATCCTCTTCTCTATGTTCCCAAAGGCACTGCTGGTGCTCACGGTGGGTTTCCTTTAGATTCAGATTCTTCAGACACATCTGGGGCACCTCTGACTTTCCTGTAGTGGCTCCACATCACCTGTGTCTCTCCAATCCAACACCACCAGCAGTTTCCCACCTGAGCTACTCTGGGGGCCTCACCCCTTCCGAGTTTGCTCACCACTAATTCATTCTTCAAAATGCACAAGAACAAGATTCAATTACGTAAGGCGAGATCCTCACCCCCACTTAGGTGCATCACATCAGTGGGGTTCCGTCACTTCTAGAATAAACACCAAAATGACGAACGTGAGCGTCCAGGGCTGCTGGCCTCATCGCGTAGCACACGCCTTTCCTCTACGCTCCAGCCAAGCAGGAGAACGTCCCCTGTTCCTTTCTGCTCCGGGGCCTCTGCACGTCCTCTTCACTCTGCCTCTTCCCGGGGTTTGGATAAATTCTGCTCTTCATCCTTCAGACCTCAGCTCAATGGTCACTTTCTCGGGCAAGCGATCTTACCTCCCTGGCAAGTCAAGCCCTTCCTATGGGCAGCACAGACCTCTCCTCCCATAGATTTGTATCAGCTCTGACTTCCCTCCACAGGGACACATGTTTGAGGCACTCAGTCTCTCCCGCGAGGCTGTGAACCTCTTTTCTCTTTTTAGAATGATTCTCTTTTTTTTTGAGGTGGACCATTTTTTTAAAGTCTTTACTGAATTTGTTACAATATTGCTTCTGTTTTATGCTTTGGGTTTTTTTTGGCCACGAGGTATGCAGGATCTTAGTTCCCAGACCAGGGGTCAAACCCGCACCCCCTGCATTGGAAGGTGAAGTCTTAACCACTGGACCGCCAGGGAGGTCCCGAGGCTATGAACCTCCTGCAAGCAGGGACCAGAGACTTTTGTTCAGGCACTGCATTCCCAGTGCCCAGAACAGTGCCTGTCACATAGTAATCACTCAATAAACATGTCAGACAAGTGAACCTGCCTGCTACTTGTGGCATCATCGTCAGAGAGGAGCAAGGCAAGACCCCTGCTGCTCAGAAGCCCACAGCCACGAACAAGCACGTCTGAAATTGGCTCAGCTATAAGAAGTGACTCGGTATAAGACACGAGAAGCCCTGTTTCCATTTCCTCGGATTTACTGAGCCCTTCTGACCTCGTCCACGTGAACATGAACCCGTGTAAGTGTCACTTGCTCAAGCACGACTCACCCTATGCTATCAGTGTCCTCTTGTGGTCACAGTCCCTCCTCGTATTGCTATAGCGTGTACTTGTTGGCACGGCAGGCATGACTCTAAATTTCTAATAACCGGGCCACTTCATCAGTACCCGGAGTTGCGTAAACCTGCGAGTGATTTTGTTTCTTATGCAGCCGCTGGCCCACATCAGGGCCCACGTCTGTGTTTACGGAGAGTCTCTCACTCTCAGGCGTGTCTGTGGCGACACGCGACAGGAAATCCAAAAGCACCATCTCCAGCTCTGAGCCGCCGCGTGCATATCTGGTTGGAAGCTCGGGGCTGGTGTTTATTGACAGGCACGAACACTGGAATGAGCAATCTCTACAGCATCCTTCATACATTTCCACCTCCCATTAGCAAAGCCTGTCTGCCCTCACTCTGCACATGGGGAAGCCGATGGGCAGGCCAGCCCAGGGGCCCAGATGCCTGAGGATTCAATGGATGGAACAGGATGACAGAACAGAGAAGCTGACCCTTAGTACTCGTGTGAGCTTGGCTGGCCACCCGTGCATGTGCCCATCCATTCATCTGCTCACTCGTTCACTCCACAAATGCTCTGTAAGCACGTGTTCTATGTCCGTCACTGTGCTGGGTACCAAGGTCATGTGGGAGGACAAAACGGATGTGTTCCCTACCTTGACGGACCGCAGTCCAGGGGGGAAAGCGAGGCATAACACAGAGAATCACTGTAAAATATATGGGCCCACAGTGTTAGGCGGGAGGAACCTGGCATCCTGGACTTGGCAGTAACGAAGGAAACGAGCATCGAGAATGCTCTCCTGGGAAAGAGGAACTTAAGCTGAGCCCTGAAGGATGGAAAGGATATTTATCCAGAAACATCATGAAAGGAGGATAAGAGTTTTCCAAGCTCAGGTGGCCTCACAGGGGAAGCCCTTGAGGAAGGAGAGAGCACGGTGTGTTTGAGGGACTGATTCCCGAGCGATATGGAGCACGGGCCAGGCTGTGGCCCGGGGACTGGGTTGAGAGCTTTGGACTCTATTCCAGAGGCAACCCGAAGTCTGCATAGGGTTTTAAGCAAAGGAAAGACAAGCTCAGCTCTGCCTAGCTCATGATCTCTTTGAGAAGCAAGTGAGACCAAAGATAAATCTCCCAGGTAGACCACGAAGCGTGATACTTTCATTATGCTTCGTATAACCACTAAGCAAACTCCCAAGAGTGGTGAAACAGCATTTGTAAATTCCCTACGAATAAATGTTCACGAATGACCACTCAGGCTGTTTCAGAGAGTCTGTACCTTGAGATGTGGAATATGCTGGTTCTCCGGAGTTGGGTGTCAGCATGCCATCTGCCTGTCACTTATCACTTCCTGGGAACATGCGAGCAGCCACTCCAATCAGTGGCCTGTGTGCCAGTGCATTGATCCATCTGGGCCTTTCGGGGGTGTCTCTGCACAGCATCTCTGCTCATTAAAGGAAAGTGCCTGCATCATAATGATAATGCCTTGCACTTACCCAGCGCATTGCCCAGGGGTGTCTCAAAGCCTTTGGCAAACATTTAATTTAGTTAGTCTAGTGACTGCAGGCGAGTCCCCAGCCTCTCAGCACCATGGGGTCTAGGCAGACAGACAGAGGTGCTGAGAAAGGAATGCAAGGCCAGCCTCGCCCAGGCTCCGGGGCCAAAATGTGGCAGGAGGATGAACGGGGTCCCTGCATCGCTGGGGCAGGGCTCCACGCGCACGGCCATGGCTGACTGCGGTACAGGCAGCATGTAGGCCTGCTGCCACAGCGCCCACAGGGAGAGCACCCAGGCTTGTGGCTACAGCAGGGAGCTCTGCAAGGGCAGAGACGTAAGTCCAGAGGAAGAAGGGGCTGTGGATGTGACTGTGAGGGTGGCTAAGCTCTGACTTAGAGGCATCCGTGTGTATGTCTCTGTGTGTGTGTGTGTGTGTGTGTGTGTGTGTGTGTGTGTGTGGACATGAGTGGAGGACAGTGAGGGGGCGATGTGTATTCTCACACCTACAGGAAGGGAATAGCAAGGACATTTGTCTTCAAGTTCATCTCTGGTTACAGGGTTTATTCCTGCCCATTCTCAGAATTACCTTCAGTCCCGCCCCGGGCCCCAAAAGCACCTCCATCTCAGGGTGTAGACTTGAGTGGTGTAGAAATCTAGCAGATGGAACTATATCCTTGCCCCCCGTGTTAGTGCCTCCCCACTTAAGGGAAGGCAGAGGCAGCCAAGGCCTCCTGGGTTGAGAAGCAAAGTCTTAGTTTTCCATCAAGAGCATGAAACGGCTCAAGGGGCAGATGTCGCAGGGCCCGGAGCTCGGCACCTTTAGCGGGGTCAGAAGAATTGCCAGAGGAGAGAGGTGCCATCCCAAGGCGATGCCAGCCTGTCTCCTTCCTCTGATAGCCTGCCCGGCCCCCGTGTCTGGAAGGTGCCACTCAGCATCTGGAGGTGCGAACAGCCACCCCTGCAGACAGCCGGGCTTGTTGGCAGCCACTGGCCCTCTGTGGGCTGATGCCTGAGATCAGCAACAGGAACAGCCAGGCTGGGCCATCCATGTCTCCTCTCCCCCAGCCCAGGCAGCAGCCTAGGGGCCCCCATCCAGTAAGCCTGGGACAGGACAGCCACAGCCGAGGCCGCAGGTGACAGCGCCCCTGGAGCACTGACTGTCCGAAGCCGATGCACAAGCCCACGTGCAGAGCACCCGAAAATACCGCAGAGCAACATCGGGACCAAAGGGGCCGTGTGTGTCTGCTGCCCTAGTTTTCCACGCAGAGAAACCAAGGCCCAGGGAGCTCAAAGTCCATGGGCCTATGGCATCAGGGTCCAAGGGCAGGAACACACTGAGTAACTCCCTGTTTTATGGGCCTCTGTTCTTGAGGCAGGAGAGTACTTACTCACTGTACGATGTCTAAGCAGAACCTGTGTAAAGTCTTGTTGGATAAATGAAGGGGGAGATTGGACCGTTAGTTCCCAGCACTGTGACAATGACACATAGAAGTGGGTATGGTCAGCCTCGCCTTCAGCCTGCTCCACCAGAAGGAATGCCCGCCCCCATCCTGTGCGACACCCCCCCGTTTCTGCCCTATGACTAGGAGACCAGGTTGGGTTTTTTACACTCACCTTGCTGTCATCTAACCTATGCTTTTTGGCTACTCCACACAGGCGGAGATAAGCAGCATATGCTGCTGGAACCCCTTCTACAGATTGATAGACTGAGGCCCAGAGGACACTCTGAGCTGACCAAACCAACCTGAGGAGAAGGGGACAAACAGGAGGTAATGACTGCAACGTGGGAACAGAAGCCCTCCAGATCAGAGAGCCAATCCTCCCATCAGCGAGCTGGGCCCCCAGCCGGCGTGACTCTACGCTCTGCTTCAGAAACTGAGCCTTGGCCATAAAGACAGCAGCCCCCGTGCCCACCTCCATGCTGCCCTGCCATGTCTCAGGCTAGAGGGAAAAAGGCAGGCACAGATGGGTTTGGACTCAAATGCTGCAGGCCGTGGACAGGTTCTCAAGTACACACGAAGTGGGCTGAGAGGGACCGGGGGTGTTTGTTAGCAACACATGTCTGAGGTGGGGTAGGGGTTCTGCATTTTAATCTACAACCCCAGCACTCTTCACCTCCTGCTTCTGCAGGCTTGCTTCCCATCCCACTCCTCCCTCACAAAGTCCCCAGACCCACGGTCAGAAAGGCTCCCTGCACAGGCCCATCTCTCCTCCTGCCCGGGACCACAAAAGCCCCCCCACTCTCGGCACTCAGGGTCTCAGGAACATCTCAAGCCTGGAGTGACAATTAAATTGTCAACAGAGACCTCTCCCCGTCTCGGGTGTGGGCTCATTATGGTTTCCACTTGTTACTGTCTTTGCTGTCCCAGAGATTCTGCCTAGAAAAGCAATTCATGGCCATCGGTCTCCCCCTGGAAGGCACCAGGCGACAACAACATTAGCCTTAAAATTATTCTGGGATGGAAACGTGTTTCACTGAGAAATAGGCTGCAGAGTGAAATGGCATGGAGGCCCAACCAGGTCAAGGTTACGTGATTGCATTAGCCTCTGTCTTTAGAAGCAGGAAAAGTAAATGGCTAACGAGCTGGCATTAACCCTGATGGGAGGAAAAGCATCACTAGAAACAAAGGGGAAAAGTCTATAAACACATAATAAAGGAAGTAAAAGAGGCGAGGAAGAAGTCACAAGTAAGCCATTCGCTTGTCAGAACTTTAGGACACAGCCTGGTCCCGTTTCCCGCAGGGACCCTCCCGAGGTGATGCTTTCCTTTCCTCCGGGTACCTCCAAAGCCAACTTTCCTCCTCCGGCTGAGATGCTCGGGCCAGCTTCCAGCACAATTAGCAGCAAAGAGCAGCCCTCCAGCAGAAATGCCTTCCCTCTGCCGAGCTCATCCTGGTGAGGCCAAGGGGCTGGGGGCTGGGGGAGGCCATGCCCTGGAGCAGAGCCCGCTACAGGTGCGGGTGCTTCCCACCAGGGGAGATGAGCCTGGGAGCTCTACAGGGAAGCCTCACCGGGCTCCAGCTCTCTTCAGGGTGCACCGCAATGCAGCTCCAGCTCCTGGGGCTCGCTCCCTCCCCCCTTTGGAAGTGCAATGTTCTGATTCCATGAGAGGAGCCCAAACCCACCACCAGCATCCCAAGGGGTTGAGCGCTGCTGTTTTGCCAGCTGTGCCTCAGCTCAGCGGGAGGACGGGGGCTGGGGGCCCAGAGCTGTCACCCAGGCCAGGGCTCACACCCATGGGAAAGTTTGGACCCTCACTCAGACCCAGAGCGCCCACCTGGCTCCCCCTACCAGGCTGGAGCAGGTGCTGAGCGCCCTGCAGGCCTTCCCCTCTGAGCTGGTCCTGCTGAAATCCCCTCCCAGGCTTGGATCTGGAAGAAGAGCAACACTCCCCACCCACTCTAACTTCTCAGCCTACAGCAGACAGCCTGGAACGTGCTTACGCAGCGCCCATGTCTGCTAGGAAAAGTGCAATTTTAACACAGCATTACAAAACGTTAAACGATGGATTTACTCCTTTTTTTTTTTTTTCAGTCCATCCTCTTCTTCCTTCTTCCCAATAAACTTTTCATTTTTCTGATTTCACTTTGGTAGCTTAGAAATACTTTGGGCTTTATGTTCTTAAAAACAAAACCCAAGTAAT
Source organism: Monodon monoceros (assembly GCF_005190385.1). Taxonomy (NCBI): domain Eukaryota; kingdom Metazoa; phylum Chordata; class Mammalia; order Artiodactyla; family Monodontidae; genus Monodon; species Monodon monoceros. The sequence continues at coordinate 973,845 of NW_021703784.1, read as the reverse complement.
TCTGAATATAAAAATGTAAAATTGTGTGTTTTACCCATACAGGATATGTAAGGCTTAAGAATCTTATTATTTATGTCTGTGTATATATGCACAGGATTTTAGGTTTAAGCTCATGTTTAACCAAATGCATGTGTCTCAATTTGGGGAAAAAAAAAGGAAAATTCTCGCTGGGCTGGGGTTTAGGGTAGAAACCCCACAGACCCCTGGATGCCGCCTAAACCCTTGCAAGCATAACCCTGTCCCTTCAGCATTGTTTGAAGGATGCCTGCAGGCATTCAGCTGTCTGCTTGCGAAGACACGCATGCAATTATCAAATCTATTACAACGTGTTGGGTTTTGCAACACTTCCACTAAGCCCATTCTGGCAGGATTGCAGCATCTTACCTGTGTCACTGCAAACAAGTAACTGCTGCGATAGGTGGACCACGTTTAAATGGCTCGGTAAGGCAGGGAAGGCGCTGAGGAGGACCAAGTAAACCCAGATTCCCACCCTACCCCCGATACGAACATTCCAAATTCTGTCAGGGACATTCACGTTTCAGATGCGGGGAGAAGGAAGGGGAAACGGGATTCTGAATCTCAAAGGCACAATCTGCCCATTTGGTGGAAGGATAAAGAAAGGATGGAGGTGGCAGGACTGTGTTAAGATGAGAAATGCAGGAGCAAAGGAGGAGGAAGGGGAGAGGAAGGGGCTGGAGAGAGAGTGAGGAGAGAGGGTGGTGAGGTGGGCGGGGGGAGGGAGGAGGGGGAGAGGGAGAGAGAGAAAGAGGGAGAGACAGAAAAAGAGATGCCAGCAGATGCAGAGAGGAATCAGGATGTCCCCTCTATCCTGCCGGTCCCAACAGAAGCGGCGAGAAGGATTTATACCTGGGAGTTGAAGCCCCTTTTCTACCCTTGGGACCACAACTGGTTAAAGCCAGCCAGCACCTTGCAGAGCAACTGCAGTGCCTCACAGCAGGTGCACATCTCGAACCCAGCTCACCAGACCCACTGCCTGAAAGGAGATCGAACCCCCAAACCCAAGCTGCAAGCACCCGTGTGTGCAGGAGCGACGAGCTAAGCAGTGTGTGCGCGCGGCGAGCCCACCTCTCCCCACACACGCAGCTCACACTCCCTCTTCCTCTCGGGCTCCCATTCCCCTTCCCCTTCTGCTCCGAACCGCCCGGGGAGAGCCGAGAGCCCCTGTTGGGTACCTGGGATGAAGAGCAGGGCGGTTGTCACGGAGAACACAATCCAGCAGGCGGGGTGGTGCATCTTGAGGCTGCGGTGTCCCCGCGGCTGGGCCGGCTGCCGCTGCTGCCGCTGCCGCCTTCCTCTGTGCTGAATTCTGAGCAGGTTTAAATCCAATGTTTGCAAAGGGAGGGAGAGAGCAGAAGAGAGAGGGAGCAGGCAGGCAGCGTCTCTGGTTTTTTGCTGCACAGACACACAACTGGTGAACACCATGAGCACCAATCTGCGCGGGGCGCGGAGCAGACCTCCTCCAAGGCTCGCATTGGTTCCACTCTCCTGAGCGACACGCGGGCACTTTCCAGCTGGGAGGCTGGGCTCTGGGGAGCTTCGGTCTGCCCCATGCTCGCCCCCGCCCGGAGCACGCGTGTGCACTGGTCTCTGGGGGAGATGCCAGCGCGCAGGGCTTCCTTCCGTGGGCACCGGAGCCCCTTCGTGGGCGGTGGGAGGGGCTGGGCCTGGCAGTGGGGACCTCACAGAGCAGGGCTCAGAGCAGGACAAGAAAGGCAGTGTGACCAAACCTTGTGCCAATTCCTCACCATCTTTCCTCCTCCTGGTCTCCAGGCTGGGAGGGCAGGAGCCGTGGCCCATGGGAGGGTCACTCGGACGTTTAAATCGGACGCAATTCAGTTTGCCCAGCAGGAAGATGGGTGCGTTAGGGTTTTTTCCACCAAGGATGCAGAGAGAATTGGCTGAGTTCCCCACAATTAGAGCATCCTCAAGCTCTCCCTAGACTAGATGCCCTAGACGCCGGAACAACTGCTGTGACTGCAGCACCGGCGGGGTGCGTTCAGACTAGACGGCAAGGAGGCAGGAAACAGCTGAAGTCATGGGACATCTCCAAGGTGACAAGGTCACGGAAGGAACCTGTGGCTTTCCGTCTTCCATCCTGGCTTCTCCTGTTCACAGTCCAGTCGGCCCTTCCCGTGGAAGAGCAGCTCCCGAGAGTGGTATTCTGGGTGTGCCGTGCGGCAGATTTCCTCCAGCTCCACGCCTGCTCTAAGGAAGGCCTGCAGCACCCACCCCCAGGCCCCCCGGCCCGCCATGGGCTGCGCCCTCTGCTTGCTGAGGAGGTGCCCCTCTGATGGATCCGCTCCGTGTTGAGGATCTGGGAAAAGAACAGCAGGGGGTATTACAGAAGGGGCTGGGCACACAGGGCGCAACTACTTCTGTCCCAGGGTGTCCTCCCAAGAGCCCATGGTGGCTTGGACTCCCCTCCAGCTCAGTGTGTGCGCAGCTCACCGCAGGGGCAGGTGAGTGACCGACCCTATGGGAGACAGTATTCCCTCCCCTTCACCACGATCGCTAACGTTTTCCCAAGTGCCTGCGTGGGCACGTATTCACAGTTCCCATCTTAGCTCATCCTCACCATAGTCCCACCGCGTAGCAACACTACTGCTGGACTTTAGTAGGCTGAAACTCAAGTTCAGAGAGGTTCAGCAACTGGCTAAAGGCCACACAGTTAAGAGGGTCAGCATTCAAACCCAGAGCTGTCCTAAACCCAACACCTCACAGTTGCCATTAAGCAGCTATGCCTACCGCCAATTGCCAGTGGGTTATTTTGGTCTGAGTGCCTCCATTTCTACAAAACTAAGACTGTTCCCTTTTAAGAAGTAAAACAATCAATTACTTCCCTCCTTATTAACAAGTCTGAAAGGTTTTCTATACTATGGTGATAGTATCATCACCTGGCACTTACAAAGTACTTAAAGTCCTTTTTCAAAGGCTGGGAATATAAAGAACGTATTTTGCTCTTGTCTGAAAAGGGTAAACAAGATATCTGCAGAGACCATCGAAAAATTCACGTATTTTTGACTCTACGTAAAAGATACTAGGACATGTACATACTAAGTATTAAGGTCAGATTCTACAGAGCCAGTAGTTGCAAACATGTCATTCACAAGCAAATTCACGTATGAATTCTTGAACAAAGCCAGAATCCTATTCATCAGAATTGTCACTGGTGGCTAGATCTGCAGGACAGAACTACCTTGGGGTGGGTGCAGGATCAGGTGGGCCACTGAAATGAGATGGATGCCCCAGGGAGGGGAAACGGAAAAGATAGGCCAAAACTCTTTGGGGAAAACATGGGGAGAGGACTTGGGGGAGTAGGTGGAAGGTACAGTGGAAAAGGCCTTGAATTCTCAACCAACAATATTTAGAAATTCCCTATTGCTGCTGGAAAAAAATAATTTCATTTTAAGCAGGGAGTGCTACAAACAAACGGGAAATAATTTATTGATTTTAATCTGTGTAGAGTGCACAGCATGGGTTGAGGCAGGAGTACTTGTTGGTGGGCCATCCCAGATTTGACGGACCTGGGACAAGGTCGTAGCAGTGGAAGAGGAAAAGCAGAGGCCGGGGGAAAAGGGCAGAATTAGTAGGGCTTGGTGACTGATAGCTTCATATAAATAACAGACATCATTTCTGCACCGTCTGGGGACCACGGTTTTCTCAAATATCATATTTTATCCCTAGCCTTGTCTCCCAAGAAGGTATAATTACACCTTTTTTGTGAGATAAGGAAACTGAGATTCGGAGCAGTTAGGTGATTTATCCAAGGTCACACAGCTAGCCAGTAACACAGCCAAGATTCAAGCCCAGGTTTTTCTATTTTTCAAAGTGAATGCCTCCCTAAAAAGAAATGATTAATGTCAAGCACGGTCACTTTTATCCACGAGCCAGGTCCTCTGTCTTTGGCCTACAGATCCCGTATTTATCTTCTCAACCAGCCAGTGTAGTAGGTACTACTAGCCACGTGCTACTCAAAGACTTTAAATGACTCCCCGGTGCTGCAGAGGGTGCATGCACGGAGACCCGGTTTGAGCCCAGGCCTGCCGTCCCCACCAGGGCTGTACCTCGGTGGAAGCATCCGTGGCTCCTGCACCCAAGCATGCACTCAACACGCTTCCCTGAGCCCCAAGGGTGTGCTGTGTCCCGATAGGCTCCGAGGGCACAGCCTCTGGCCCTTCTCGGGAAGGACACACACGCAACCCCTCGGTGAGCTGATGGGGACAGGAATCAACCTTTTTCAGCCTCTTGGACCCGACACAATGCTGGGCGCTCCGTGTGTATTTTCTCTGATTCCCACCCATCCTTCACTGCTCTCCTCCCTCCACAGGTGCAGACGCATACCAGGGCAGAGAAAACCAAGTGCCTTCTCCAAAGCTACGAAGTGGCAGAGAACCCAGGGCTTTCTTAGTCCAAAGTTTATGTTCTTTCCCTATTTCCCATCAGTTATATTTGTGTTTTAAAAACATCCCATTTTGGGACTTCCCTGGTGGCGCAGTGGTTGGGAATCCACCTGACAATGCAGGGGACACGGGTTCGAGCCCTGGTCCGGGAAGATCCCACGTGCTGCGGAGCAACTAAGCCCGTGTGCCACAACTGCTGAGCCTGCATGCCACAACTACTGAAGCCTGTGCACCTAGAGCCCATGCTCCACAACAGAAGCCACCACCATGAGAAGCCTGTGCACCGCGATGAAGAGTAGCCCCCACTCGACTTACCTAAAGCCTGCACGCAGCAACGAGTAGCCAACGCAGCCAAAAATAAATATGTAAGTAAAATTGATTCTTTAAAAAAAAAAAATCCCATTTCTTCAACGAAACTATTCCCTAACACACACACACACACACACACGCACACCCTGCACTTTTAATTAAATTCACGTTTAACAAACATAAACGTATAACAAGAAATATTTTAGTTTTTTACATTTGTTTGCCTAATAAAATCTTTCTTAAGGAAAACATAAATATGTATTTTTTACTGATCAATTCTTCTAGGTCTATTAAATGATTAAAATATATGTCTCTTATTTAAAGAAAAAGTAGAAGGAGAAATGTATAAATACATATTTAATCAATAGATGGCACCAACTCTGAAAAGAGATATTACGGTCTACTAGGTCTGTTTAAACACCTTAAAAAATACAAATATAAATAAAAATGTTTCAATGCATATTTACTAGGGGGACTGTTCTCTTCTCTGAGGTAAATAATATGCAATTTTATACCTTTTATGAACCTTTTTTTTCCTCCCTCTAAAGCAAACAAAATCATCAAAACTGTATTTAAATAGCAATAAGGTAGGGGAACAACCCAACCGAAACCAGGCAATTGTGTGGCAAGGCTGGCTGTCACACTTTCACTCCTTCATACCTACGTGTCTTTCCTCTGGACCAGGGAGAGTTGCCAGGCCACCCTCTTCAGACAGAGTGACAGCTTCTTAGAGCCGGATGGGAAACAGGGAAAGCTGGGTCAGGGTCGTCCTCTCCCCAGAGACAGTACTGGGTCCCCAGCCTGCCTCTTTCCCTGCTGGCATTATGACCTTGGGTAAGGAATTCAAGGACTCCCTCTGATCTACATTGTTTAAATATTTATACAAAAGACCACATGGGTGAAGAGACTGCCTTTTGGTACTTCATATATTCATTCATTGATCCATAGAATAAGCATTCATCGTGTACCTACTATGAGCCAGGTAAATACCTACTGTGTGTGAAGTATGGGAGAAGTAACACAGAGCAAGCTAGAAGCCTGAAACTCACCCACCCACCCTGAAATTCACCCACCTGAAACTCATCATGTCACTGATTACATTTGTGATAAGTGATGTAGAAAAAATATAGGTCGATAGGAAAGCACAAAACAAAGACAGTAGCACACCTGAAGGAGGGCAGCAGGAGGTGGTAGGGAGACTGCCTGAGAAGTGATGTCTAGGCTGGCCTGGGGTGGGACTGGCCAGGAGCAGGGACCCCAGACTGCTCTGGACAGAAAGCACGGCCTAAGCAGAAGCCCTGGGGCAGGGAAGCGACCTGCGGGAGACCGAAGGCTCTTTGAGCAATATCCGTTTACCAACTTTGCGCTGAAATCAGCGGGTAAACAGCCTGAAGATGACGGATCAGCGCACCTGGAGCCCAACGAAGGGACAGGAAGGATGGAGTTTTAGATATTGTTAACACTGGGTTTTCTTCCCGTAAAAAAATAAAAAAGGACAGAAGAGAAAATACTACAGATTAAAATCTGACTCTGCCACGTTAGCTCTAAATTTTCCAGATTGAACTGGAGCCTCCTGGGCTCTGATCCCTGAGGGCAAGTTGAAGAGGCTGGAAGGCACATGAACTCCTTCAAACCACAAGGTGCCATTTACCTCTAAGGAGCAAGAACTTATGAAGTGATGGGTTCATGGCCAGAAGAGTAACCCTGCTTCTGAGGCCCAGGGACCCACTCACAGTGGGTGTCTCACCTTTGGTCTCAGGTCTTCGTCTACACCTATGCGTCCCCAGACTTCTAATATGTCCACAGAATAGCTCGGTCATGCCCACGAGAGTTTTATTAATAAATACCGCTTTTGAAACACCCACGATGTTTCAGTTCCCTGCTTGGTGGCTGATAGGTATGAATGGCTTCCACGAATAGAGCTCCTCACGGGTCTCAGACACCTCAGCAAGGACGTCCCTGGGCCCCAGGGAATTGGCAGAAGTGAGACTCGCACCCAGAGCTGACCCCAAAGCCTGAAGCCCTTCTGTCCTCTGATGTACTCACATGAAGCCTTTATAAAGAGTTACGGGCTTCCCTGGTGGTGCAGTGGTTAAGAATCCGCCTGCCAATGCAGGGGACATGGGTTCGAGCCCTGGTCTGGGAAGATCCCACATGCCGCGGAGCAACTAAGCCCGTGCGCCACAACTACTGAGCCTGTGCTCTAGAGCCCGCGAGCCACAACTACCGAAGCCCGCATGCCACAACTACTGAAGCCCACGCGCCGAGAGCCTGTGCTCCAAGACAAAAGAAGCCACCACAATGAGAAGCCCGCACACCGCAACAAAGAGCAGCCACAGCTCGCTGCAACTAGAGAAAGCCTGTGTGCAGCAACGAAGACCCAACGCAACCAAAAATAAAATTAATTTTTTAAAGTTTTAAAAAATCCTACGCTAAAAAAAAAAAAAAGATTTACTACGCGGCTGCCAGCGTCGCACAGTATTTTTTTCATTTAAAAAACTTTAATCAAAATAATACATGACAATAAACAAGGATTTATTGTATAGCATAGGGAACTATATTCAATATCTTGTGATAAATTATAATGGAAAAGAATTTTTAAAAGAATATATATACATATATGTACGTATGTATAACCAAAGCACTGTGCTATATACACTCGAAACTAACACAACATTGTAAATCAACTGCACTTCAATACAAAAACTAATAATGATACATGACATACGTGTTTTTTCAAGTTACTAGGACTAAAAGCTCATGATTAAAAACTGCATTCCAAATGCCATTCCTCAGAAGCAACCTTTTTCATCTCTTTTAGCTGTTTTGTCTGGTATTTGCTTCCTTATTTCTTTTTAAAGATGTGCTTATTCTGATATTTCTTGATTTAACAATTTTAACAATTATCCAGCGACTTCCTACTACAGAAGGTGAAGATTCAGCCCTGATCACCACCCCCACCCTGCTCCTCCCTCTACCAACCCAGTATAAATGTCATGATTTTCAACTATATCAATTTTTAGCATTGATATTGTTATGATTATTTGTCTTTCTAGTACATTTTGCTTTCCCCAGAAATATTTGCCTTTTTGTTTCATTTGTTTAGTTTTCTATGGACCTATTGTTAAATCTCCCCAAACTCCCTGCAGAATTCTAAAATTCGTCTCGTAATTTATAGGCACCACGTTTTAAAGGCATTCCTTCTGCCCCTTCTGTTCCCTGGTCCTCTGCTGTCATCTGGGACTTCCCTTTCCTAAGAGTTCACAGAACCCCGTGTCTCCCTCCTGTTGTCTGGATCTAGGTTTTCTTCCACTTGGTGTTCCTCCTTGTTTTAATATAACAAATCTCTTAACAGTCTGCTGGGAAAGCACACATAGGTGGTCATTCGGGCAGGGATCTTGTTTATTTGAAAATGGCTTTATTCTAATCTCACTCAACTTATATATAGTTAATTCAGCTGCAAATAGAATTCTAGGTTTAAAATCAATATCGTCTCCAAATGCTGCAAAGCCATTTCTCTGTTTTCTTCTAAGCTTAAGCATAATTGCTGAAAAGTCTGATGAATGTCAATTTGTATTTTTTGTATGTGAAATGTCTCTATTTTCTCTCAGTAAACACTGAGGGTGTTCTCTTTACCCATGGCTGTCCGAAATTTCACAAAGATGTTTCCTAATGTGGGTCTCTTTTCTTTCATCGTGTCAGGCACTCAATATACTCTTTCAATATAGAAAATTCATGTTCTGCAATTCTGGGATTTTTAAAATTTTTCTGTATTGTGCCTTTGAAATTTTTCTCTCCTCTATATTATTCATTCTTTGTGGAATTCTTATTAAATGGATGTTAATCTTCTGGATTAGTTCCCTAATTTTCTTATATTTTCTCTTTTCATTTATCAAGATGTCCTTGGTTTTAACTTCCAGTACTCCTACTGCTTTTTTTAAAACTTCTATTACAAATTATTAGTTTCCCTCTGTCTTCTTGTGGTCTGATTTTTTATAGCGCCTGGTCGTGTTCTCTGGGTACCGTGTCTTCTCGCATCTCTCTGAGGATGTCAATCATAGCTTCCGAAGTTCCCCTGTGGGGCAGCTCAGGCTCCATTTCCTCAGAGTCCTTTTATTCTGCTCATTTGTTGTCATCTTTGTCTTTCCTGCAGGAAAGCCTCCTCAACTGTCTGGTGATCTTTGGCCTTCCTTTCGTATTTAAGAGCAACGCAATAAAAGCCTGACTGGAACCTCTGTGTTCATCAATGGAGTTTATCTACCTGTGACCCTTTAAAGATGACGAGGCTGGGAACTCGCCTTGGGACCACTTCCCCAAGTGTTAGTCATGGGGCTATTTTTGTCTCGAGCTGGAGGCGTTCCCCATTCTCCTGCCAGGGGGTGAAGTCCTGGCTTCCCGCGTCCTGAGGAAGGCCGGGGATTCTTCACTCAGGGTGGGGACCCTCCGCCTCTCTGCTTGCAGTGGGACCCTCAGCTCTCTTCTGGGGCTGAGCCCGGAGCTTTCTTCTTCAGTTCCTTCAGAAAATAGACTTCCCACTCATGCAGAAGTGGGGAAGCAGAGAATTCTGGAGTGGGAGTGTCTAGCACAGACTTTGACCCACCCTTTGTCTTTGGCGCCTCCCCATTTCTGCCGCCCACGGAAACCATGGCTGTCCTTCCTGGGCCTCCTGGTTCAGTGGCACACCGCCTGGTTCTAGCTACTGCTTCCCTCCGCAGATCCTCACACCTCAGCCTACTTTACTCCACTGAATCACCTGCCACTCGTTTTATTCTTTTTCCAAGAAAAGTTCACACCCATTTTTATTTCCTCTTCCAATTTTTATTTTTTGTATTTGGGGTTTATACCTTGTTTACGCTTGGCTACCATCTCTGTGGGATTTGAAAGACACCGGAGGCCAAGAGAGAGGCTGGCCCTCTGTGATGGACTGCGCTTAGTGCCTGGATTCAGGGAAGGTCACACACAACTCTCCAACACCTGGCGTATCGGGCTGTTTACAGCATCAGTGTGTCCCAAGAGACCGAAAGTCAAGGGAGACACCAGGACTAGAAGGCACATCTCCTAACAGGTAGCCTCTCCCATCAGCCAATCCAACAATGAACGTCCGGTGCAACGGTTACTACTGTTCTTGCTGCTGTTTCCAATCAGATAAGCATCACCCTAGTTCATATACAGCCCAGAAACTGCTAGATTTGCTCAAGAGCATATCTTACCCAATCTCACATCATCATAAAGCCTTCTACTTAGATATGACTGATCAAATGTTAGCCAATTATTAAAGAAAATGGCATCCGATTTTCACCTAAGTAGCAATTTTTTTTTCTTCCCAAAACAGCTTTTGAGCAAGAGTGGAAATATTCTAGCCAGTAAGGGAGAAAAGTTATCACCCCTTTCGGAAGTGGAGTACAGGAAGATGTGAGGACGCCCACGGCCAAATGTCCATCGTCTTCTCGCCAGATATGCCCCCCTTTCTCCCCGCCCCCTTTCTCTCCCCCTCCCATTTCCTGTCCTCCTCCCCTCCCTGTGTGGAGGGGCTGCTGCCTCTGCTCCTCTCTGGATAAAAAGGCTACTCTTCTCTCCTTGACATCTTTTTGGGCTGTGAATACTCGTCTATTGATTTGCATTTGGAGGAAGAAAAAGAGAAGGGGGGGTTAGAAAAGAGAAACACAGAGTCACACATTGCCTGACTTCAAGGCTACCAGGGGGCCATGTTCAGGCGATGGCGGAGAATTCTAACTGTGCCTCTTTCCACCCCCCAGCTCCACCCGCCTCTGCATCACACCAGCTGCTGCTCTGGCCCCGCCCAGCCTAGAGCCCACGTGCTGGTGCTGGAGGGTCCGGCACAGAGACTGCATCTCAGCATCACCCCTCCTCCACTGATGGGCTCAGGCGGGGCTGACACTGACCCTTTGTGTGAGGCTCAAGGCCCAAGGAACTGTTCCTGCAGGACAGGGGCTCAGAAGAGGCCGGAGGCCTGGTTAGCAAAGGCTGGCCCGGAGACCACGTGACAACGCCTCTGCTCTTAACCACTTTAAAATAAAGCCCAAGTAATGAAAGAGCACACAGCTAGGAACCATACGCCTAGGTGACATGCTAGGTTCTGACATTTCTGGCCATGAGACACTTAATCCCACGTTCATCTCTTCTGGGAGACAACAGGCAGCCACAGGGAAGGCCCGTTCTCTAAGGGACCACACCCAGCACCCGGCACCCGTCCACGGCTGCACAGAGACATGGGCTGGCTCTGCTGGGGGCTGGGAGCTCATCCTCCGTGGGGCATTATTTCGATTCAAAATGTGTCTTTCTACGTGGAAAATTAAGTCGGCGTCTCACCGTGGGCCATGTTAGCTTATCTTCAAGTGACGTGTACTGAGCATTTAATTGGCACAACAGTGCACACAACAGGAAGCTGGGTCCGAACAGAAGACTGAGTTGCTGCGGAAGGGGTCGTGGCCCTGCCATCCTGCCCTGCATTCCCAGGGAAGGGAGAGAGCAGATGAGGGACATGTGGGAGAGCCGTCGGAAAACGGTAACCAGTCGTACAAATGCCTGGGGCTGTTGCTGCTGTAGCTGATACTAAATTCTCTAGGCCCGGCCAAATCTGGGGGCCTTACTAAGAATGCACTTACTATTAGCCAGAAATGTTGGGGCCATTGAAATGAATCCGCAGGCACAGTGTTTCAAATAATCCCGGCTTTGGTTCAGTCCACACGCATGCCTTTTAAAATGGAAACACCGGACCGAGCAGTAATGACAGGGAAAAACAAACTCAAGCTCTGTCTGTTTGGCCTGGAAATTGTGGATTGCCTGAGACTGAAATGAATCTGATTTCCCTCCTCAGCAGAAGGTTGACTCACTTTACAGCAGAACTGCAGCACTTAGGAGATGTCCTCCTGCAAAATTAGATTCTTCAAGCTTCACTAGGTACCTGTGTTTGACACACTCGATTCTGCTTTCAGCGTTTCCTTGAAGGATGTAAGAGCCTCTGAGGCCCCGGAAGTTCAGTTGAACCAAGGCCTCACACGTTAGGATGCTCACCTGTAGATGCCCCTGCTCCGAGGGCCGTGCTGTGTCCCCACAAGGGCAGATCATGAACTAAGCGTTCTTGCTTTTTTTCTGCTGAGGGACATGCCGAGTATTCCCTGGAATGAACGATTCTCCCCCAAATCTTTGCCGTGCCTGGGACGTGGAGCTGCTAAGTGAGAGGCCAGGGCTGAGGAGAAGGCCGCGTGGACTTTGTTGGGGCACCTGGCGCAGCATCTCCCTGGCTAGCGCCTCCTTCGTCATCTTCCACGTAAACTAGGCAGGCGCCTCTGTACTTCCACCGACAAAGGTTTTGAATTCGCCAGGGAAATCAGGCCTGTGGCCTCGGCAACCCTGGAGCACGGAGAATGATTCAGCCCACAGATTTCAGTGACCTCCTTCCAGGATGCATCTCTCATTGCCTGACGTTCATATGTCCGGAGCCTCCTTAAATGCACGTGTTCTTATCTGAAATGTGTAGCTGGAGAAACTCACTTCATTAATATGTGGGAAAACACCGAATCAGGGGTCAGAAGATCTGCTGTTGCCGCTAAATGCACACAGTGGCCTCTGCACAGTGTCCCCAAGTCCCCAGCAGCTGTGCGGGACTCCCCAGGGCCACCAGACGCTCACTCACAGGCTGCTTCCTCGTGTCCCTTTAGGAATCACCCGCTGTCACAGCTCCACCCTAGATGGTTCCAAGGTCCTCGAAAGGCTGCTTTCCACCCCCGCATGTCAGTGTTTTCAGGTAGAACTCAGCTCGTGCAGCCTTGGCTGGGAACCGCCAGCTCCAGGGTCCTCGCTGAGGGGCACAGAGTGAGACACGATGGGCAGCATGGGGTCCAGACATGCGGAGGGCCCGTTGGCCCTGGTCTCCCGGCTGTGACTTTCTGGCCATGATCTCAGGGTGTCAGGGGCTCGTGATGCTGGCGCTCTGACTCCGATAGCAAAGTGAGCGGTTCCCGTTGGCGTTTATGGACCAACTCCCTCATGCTGCACCCAATACTGGGCACGTGACACGCAATGGAAAGCAGAACCTCGGGCCTCCTGAGTCTCAAATCCGGAGGCAGGCAAAGACTTCTGTCAAGTGATCACAGCCAGAGATACTGATTATTAATAGCGCTGGTTACCTTGAACGAGGGGCACTGTATTAAGAGAGGACGGATGGGAGTGTGACGGGCGAGACAGCTTGGGGAGGGCTTCCCTGGGGAGCAGACGTTTCATCTGAGCCCTGAAGGATGAGAAAGCCTTCAAGTTAGGGCAGGGGGGTCCCAGGGAGAGGAAACAGCAGCTGTGGGAAATGACCACACATACTTAATGCACTGGAAGACAGCCCAGGTGGCCAGAGCATAGAGGGAGTGGACCTGTGGAACAGAGGAGCTGGGGGATGAGAGAGGCCAGATCAGGTGGAGACCTTGAGCCTCTGCAGAGCAGCCCTGTCTTCATCCCCAGAGTGGTGGGGGCCATGGGAGATTTCTAGATTGGGGGAGGGGACATGCAGGACCACTCTGCACATGGCACTCAGAGTGGGTTGGAAGACACCAAGCATGGGCGTGGCCAGTTAAAAGTAGGGGCTCAGGGACTTCCCTGGTGGTCCAGTGGTAAAGAGTCCACCCTGCAATGCAGGGGATGTGGCTTCTATCCCTGGTCGGGGAACTAGGATCCCGCATGTCACAGGGCAACTAAGCCCGCGCGCCACAACTAGAGAGCCTGCGTGTCTCAACTAGAGAGCCCATGTGCTGCAAACTACAAAGCCCACACACCCTGGAGCCTGCACGTCACAACTAGACAAAGAAAACATGGATGCCACCACGGAGAGAACCCATGCGACACAACGAAAGATCCCGCGTGCCGCAACTAAGACCTGATGCAGCCCAAAATAAATAAAATAAATAATAAGTAATTCTTTCAAAAAAAAGAAAAAAGGAGAGGGGGTCCAGGCAGGCACGAGAGGAGCTTTGTCTACAGTCCTAGACGATGGTGATGGATGTGGACGCCCCCAAGGGGACGGTGGAGGTTTTTAGGAGACGTGATCCACAGGACTCGGTGGAGACGGGGACAAGCCAAGGGGAGTTTTCAAGACTGATGCCTTGGTTCCCAGTTGTGTTTCTTGATGGACATTATGGCAATGACTGAGGCAGGATTCACTGGATTCAGACCTGGTGTAGGGGAGCAGCGTGGATTAAGAGAGCAGGTATGGGTTCAGCTGAGAAAGCGGAATAATGGCCCAGAGGATACTTCTAGAGCCAGACAACCTGGGTTCTAATCCCACATCCACTGCTCACCGGCAGTGTGATCAGAATTCTCTGCTCGATTGCCTGAAGCAGCCCTACCCACCTCATACAGTGGACCTGAAGCTCAAATGAGAAAATCTACATAAAGCTGTTAGCACAGGGCCCGGCACCTGTAAGAGCTCAATGCTTGGTCACCAGGGTGATTATTTGGGGCAAGCTGTGTTGCAGTTACATGTGAGACGTCCAAGAGGGGACATCACTTCAGAAATTAAATATACAAGCCTGAAGCTCAGAGCAGAGCTTTTGACTAAGGATGTCCCAGTGCAGGTGGTGATCCGTGGTATCTGTTTCTTCAGGCTCATGGAATGGAAACTTCTGCCTGCCCAGGAAAAGTATTGGAGAAGAAGCTGCCGTCTTTGCTTCACTTCTCGCTGTTTGTTTTTCACCCATATAGGGATACGACTGACCTATCTGGGGACTTCCCTGGTGGTCCAATGGTAAAGAATCTGCCTTCCAATGCAGGGGATGCGGGTTCGATCCCTGGTCGGGGAACTAGGATCCCACATGCCGCAGGGCAACCTAGCTCACGTGCCACAACTACTGAGCTCGCGCGCCTCAACTAGAGCCCGAGTGCCGCAAACTACAGAGCCCATGCACTCTGGAACCCGTGCACCACAACTAGAGAGAAGCCCACGCACCACAATGAAGATCCCACATGCCTCAACAAAGATCCTACGTGCCACAACTAAGACCCAACGCTGCCAAAAATAAATTAAATAAATAAAAAATAAATCTTTCAAAAAAAACAAAGATTGATTTATCTGATTAGGGAGAAGACAAAGGTGTGGCACGTCTGCGTCCTTGTTTCTTTACTGGGCAGGGTTAATGTATTTCTGGCCTCTGCTTATATGCATTCGTTTTTCCTCCCTCTCTCCGTTTCTCTCTTTCCCTTTTTCGCCTTAAAAGGACTACTTGTGGTTTGTGTGTGCTTTCCTTTCTGTTCCTTCCGCCTCTACATGCCAAGCCCCCTGGCAGGTCCTGTCTCTGCAAGGGGAGGCCTACAGCTCCAGTTGACAAATTATTCTGCCTGTGGCTAAGTGAATAAAACCGACTGGGAGAAAGACGGGTGTAAAGTGAGGAGCTCATTTTGGACTTGACTCAAGACTGCAGTCTGCAACTCAGCTTCACCCGCAATAAAATGGAGAGTTTGATGCCTGCTTGACTTTGTATTTCTCAGTTGGTTCAGGCCTTCATGGAAGACAGAAATGATCAACTGTACCTTTTAATCCCAACAGGAATTGAAGCCATTGCCGATGTCTATGAGATAATCTCAGGAAAACAGACAGAGACAAGAGGAGCTAGAACCGAGTCTGAAAAGTGCTTTTTAACGTCCCGGCTAAGGGACTAGCCGAGGACAAGGGGAGGTGGATGAAGATGGAAGCAGGTTACCAACCCAAGAGGTGAAAGACTCTGCAGAAGGCATGATCAGCAGTGCACAAGGGTACCAGGAAACGCAGCACATGGTCGTCAACATTTTTCTATTAGATTGTTTTCAGGACGGTCGTTAATTGCCTTGGTGAAAATTCTTTTGTAAAACAAAGGGACGGAAGCCAGACTACTGTGGGTCAGGGCGTGAGTGGAAGGCGAGGAAAAAGAGAAAGCATATAATGACAACTTTTCAAGAAATGTAGCTCTGAAAAGGCAGAGCAAGATACAGTGGAAATGGATCTCCCATCTAGGTCTCCGTCCCAGGAAACCCCAAATCTGCACTGCACAGCTGGTTTGGAGGAGCTCGGCTCTGTGTATGTAATTCCCCCCACCCTACGCTCTCTGTTTAATCATTGCTTCATAGGAACAATGCTCACAGGCATTTTTTTTTCCTTTCAAGACCGGGTTGAAACATATCACTTATAAAAATGAACATCCCGGGGCTTCTCTGGTGGCACAGTGGTTGGGAGTCCGCCTGCCAATGCAGGGGACACGGGTTCGAGCCCTGGGCCGGGAAGATCCCCCATGCCACGGAGCAACTAAGCCTGTGCACCACAACTGCTGAGCCTGTGCTCTAGAGCCCACGAGCCACGACGACTGAGCCCACGTGCCACAACTACTGAGGCCCACGCGCCTAGAACCCGTGCTCCGCAGCGAGAGACCACCGCAATGAGAAGCCCCCACACCACAATGAAGAGTAGCCTCCGCTCGCCACAACTAGAGAAAATCGACAGGCAGCAACAAAGACCCAAGGCAGCCTAAAATAAATAAATAAATAAATAAATATATTAAAAAAACCGAACATCCCAATTCAATGGATTCATTTGACCGTGAGGTCCATCCCCCCAAAAATACGAATTGGGCCATTGTCTTTTCCTGGCAAGGATCAAGAGTCATCCCTCTGCCAGGGATATTATAGCGCCTGGTGTATTTCCTGTTACGGCACGTATCACAAGGTACAGTCATTATTTCTTTACCTATCTGTATGTAACTACCCCCAGCTGGTAAACTTCTCTAGGGCAGGGATTCAATCATTCTCACTTGTCTCACGTGGTAGGAACTCAATAAGTGACTGTAAAGTAATCGAGAAGTGGCAGCATCCCGCTCCACGCCTGTGGTGATATTTGTTGACAAAATTGGATTTCTGTGTTGGACAGGAACCAAAAGAGACTAAAGAGGCATGATGACTAAGTGCAATATGGTGTCCTGGATGGGATCCTGGAACAAAAGAAGGAAATTAGTGGGAAAACTGGTAAATGCCCTCAGGGCACCTAGCCTGAGGCACTGGACCCTAATTACTTGTACCCAGGGCTCTCCATTTCTTAGAAAGAGCTGAGAGGTATAATTCTCTGCTTTGAAGCAGTTGAGCACAAGGGTATGGAAAGGTCAAATGATATTAGACTCATGCCTCCTTGAGAAACAAGTTAGCCTTCCTCACAAAAAGTTCTCTTATTAAGGGAGAGGTGTCAACCTCCTTTCCAGGACCCCACCCAGTTCCTTCAGGCAGGATTGTTTAAAGGTGCAGGAAACTTGGTCATAACTTATTCCACTTGGTTCCATCTTTAGCATTTTGCTCTCATGCCCAAAGATTTCCTGGAGAGCCTATTTAACAACCATATGACAATGAATATCAAAGAAATACCTCCAGCCCTGCCCCTTTCTCATCAGGGAATGTGGGTCTTCCATAGCCTTATGCAAATGGCGGCTGTCCAAGAAACTGTGTGCACTTAAAAAAGAACAATGACATCTGTAGCCAGGAGCACACAGGCCCATCAGTGGAAATGGCAGGTTCCGAAACCTTCAGTGGTACTAAGAAATAATATGGCTTGTGACATTCTGAGGCTACTAAGTGTTATGAGTATATTCAAATGTAAGTTTGTATGGCTTGGGAAACATGCCATCAAAAACAATGCCAGTGACCAGAGCATTTAGTATTCACTCACCACTTACTCTGTGCTGGGCACCCTGCAAAGCGCAGGTGTTATATACCCTTTCATCCTCACAAAAACGCTCTGGGTTGGTCCTACTCTTTTCCTTATTTTACAGATTTAGACACAGGGGATTAAAGAGGTTGAGTAACTTGCCCAAGGCTATTACTCAACTAATAAGCTACATAGCCAGGACTTGAACACAGATATTCTGGCTCCAGAGCCCATGATCTGAGCTCCTTCATTACATCACACTTAAACTTGCAAGCGTTGGCATGTAATCCAAGTTCTAGAGCCCATGGGAGGAAGGCAAGAGGCAGGGATGTCCTGGGATGCCTTCTCCATGTGGATCACTGAGCTTCCAATGTGTGTGCTTCTCTTGGGTACCACCCACGCTTGTCCACATCTCCTGGGACCCGCTATCCTCAGGAATTCCACTGGGAAGAATCCTTCCAACCAGCAGACACGATTTATTCCCCCAGAGTCTGAGCTATTCCCTTTCAATGAGGATTTAACAGTCCAGGTAATGCCACCCCGAATCATTTTTTTTTTTTTTTGGAAAGAGCTGTCATAGAAAATAAATTACAGATTAATATTTGTCAGGAAACATGCTAAGTGGTAGGGATACAAAGATGATAAGCCCTGCTCTCTGATAGTAAACTGATGCACTAATTAACATTAACAGCTTAACTGGCAATAATGGCTTAAAGCATCACCCCATCTCGTTAAGACATTATCGCTTTCATGGGGTCCCTCAACGTTCGGCCTGAAAGGAATAACTTGTGTGCATCTCAGCACACATGGCAGGTCAGGGTGGCGTGGAGGGCAGGAGAAGAGGAATAAACGCTCTAATCCCACTGTTTTAGAAATGCTTCTGAGTGAAGGCGTCTTTGGGAGTCTCTCCAGATCCTCCTGACACATGGTCTCTCTGGTCGAGTGGGTGCTGAGTGTGAAGCAAGTCTACGTTCGTGGTAAACACGTGCCTCTCGCCTAGTTCACTTAGAAGCAGATCCGAACTTGAGAAGGAATCCACACAACGGTGCTTCTCACACTCTGACGCACATACAAATTACTGGGGGAATTCTTGCCGAGATGCTAATTCTGAGTCGCAGGTCTTAGGTGGGGCCCAAGAGTCCACGTTTTTAACAAGCTTCCAGGTGGCATGGATGCTTCTGGTTCTGGGACCGCAGTCTGAGAAACAAGGCTCTAAGCTCCTTCTGCCACATCAAAACCCAGGGGCCACCTGGACTTACCTTGGGTTCCTCCATGGATGGGGAGCTCACTACTCCTAAGGTAGTTTCTTCAGTCTTGGTCCCCTTGATTATCAGAATGTACTTCCTTCTGTTGAGCTGAGATCTGTCACCTCACCCATTAAATGTGTTCTACCCACTAGGGCCACAGGAAGACATTGAGGTCTTCTCTCAGGTAACACCTGTGACCACACTAGGTCCAAGGTCAACTTCCTGACCTACGGATTCCCAAGGATCTGTGATGGGTAGGAACTGTAGGAAATAATTCCCTTCAGAGGGGTAAATGCAGGATTCAGAAGCATACCTGCTGATTGCTTTTATGTTGTGGTCCCTTGGTGGTTCCCCAGATAAATACAGACGCATCATAAAGTACAGCCACAGCCCCACAGCTCTTTTCACAGGGAAGTCAGCCCCTCCTTCCACAGCCCGTGCCCAGCCCTGGCCTTTCCCCCAACTCCACCACGGAGGAAACATCCCAGGACACACATGGATCGAGAGGTTTCTGTGTCCCCTGCACGTTATCACAGCACAACAGAATAGACACGTTTCCAGCCTAGACGGCCCATTAGGGAAGAAAACTCAAGAACAGACCGACACGTCCCAGTGTACGGAGAAGACGGTTCCAAGTTAACCCGGACCTCATCTGTGAGCTTGTTCTCTGAAGACAGAGAGGGAAAACGAAACGCCTTTACCTTTCGACTCTCCTCCTGCTGTTAACGGGAAGGCGGCGTCATAAGTTCTTCTAACTTCTTCACAAGGTTTTGGAAGCTCATCCTGAGTAAAGACCGGAACAGGGAAAGAATGATCGGATGCCCGGAGCAAAGTCCCAGTCACTGCGGGAGCCCAGGTGTGGCTCTTCCAGCCGCCCTTTGATTCCCTAAAGGCTGAGACACGAGACTTCACGTACAGGTCAGGAGGGCCGGCCACAGACATCCATGGCTCCTTGGCCTCTTTTTTTCATGAATTTGGGAGTCTGAAACCTTATTGCTAAATTTTATGGTTTCTTCAGTGAGATGGGAAGAGCAGTTGAGATGCAAAAAAAAAAAAAAAAAAAAAGCAGCAGCTAAATGCTACCACTTGGAGAACGTGGATTGTACACAAACGCTTATAGGAATCCTGATCTGAGTCATGCGGAGATTTGAGTGAGGGTGTCTGGCAACCCAGGCTTCCTTCTAGACAAGCCTGTGCCCTTGAGAGCGAACCAACTTTCCTACTCTTACCCCAGTGCCCCACAGGCCTGTGGAGGGTCAGGGAGATCTCGGATCGTGTCCGCTTCGGGGGAAGGTGGGAACAAGCAATGGACTCGAAACAAAGCAGGTCCACCTGCTACTCCTCCAAGGTGCACAGCCCAGCACAGGAAGGTCCAGTGCAGCCGCAGCCGAGGGTGCAAAACACGTGTCTGAAGGTTTTAAACTTCAGCAACAGCTTCTTGGTAGTTAGATAAGACTGGATGGCTGAGAGGGGTCCAGGTCAGCCACGACACCCAGGTGCCCTGTCTGGTGGGCTGTCTGGTGTCCAAGCTCAAGATCAGACATCATGCTTTCTATTCTTCGGCGCAAGGAAACCCAGGCAGCATAAAATTGGTAGATCGACAAGACCAAAACTTGAGGTTCCTGGGAATGTGTATCTTTGTAACTCCGCTTTCCCTGGAAAGGAAAGCGTGGAGGGGACAGGGGAGGGGACCAGGCCACCCCCACCTCCCAGCACACACTGTCATCACTGCCCTGCACCAACTGGGAAGGTTTTCAGGCTCGAGTTAGGATTTAAATGAAGCGCACCGCACCAATATTGTGTGGTGCCATTTGTTATTTTATATTTCACGAAATTTGGCCAGTTTTGAAATATTATAATTATATCTGCTCCATTACGTATGCAACGCAGACATTTTCTGAAACATAAATACAGTATGTGGGAAATGTGACTGTATTTATAGCCATTGGCTGGTGGAAAGCGAAAGGGCAGCCGGCACCATCGACAGCGTGGGGAACGCAGCCGGCCGAGGAGCAGGGCTCCTGCCCAGGGTCAGGAGCGGCCTGCCCAGCACACCCCATCCCCATAAGCCTCCACTGCTCCCAGCGCTCACGGCCTACTCATCCTCCAAGAAAAGTCACACCAGTTTTATGCCAAATCGTCCGGGATCAAGCATGTCTCTCCGCCTTAGGCTGTAGCTGCCAGACATTCAGTGATGCCCAGGGTCATGGACTGGGCCCAGAAGGGGCACAGTTCTGAAGGCCACCCCCGACCCCAGGGGCTCCTTCCAGCATCCATGGAGGAGAGAGAGCGGGGTAGGAGGAAGGCAGGGGTCCTCGGAGCCCAAGGACCAGGGGGTCGGGTGGACCTGCTGTGAGAAGGAACCCCCTCTCCCGGGACAGCCAGCTCCCCAAGCCTCAGCCTTCTGCTCGCCTCTGCAAAGAGCCTGGCGCTGGGTGGCTCATTCGGTTTGGTTGCAGGGGGACCAGGAAAACGGTCAGCCTCCGTCAAAGCCTCCACTGGGTGTGTTCTGGATTTGTTTCATCTTCAGAGAAAAAATAGCGTTGTTTAGTTGAGCTGTTCTTCAAATACTGCAAAGTGCTTTGCAGTGACAAAGAGAAGAAAGCAAATGACAAGCATTTGAGTTTCCCTTTCTGTCTCTCCAAAACAAAGGCATTATCTGTGATGAGAGCTATTTGATAACTCCAGGCATTTCTGCCCTGGTTGTCAAGTCCCATCCGTCCCATCCGTAGGAGATGAGGCAAACCTTCTTCTACGACGCTAAGTGCTATCACTCTGGACAATCCAGCCCAAGAAGAATGGCATTGGCGTTGCATGATTTTTTAAAAAATTTGAGTTCATTACTAACATTTAAAAATCAGGGATTTCACATAAAACCCAGCTTCTCTTGAAAAATTATAAGAGCTGGCATCACTCACTGGAAGCGTCTTCCTGCCTGGCGACAATCTGCCTGCTCTGAGGAGCAGCTGCCCGCGTTGGAAGAGACTCAGTCCTCAGTTTGCCCTGGTCCCTCCCCCGGCACCCCCAGGCCCTGCACTCATTCACATCCCTGCCTGGCCCTGGAAGACACTTGTGTCTGTGACTCCTGACTCTTACGGAGAAATACAGACGAGAAGACTGAGGTGACATTTTTTTTCTTGATGTAGGGTTGGCAAAGCATTAAAATATATCTGTAAACACTCCAACAGGAAATTAAAGTGAAATTTATAAGCCTCTCTGATATTTTTTTCTTAAAAAAACTTCCTAAAAGTGAAAAGATAAATCTCTACCAGAGCTCTTATTTCTCTATATTTTAGTCATCTGTTTATTTATCATTCTTTACCAACAGACTGAGCAATTTCAGGGCAGAAGCCAAGTTAATTTTCCTTTGCACACCGGAGTCTATAACAAGGGCATGTCGTGGACCATAATCTATGGAGGGAAGGGAAGAAGGAAAGAGTCACCAAAGCCAGAAGCTTTATGTTAGATGGAGTCTGAAAGAGTTTTCATTCTCGGGAGAAGACCCCAGTCTGAGTCTCCTGATGCTGTGAGGTCCCAAATACAATGCAGTACATTCCCTGCCCAGCCCAGAAAGGAGACAAGACCCCGTCCCCCAATGTGCTTGGATGTCCCTATGGGAACCGGGGAAGGGGGTAGGATGCCCACCTAGAGCACCAGCCGTCTTGGGTGACGAGTATCGTGCAGCTCAGCGGCAGCTACTTCTCCAGCAGGGCTGGACCATCCAATACCAGCAAACCACTGCCCTCGGGCTCCCACTGTGGCTTCATGAGAGGAAACAGTTTTGCATGAAATAGCTCTGACACCAAGGGGACAGAACACTGTGGAGTGACTGGGTGGGATGCTGGATGCTACTACCTCAGGGGCGAAGGAACCTCAGAGAAGTAACAATAAAAAGGAAGGTATTCGTGAAGACTCTGTCCTCCAACGGAACTCCTGTAAGAATCCAACAAGCAACAGGAGAGCAAACTGAGAAGCAAAAATCCTTTTTTGAGGTTGGGAGTAGACCTGCCTCGGACACAGTCATGGCGAAAAACTTGCAAAATTAAAAATTTAAATCTATTTAAAACAACTGTTACTGAGTATACTGGTATATTTTAGGGCTTCACAAAGTCTATAAAAGAAAAAAAGTAGACTGGCTTCTCCCAGGAGTTTTCAATAAATGGTATAGATTTGGTGGCACTGCTGGCCTTTCTCTCTGCACCCAGGGCCACGCCTGGCATGACCACCAGGGAGAAGACCACGCCCCACGCTCCCCTCGGGCCCCACCACTTGTCACCTGGATTCTGCAGGACCGTGCTGACCAGTATTCCCAACTCCAAGCTTGCCCTCACCTCTGACAGTGTCTCCATCCTGCCACCAGATTAAACCTTCTTATGGCACAAATCTGACCCCATCTCCACCCTTCCACTCAAGATACTCGGTGTTTCCCAGGGCCTGACATGTGTATTTATGATCCAACCAGTATGTGTGCCCAGCACATGGCAGCCATCAAGGGTCAAGGGTGAGACCAAGGCCTCCATCGTCTGGCCTCTGCCTCCCTCCCTCTCATTCTCACCTGCCTGCTTCCTACACACTGGACCACGTGGACACTCCGTGCAGTAACTAACAGGTAGGTGGCCAGATATCATTTGCAGAGAAAGCCTCCCCTCTTGGAGAAGCCGTCAATCTGACCCAGTCAGAGGAACAGCCCCGTGTGTCCCTCCCTCCAGGGCACCAAACTCTGGCCTCCCTCCCTCCACTGAGATATAAGAAAGATTTTTTGGGCTCGGCTTAAGGACACTGACCACGTATGTGTCCCCTGACCCCTGTGTCTAAAGCAGCAGGCACCCACCATGTTCATTTCGGGCCTTCACCCTGCTTCAGTACCCAGGACCCGACACGGGACTATATACTTGTCTACTGCATGCCTTTCCTGCCAGGATAAAGGCAGACTCTGTCTTATGCACTGGGAAACCTCAGTGCCTGGAACTGGCCTTGGCATAGCAGATGCCCAATGAACACATGAACGAATGAAAGGATGAAGACGTGTCCAGGTGAGGCGCTGACAGGTGAGGAAGCCTCTGTGATCAGGGACCCATCTCCACTGTCAGGTACGGTGTTCTTGCTATAATAAGAATCCTTTCCATTAAGAGTAATAAATACAATAGGAGGGTTATTTATGCTTTCAGCAAATGCCTAACAGGAGAGAGGAAACCGTGCAACGTACAGGAGACAGTCCATCAGAAGCTAACACCTGGACCTAAGTGAGTCCGCACACTGGTCCATACGTCCTTCAGGAAGCCCTCCCTGACGCCCCGGGGCCTGGGTTGTGGACCCCTCCCCAACGTGCCACAGTCCCTGGAGGTCCCTCCACATGACATGCCACATTTTCAGGTGCCTTTCCTTCCCCATCTCCTCCACTGGCCTGAACTTGAGGCACAGTGTGGCCTTTTTCTCCCTCTCGCCAACAGGTTCCACAGCTGCCCAAGGCCTAGTCAGTGACCAGAGTGGATGAGACAGGCTTGAGCTCAAGCCATGAGACAGAAGGAGCCCTAGACGTGGACCCAGAAGACCTGCGCTCACATCTCCTGTGCCGTTTGGCGACCCAGCGCCTGAACCTCCCCTGCTCTGGGGAGGCCAGGATAGGCCCTCCCACCCCTTGGAAGGTAAGTTGAAGCGGTGTTCCCCCTCTCTGCCCCTCGGCCGTGCAGGGGAGCCATGTGACAAGCTCAGCAAACTGGATGTGTGGGCTTAGAACTTTGACACGAAAAAGTGTTAACAAAGTACAGGGACAGTCAGAGATTCATCATAGGGGCAGGAGTCTAATTAGGACCCTGGGGTCCTGACCCCAAGCACCCAGGGTTGGCAGGGCCTGCAGTGGCGTCTCCAGGGCCATGGGGGTGGGGTGCCGGTGGTCCAGTCTGCTGTGCTCTCGACTTCCACGCCCCCGCCTTGGCCCCTGCCTTGTGCTTCTCGGTGCTGTCAGGTGTCCTTCTAAACCCTTGGTGGCTACAAGTCAGAATGGGTATCTACTGCCTGGAAGCAAGACCCCTGCCCGGCGCTCTCAACCTTTCTGGAGCTCAATTCCTCACATGAAATACTGGGACGATCCTCACTTCCTGAGCTGACATGAGAGGTCTAAGTGACACACGGGGTTCACAGGATGTCCTCCAGCATCCAGAAGTGCCTGGTGGACATTCCAGTAAGGATGCTTCCCTTCCTACATCCTTCAGAATGCTCTAGAGCCAGCCAGCAAGAGGCACTGGGGCAGGAATCCCGAGCGGCTTTCCTGGAATGTTTATCTGAGAAGCAAAACAGTGTTTACCCATCTGCCAGCAGCACAGGCTTAATTAGTGTTTGCAAACCGCCTGACGTCCTTGAAATAAAGGTGCCACCGGAGCCCGGCCGTTATCGTGATCAATTGGAAGCCACAGGTGCCCAGGAAGAGGAAGCAGGAGGCCCACATGGCACCAACGCCCAGTTTAAAAGCATCTTTTCTGGTATGTAGTTTGCTTACCACACAACACACTCATTCAAAGGGTACAAGTGAACTCATTTACAAAACAGAAGTAGAGTCACAGGTGTAGAAAATATACTTATGGTTACCAAGGGGAAAAGGGGAATTGGGATAAACTGGGAGGTTGGGATGGACATTTACACGCTACTATATATAAAATAGTTAACTAACAAGGACCTATCACACAGCACAGGGAACTCTACTCAATACTCTCTAATGACCTATATGGGAAAAGAATCTAAAAAAAGAGTGGATATATGTATAACTGATACACTTTGCTGTACACCTGAAACTAACACAACATTGTAAATCAACTACGTACCAATAAAAATTTTTTTAATAAATTGATTAAAAAAAAATCCTCATTGGGATGTAGTTCGCTTCCCACACAACACACTCATTCAAAGTGCACGACTGAGTAGTTTCTAGTGTATCCACAGTCTGCACCAGCACGCTTCTTGTCAGGACAAAGGGAAGCCCCGCAGCCTCTAGCCGCGCCTCCCATTCCACCTCCCCAGCCCTGGGCGACCACTAACCTGCCTTCTGTCCCTATAGACCTGCCTTTTCTGGACAGTGCACAGGAATGGAGTCGTATAATGTGTAGTCTCTTGTGACTGGCTTCTTTCACTCAAGGAAATGTCTTCACATTTTCTCCTTGTTGTAGCAGGTGCCAGCCGAGCGCTCCACACCTTCCAGTGGCCACATAACTTTCCATCCCTAACATCCCTTGTATGCAAACATCGCATTTTGTTTATTCATTCTTCTGTAGATGGACATTTGGGTTGAGTCCACCTTTCTGCTACTGTGAATAGAGCTGCTGTGAATATTCAAGTACAAGTTTGTATCTGAACAGCTGTTTTCATCATTCCTTGGGGTATATACTTGAGAGCAAAACTGCTGGGTCTTACGCGGTGACTGCATGACTTTACTTTCCCACCAGACTAATGTCTTTTTGATTTCATAAAGATGTAAGCATCTTTTTACATTTATAAGTATTTATGTTAGAATCCTTTACAACCCTTTTTTTCATTATTCAGAATATTATACATGTTTGTTCTCCTTTTTACATATGGCCTAGTGCGGCCTTAGCGGCCCAAGCTTATCCAGCTTCTACCCTGTCAGACCTGCACTCAAGGCTGTCTCCTAGCCCACCACCGTCTGGACCCCATCCGTTCTGAGCCTTGGCACAAACTTCATGAGTAACTGGCTGTGTAGCCTGGCACGAAGTGGCTCATCTCTAAGTTAGCCCAGCACTGCATGGTGGCTTACAGCGCTTTCCTAAGATATCTAGTTTCATTGCTCTGGGCCTAAATTTTTAAAAAGTCTTCTCTGATTTGGTCCCAACTAGTTCATGCTTGGACAAGGCTGTGGTCTTGTTAATATATTCGATGGGAAAAAAAACACTTCATGTGATAATTCTGTACATTTGAAAAGCTAGGGTACTGAATAGTAAACTGAACTATTTTCTTCAACCACACAGTGTCTGTACAAGCATCGATCCTGCCATCTTTAGCAGGGCAGGTCGCTGGAGTCCCCCAAGCCCTGCAGCTTCTCATGACCATTCACCCGGCCCTTTTCGCACATTTATAGTTCCTGTCGAGACACCATGGGCTTTGAATTTTCAATTCCCTGTGTTAAGGATCACCGAGAAAATGTTTTGCTTCCTATGGGAGCATCATATATCTGAGTCTCACCAGGCTCTTTGGAAGCATTAGTTTAAGCTCATCTTCTATGTTTACTGCAAATTCTTCTTTACGGACCTGCTCGCGGAATACGCAAGGCCACACTGTGTACCGTCAGATGTGCATTTGCATCCTGACCCCACCAGCTGTGTGATCTCAGAAAGTCTCTTGATGTCTTTGAGCATCCGTTCCTTCATCTGTAATATTGGGATGATAATAGCTACCTCACTGTGCTCTAATGATACTGAACAGAAATAGAGGTCATAAAAATTATCATTATTTTAAGCACCCTTCCCCCTCTAAGGATCCCTATGAGCTGAGTCATAGGCGTATACATTTGAAAGCAATGCCCTTTAGTTGGGGATCGATGCGAGGAGCCAGTACTGATTCCTGCTCAGCAACAAACTCCCTCTCCTGCCCCGTCCTGGTACCCCCGCTCTACGTCTCTGTTTTCCTTCCACTGCAATACCTAACACGTCCACATGACACAGGATGTCGGCCGCAGGGTAGCGGGAGTTGCAGTGTGGATGGCACCAGTGGGACACTGGATGTGGCTCAGTGCCAGCCGTGCCCTGGAATGGACCCTGGCTCTTCCTGCCAATGGTATCGGTTGACATGAAAACTATTACTTATTTGGGTGGCCTTGTATCAACACTTCTCTGAAAATAAGAGCAGGGCTGGTGCTCTGCACCAGCAGGTAGCATCGCTGACAAGGACTGCTTGAGTTGGCTTTTTCCTGTTAATGGCATTTCTTTTTTCAAAATATATTTTAGAGTTCAGATGTTCCACTAATTCATACTGGTGTTTACCACCATTGGTAGATGTTTACAGAGTTTTATTATTTATTTAGATGTACTTGGAAAATAAAAAATATCATAGAACTGAAATGTAATTTTCTCACTAGTAGTAACAGGAATAAAATGATAACGTGTTTCTTTTGCATAAAATCTCTAACAGGCTTGTGATGAGAGAACTCATATTGCTTATCTTGAATAATGAAAGTGGGATCCTGCAACCTCCCGTGCAAAGGTATTTCACAAAGGGGTCCATCTCCCAGTGAGCGGCGGGAGACTGGTAAGGCGACAGGGCTTAATGGATTAAAGATGTAATTTCCTGCTACAGAAAATGCCAACCTTCCATTTTCTGAGATAAATGTCGACGTAAGTGTCAAAATTAGTTTTTGACAGATATATGGTGGACCCTGAGACTTGCAAACCGAGGACAAAGCCAGTGGACTCCAATTTGCTTCATAAAAGAAAAAGAAAGAGTTACAAAAACTTGGCTCAAAAAATGGTTCCACCTTCTCTGCGAAGCATTCAGAATGTAATAAGCTTTCATGAAAGAGTAAATAAAATCAAACCAGAGGAGTATCATGTGAACCCCCTCCTTTGCTTCTTCTCTTTCCAACATCTTTCTTTGTAGCAGTTTTCCATCCACATTAAATTTCCTAAAAGTTTATTTACATCAACCTACGTCTTTGCTGAGAAAGCTGCAGTGGTGCTTCGTTCAATCTGAAGTCTTAGTTCAAAGGCTCTCAGAACAGAAGCGCAACCGACACCCCCAGCCCGTTTCCATCGTGCTCCTCTGTGAGCACCCCGACACCCGGCAGGCCCGTCACTCCAACCGCGTCATGATGCTGGGACCTGGGTGCACCCCCCGTTTCCTGCCGCCCTGAGCTCTAGCCCCTTCTTCTCTGAGCGTCAAGTCGCCTGCCTTTAGCGTCTTCCAGCTCCTCTGAAAACGTCCTCTGTGCTCATCGTTTACCACCTCATGTATGCCGTGGTTTTCAAGGAGGCCACAAGAACCTCAAAGGCGAGGTCCATTTAACAGCTGCTGTTTTTACTCCTCACAACTAGTATGGTTCCCTGTCCCTGGAAAAGATGCCAGACATGTTTGTTGAGAAGAGCATCAGCAGAACAAAACTGTCTTCCTGAGGCTCTACAGAGTCTTGTTCTTGTACAGACCAGATAATTCCCTGCCTTTTTTATGTCTCTTCTCAGCTACTATGGCCAGGAAGCTTCTGGCCTTCTCTAGCTCCCCCAGAGAAAGGATGTGGGCTGGAGATGGATTTGAACAAAGGAATCAGTAGCTCTCATGTCTTCGATGCTCCCAGGAGATGAGACAGTTCCAAATCCAGCCTTCCCTTTCAATGAGCTTGGCTGGAGCCACATACCTAGTGGTGGAGGCCCATCCGAGGAGCAACCAATTCAAGCAAAGGTCCAGCTTTCTGAGAGGGGGGCTTGGCAAAGCCGAGTTGCCACGGTAACCAGGCTCCCAGCTTCAACATTTCCTACTTATGTTTTGTAGTTTGGGGTTTATGTTTTGGATGGTTTTTTCCTCCCCTTCCTTTTAACCTCCAAATGTGTGAAGAAAAATGTCTGCCAGGGGAATTAAGAGAACACACTGCAAATAAGCAACGGGGAACCATGGGGATTTAAAGGTCTCTGAGACTGAAAAAAATAACACACAGGACTTGGACTCTAAGCAACGGGCTATCAGACTAGACCGTGGATTGGAGCTGGCCGCGCAGGCCTCCTGTGTAGCCTCCCTCTTTATCCAACCAATTTTTCATATGCTGTAACTACCACATTCCACTTTTTTAAAGTATCAAGAATCTTACAGTTTTTGGGTCTGGTAGTATTTTTTTAGAAAAAGAGAGCTTACAACATGTTCAGAAGGGCCGTTTGCCATGTAGATAGTTCTCAATTCATCCAGCTGGTATTCACGCCAGCCTGGAAGCATCATCAACCAATCGCTCAATACATCAACTGGACAAAGCCGCGGGTATAATTCCTGGAGACAGGAAAAAAGATGGTGCTCACAGAGACCTGGGGACTGAGGGGTGCTTGTGGGAAGATTGAAAGCTTGTTCCAACCCTGTGGTTTTCCAGGTATTCACTACAACTCTGAAAGTCTGGTGTAGGTTCTCCCCAAAAGAGAAGAGCAACAAAGCTAGTGGTTCGGATAAAAGCATCCCTGGTGATGTTCTGTTCTGAGTTTCTGTGCCAGCAGGGTGGTTTGGGCAGATTTAAAGTCGTAATGAAAATGGAGCCCTCAGTTTCCAGTTACAGAAAGAAATGTTCCTTATCTCTCCTGTTAGCTGCTAAGTCGCCGTAAGGGTTTAGATTAGAAGACACAGGCAGAAGGAGAGAAGAGTTATTAAATTCTGAACCTGACACAGAGAAAAATTAGAGATAAACAGATGAGAAATAGAACATCTTAGATCTCAGGTAAGAGATCAAGC
Source organism: Monodon monoceros (assembly GCF_005190385.1). Taxonomy (NCBI): domain Eukaryota; kingdom Metazoa; phylum Chordata; class Mammalia; order Artiodactyla; family Monodontidae; genus Monodon; species Monodon monoceros. The sequence continues at coordinate 943,783 of NW_021703784.1, read as the reverse complement.
TGATGAGATCATCACGAACCTTGAGCTACATAAGAAAGCAAACTCAATGCACACACACGTATGTATTACACATAGCATATACTACATATTACACATACACGGCTTTATATACAGTCTTACTCAGCACACAGTCATTCACTCAAGTGGTCTTTCGAACGCAACATGCAATTTGCCAGTAAGCCTCGCAGATGAAGTCTTCAAACACTGCTTCCTTCTGGCACACAGCTGCACATGTGTGGCATGCATCACTTCCAGAGGACATGATAATAATCCATCAGCTCTAGGAGCTACGCTGAGCCCATAGAGATAATTAGCTCAGACGTGCAATGATAAATATGTCAAGATAGGAGAAGCATTTCTTTCCTTAAACAAGAAATGATGACATGGTAAAAATGGGGTTCCGTGAAAGGTGAACGATATGCCTGTAATCAATCTTACATAGTAAACTGTCATAATTTGAGCTAATCTGTGTGGGTCAGGAGATGCCTAGTGATGGGGGAATTAACATCAGGACTTTGGGAATGAAATTCTGGAGTTCAAAAGTAAGTCCCTCAGGGGTCTTCGGATCAATTTCCTTATTCCCGGCTAAGACCCCTCTACACGCAACATCTTCCATCATCACCGTCTTCATCAACACGTGTTGTCCTTTATGTAAAGGAACTTACGTTTTTTTCAGCCTTTTCTATGCAGATGCATTTCAACACAGAGCCACGCTGAAGGCAGGACAGTTTTCCTTAAACCCACTGATGTTCAAAAAAATCAATTTCCTGTTGTTTTATCTTCAGGAAGTGAAGAAAAGAGGCAATTTCTACTGACGCTATATGGAAAAGTATTTGAAAGTATTTGGAAATTTGGGGCCAAACAAAATAGCAACTGAGAAGAGTATAATTTACTAGATGCCTACAAATATCTTTTCTTGATTATAAATTCCATTGGTTTTAAGACAAATCATCAGTTTTCTTTTAGCTTTTTGTGATGGCAAAAAAAATTTTAACTTCTATTGTAAGATACATCAACATTTCAGAGCTGTTAAAATGAGAGCTAAGGGCTTCCCTGGTGGTGCAGTGGTTGAGAGTCCACCTGCCGATGCAGGGGACGCAGGTTTGTGCCCTGGTCCGGGAGGGTCCCACGTCCCGCGGAGCGGCTGGGCCTGTGAGCCATGGCCGCTGAGCCTGCGCGTCCGGAGCCTGTGCTCCACAACGGGGGAGGCCACAACAGTGAGAGGCCCGCGTACTACCAAAAAAAAAAAAAAGAGAGAGAGAGCTAATGTGCACCTTAGAACCCAGGGAATATGGTTTTGTATGTTTTTGTTTACTTCATTGTTTGTCATCCTAATATTCTCATGAAACTGTGCAGTAACTATATGGAACATGAAAACTGAGTTTTATTTCCTAGGTCCACTCAACACTGGGATGAATTTCACATAGATTCATAACTTTCACACACAAAAAAGATGTTCTTAGAAAAACTCAGACCAACTATAAAATTAACGACCAGGTATCAGGAGCTGTCATGTAGATGATGTTCCAGGGACCACAATTATGCCAAATTAGTGATCATCTCCCATGCACTTTGATCAATTCAAACTGGGATGTGAGGCCACAACTCTGAACAAGACATATTCATTGGTAATGGACTATCCTGACCACCTTAAATAACCATACAAGTTGAATGAAATTTATTAGGCAATTGTTTTCAGGCACTGGACAACAGGCAGCCCCAGGCCCCAATCTCTGAGAGAAGAAAAACTCACAAGGGAGCCTCATGAGTACTTCAGATCTGCCTGTGGATAATTTCCTGACATTAGCAACACAAGTTGGAGTCCAACACAGTAGCCCTACTGGGCTGGAGATGCAGAGCTCAGACTTTGAGGTAGTTGAAGAGGCTGGGATCCTTAAGGCAAAGAACCAGAGAGGAGGAAGTAGCACATCTGTCGGGGGGTGATTGCCAGGAGTGTATGCAGTGGGTCCCCGAAAATCCATACCCAAAGTCTGGGTTGCATGTGCCCAGGGTAAGACTACACAGGGCTTACCAGAGAGCGAATCCTCCAGGCTGAGGACAGAAGAGAGATGTTAAGTTAAAGCAGTTCTGGGGAGTATTGGAAATATTGCCCCACTCGAGTGGAGAGACCTCATTCACGTCTTGTTGATTTTCCAAGAATCCAGCTGAGACACCAAGAGAGGCCATGCCTTAGGATCAAGGACCAAGCCCTAGAATAAGGAATCCTGACCCACCCTAACGGGGTCTACACACGATCACTGACAAAGTCCTCAGGCGAGAGAATCTGGAGGTTGAGCATTGCCAGGCTGGGGGATTTTGGAACCACCTTGGGCTTTCTTCAGATCATCCAATAAAGCACAAACTGAACTCTGGGTAAACGCAAGTCCCTCAGGCAGTGACTGAACTACCTTCTAGAATAAAAATGAGCACTTTTCAGAGAAAAGCTACAGAATCCAATTTCTATAATGTACCATCAACAATGTCCACTAAACTACAAAAAATCTTAGATATGCTCAGAAATGGGAAAATATGACCCACAGTAAAGGAAAAAAAAGTAGTCAATAGAAACATGCTCAAATGATCCAGATGTTGGATTTAGCAAAGATTTAAAGCAACTTCTATAAATATGCTCAAAGAACTTTAAAAATTCAAGGAAAGGATGGTCTAACGAGAAAACAGAAGGAGATTCTCAGCAGAGAAATGAAAATTATAAATAATAACCAAATAAAAAGACCAAATTCTATAAGGAAAAAGGGCAATAGCTAGAATTTTAAAAATTACTGGAGGGTCTTAACAGCAGATTGGAGGTAGCAGCAGAGTCAGCAAACTTGAAAATATATGAATGAAAGTATCCAATATTAAGAAGAAAGAGAGAAAAAATGATGAGAGAAAAATGAGCAGAGCCTCAGGGATCCAAGGAACAAACCCAGACGGTCTCAGACACACATAATAGATGTAGAGAGGAGAAGAGAGTGAGAATGATGCAGAAAACAAATTTGAAAAAAAAATAATAGCTGAATATTGACCAGATTTGATGAAAAATATCAACTTTCAAATCCAATAAGTTCAACTAACCCAAGCTAGATAAATACAAGGAAAATCATAGCTAGGCACAACATAGGAAAACTGCTAAAAGAAAAACAAAGAAAAGGGAAAATCTTGAAACAGCTATTGTGGAGCTGGGGTGAAAATTACATATAGGGAAACAGCCATGTGGATTACCAGATTTACTTCCACCTTAGAACCAACTGAAGCCAGAAGACAATGGAACATCTGTAGAGTGCTGAAAGAGCATCATCCCTCCACCCAGAACCCTGTACCCAGTGAAAATACCCCTCAGAAATCAGGGTGAAATGTAGACATATTTAAATAAACTAAAGCTGAAAGAACTTTTCACCCGTAGATTCAAGGAGCGCTGAAGAACAATGCCAGACAGAAGCTCATGGTCAATAAGGAAATATAAAACACTGGGCTTTTTCCTTTTTGTTATTTCCTAAAAACCACGTGACTACAGGTAGCCCTTTCTTTTCACGGTGCCAGACAGACAATCATAAAAATTAGCACACCGAAGCTGTGCAAAATTCATAATCAATGGCACATAATTAAGATAGTTCCATGACAGGAATAAAGACGCAGACGTAGAGGATGGACGTGAGGACACGGGGAAGGGGAAGGGTAAGCTGGGACGAAGTGAGAGAGTGGCATGAACATATACACACTATCAAATGTAAAACAGATAGCTAATGAAAGCAGCCGCACAGCACAGGGAGATCAGCTCGGTGCTTTGTGACCACCTAGAGGGGTGGGATAGGGAGGGTGGGAGGGAGGGAGACGCAAGAGGGAGGGGATATGGGGATATATGTATACGTGTAGCTGATTCACTTTGTTATACAGCAGAAACTAACACACCATTGGAAAGCAATTATACTCCAATAAAGATGTTTAAAAAAAAAGACAGTTCCATGACCTTTAAAATCATTTGTCTAAATACTAACTCTCCTACTGTTGATCACAGAAATGTACAGGAAAGTTAAAAACTAGTAAAATTAATACCTATTTAGTACACTGTAGTTTAAAACATGAGAAACATTGAGAACTGAAGCCTTTTCTTTGTTAAAAATACAAATTACCAAGATTAGTTTGAGAAGTGCTTTCCTTTTTCTCTTCACGTAACTTATGATACAGAGTAGGCGTCTCTTCTATGCCTTGGAAAAAATCTAATCTCTTTTTAAAGTTTGCACTAGTTTCTAACTGATTAAGTCTTTGTGCTTTCAGTGTCATGAAGTATCTCCAAGGTTTTTAATGTGATTTTCTTAGGTGGCATTACTTCTTCTAAGACACTGTTACCCCTCTGCATCACAACAGCTTTCCTCATTTGCGGTGGTGATTTTGTCTTCACTAGGTCCTTTGGCTGGATATCCAGAGTCTCTAGTGGTGGCAGGGCCAACATTCCCATGGTCGACTACTTCTTCATTTTCATTTCTTTCTTGCTCCTTTTTCTTTGTTGGACAACTTCCTCATTTGAAGATCCATTTTTGTACAATGTTGTGTGGGTTTGTCACTGGGAGACAAAGAGGTGACACCCCTACCTGCTTTGGTATCTGTGTATAAACTACATAACAGATGCACGGTGCCATAATCAGGGACAGACTTTGCAAGAAGTGACATGTTTGGGGATCTAACCCGGTGTACATCTGTTATTTATGTTGTGATTTATGAACGGGAAAGCTAGAAGTAAAGTTTGCATTTTATACAGTTATTCACAGTTAATACACTGGAAACCGATATATAAATTTTGTTGTTGGAAGACTAGTATTAATTAAGTAAATGTGATAATGGAAATCTGTGTATATCAAAACTATGCAGGGCTTCCCTGGTAGTGCAGTGGTTGAGAGTCCGCCTGCCGATGCTGGGGACATGGGTTCGTGCCCCGGTCCGGGAGGATCCCACATGCCACAGAGCGGCTGGGCCCGTGAGCCATGGCCGCTGAGCCTGCGCGTCCGGAGCCTGTGCTCCGCAACGGGAGAGGCCGCAGCAGTGAGAGGCCCGCGTACCGCAAAAAAAAAAAAAAAAAAAAAACTATGCAAAGTGAGAGTTACCTGTGTTGAAAGCAGACACTACATTGTGGGGCAGGATTTATATGGAGGCAAAGGTGAAAAATATTGGGCTTCCCTGGTGGCGCAGTGGTTGAGAGTCCGCCTGCCGATGCAGGGGACACGGGTTCGTGCCCCGGTCTGGGAAGATCCCACATGCCGCGGAGCGGCTGGGCCCGTGAGCCATGGCCGCTGAGCCTGCGCGTCCGGAGCCTGTGCTCTGCAACGGGAGAGGCCACAACAGTGAGAGGCCCACGTACCACAAAAAAACAAAAAAAGTGAAAAATATTAAATAACAGCACCAAGTTAGTGCTGGGTAAAATGGAGATGCACTGTTTCATAATCACTACGGTTTGGAAATGATGTAACAAGTGTGGGAAGTGTTATGTGGTACAATACTAACTCAAAAATCGGACTTCTTAATTGAAATTTTAATTGAGATAATTGTGGATTTGCATGCAGTCGTAAGAAATAATACAGAGATACCTGTACCGTTTACCCATTTTCTCCGAGGGTAATAACTTTCAAAACTACAGCACACACGAGGATCTTGACTTTGCTAAAATCCACCAACGTTTCTCAGATGTCTCTCGTCTTACTTGTTCTCATTTCTGTGTGTATTTAGTTCTATCCAACTTTATTGCATGTGTAGGTTTGTCTATCCACCATTAACATTCAAGGTAAAGAACATTTCCATCACTACACCGCCTTGTCCTTTTAAAACCACAGCCAGCTCCCTCCCCTCATTTTCTAATCTCTAGCAGCCACTAATCTACCCTCCATTTCTAAAACGTCAGCATTAAAAAATGTTATATACATGTAATTGTACAGATGTACCCTTTTGAGATTGGCATTTTCCATTCAGGATAATTCTGTGGAGACACACACACACATAGTGGGATGTATCAATGTGCCTTTCTTGCTACATTAGGATGTGTGCCATCCTAGGATTAACATGTGAGATTTGTAAGTGATGCATACCCCACAGGGCACCACTTACACAAACGGAGGGAGTTTGCTCATGAATCATCACCATTTTATATTCCAGAATTGCCTGGTAATTACGTAGGTGACGCAAACATTCTCCCACAGAGTCCAGGTTTGTTTACTGTAAACAATCACAGAGAAACCAGGTTTTCCTCTTAAAAGCATTCCATAGGTGGGAGCTCACACATTAGTGCTAACTGACAGGAGGTCCAGTCACCCTGTTTACACAGAGATTCAAACCGATACTTTCTCATCCAGGCATCCTCAGTTGAATCAAAGCACGTGTTTCAAAGACTCCTTTCCCCATCAAAAGACCACACGGATGTGGATCTATTTTTGGACTCAACATTCTTTTACTTGATCTCTAAGCTGCATGGCCACTTACAGTCACTTTACCTTTCTGAGCCTCAGAGCCCTAACACATAAAATGGCAATAATAATATATAATTCATTAAATTGTTGCGACAGTTAAATGTGAAGAGCCTGGCACGTAAAAGGTATTCAACACGTGATGGTTACTACAGTGCACGTGTTATCTGAACTCAAATTGGGTCATGTCAGCTGACAAGGGATTGTATTTTTTTCCCTATTTGAAACGGTCAATGTGGGAGATCATAGAAAAGCATAACAAAATCACTTTTAACCATTTAATAAATCATTTTGTAAGAATATAATGTCCAAAAAATGAGATACCCACAAAAATCCTGAACACACTGCTGTAAGTATGCAGCATATTAGTATGTATATATGTACCTGTTAATGTATATATGTACACAACGTAGTATACACACTAAATACCATGTCTTTGCTGAAGCTAGGCCGTGTGCCTAAAAGCTGCATGACAGGGCTTCCCTGGTGGCACAGCGGTTAAGAATCCACCCGCCAATGCAGGGCACACGGGTTGGAACCCTGGTCCGGGAAGATCCCACATGTCGCGCAGCAACTAAGCCCGTGCGCCACAACCACTGAGCCTTGCTCTAGAGCCCGCAAGCCACAACTACTGAAGCCCACGCGCCTAGAGCCCTGCGCACCGCAATGAAGAGTGGCCTCCACTCACTGCAACTAAAGAAAGCCCACGCGCAGCAACAAAGACCCAACTCAGCCAAAAATAAATTCATAAAATAAATAAATTCATAAAAATAAAATAAAAGCTACATGACACCTCCTCCACCCAACCAATCACCAACCTTTGGCAAACTCCTACTCATCCCACCAAGCTCACGTGTCACCTCTTCCAGGGAGTTTTCCCCATCTCTCCTCCCAGTAGACCCGGCTCACGTCTCTACTGCTAAATTGACATTTTTACAAGCATCTATGTGCTGTCCTTCCACATTAGACACTGAGGTCCTCAGTGGACAGAGACAGTGCTTTGGTCTTTTTACCCCCTGCAGTACCCTCTCCAGTCACATGTAATTCCCTGCCTTGCACACAGCAGGTACTTAATGTAGGTGCTTAATTGCTTAAGCTCCCTGTCCCTATGCCTCGGCTTATATACAGACAGACCCGGAAGAGACATGTGTTCCAGCTACGCCATCCACGTGTAAACATTCCAGTCCCATCCAGACATCAGAATGCAGCTGGCTCCTCGGACCGGGTTCCTCCTGGGGACTAAGGCTTTGGAACAGTGAAGCACATGCTATTAATGAGGGAAGGAGGCCACCCGGAACCCATTAGCAATGGATAAGCTGTCACTGCCATCACCTATTGGAGGCTCTCATCCTGCACAATTTAGAAGTGATCAAACCTCGGAAGTGGCGGATGGAACATAAGGAGTCCTGCTGCTGTCACGCTTTACTGTCTGCCGTCTCTCCAGCCAACGTAAGTTGTTTTGCATCGTTGCTCAGGGAACCAACACAAATCCAGGTTTCACCAGGGAAGGAGAACTGACCTCTCCAGGTTAATCAGTGTGGCTGGCCTCATCTGAGTTAAGATCGGGCCCAAGAGTCAGGAGCACCAAAATCAACTCCACTAAACTACCGATCTATGTCAGGTTACTAGGACAGGACTGAAAACAACAGGGATTGGGGCGAGAAGTGGGAGAAGTAACTGAGAGTTCTGAAGCCAGCTTTCAAGCCACAGTCAGAAATGTGAGATATTTGAGTCCAAATCAGGTCAGCAAACTCTCAGAATCAGCTGAGAGCTCCGTGGGAATAAGGCCCTGTCTCTCTCATCCTCTACACCCCTTCCCCTACTCTTAGCACCTTCCTTAGACAGTAACAGGCCAATCTTTAAAAGGCTCTTCCTCAAGTGGCGAGTCAGGGACCTAAGCTCCTACTAGCCTGTGGCCCCCCATTTCCCAGTTCAGGAACCCTGAAGGCCACCACACTCATCCACGTCGACCCAGATGAGGAAGAAACACAGAGGACAGAGTGTGAAATCCTTTCTCTTTTTAAAATGGAGTTGGCCTGAATGTGGCATAAATTTCTTCCATTCGTTTCCTATTGGCCATATTCTATGCTCAGGTACCTGATGACCCCAACTGCAAGGAAGGCCAGAAAACAGTCTCGCCCAGGAAGAAACCACAGGTCTGCCCACCAGCTGGCAGACACTGTCCTGATCTCCTTTTGTGTTCCTTTTTCTCGGAGAGATAAGGCCAGAGGAAGAAAACTTCCAACATGAGATTCTTAAATCATAATTTAATTCACCACCTCCAGCTTATTCTTCCTCTAAAGGTGGAACAGTCCTTGGAAGACACCTCTGGGGACTTGACAGTTACCCAGCTGACCAAGTTAGGTAGCCAGAATTAGGAGGCCCCCTTGACCTGCGTCTAATACGCAAGCAACAAACGTTCCCTGTGTTTCTATTTATTTGTTCATTTATTAAACATGAAATATTTATTCAGCATCTACTTTACGAGAGCACCGTGCCGGCTAGACAGCTCCAGTTCCAGGAAGGAGAGGGTATGTATCGGGTGGACTGGGTTTTATTCGAGGTCTATAACCTACTCACAGCAGCCAAGCCTGGTCCTGGCTCCCCCGAGATTTGGGGTTAGATGCTGACGGCGGGGGGAAGGCTCCCCTGAGCACTGGCACCGAGTGTGTGAATCTCCCACTTCTCCCCTCTGGATCCCTACTATTCTACTGGCCCTGGTCCCCACACCCCCCTCGATCAGGATGTGCCTTTCTGCTTATCTGCATCTTGATTATTTGATTATACTGTTTCTACATGTCACGTATAGGAATAAAGTTACCATTTCTCAGGATGCTGAAATGCATCTCTGCGTCAAAATAGCCACAAAAAGAACCTGAGAGAGGGTTTTTTGTCTGGTTTTGGTTTTTTTTTTTAACTATTGAAGATGCTGATAGCAGTTTGTCCTATAAGAAAGGACAGCAGAAGCAGGGCAGAGGGCAGCGAGGAGAATGCTCTGTAGCTCAGGCAAAGGGGGTCAGGCTCACAGCCCTGCATCTCCCGCAGAAGTCTCCAAGACCAATGGCTTCTCCACGAGATGCAGCCCTCATGTCGCTGGACCCTCCTCCCCACCCCTCCGGAAATGCTCAGCTGCTGAGGGCGTCTCCAGGCTCAAAAGGGCTGGATGTCCATTTATATGAAAGGTGAGGCTAAAGAAAACAGGCCTGAGAAGGAACCAAACCCATGCCCTTGCCATGTCTGGTCCCAGGGTTCACAGGAGGGTGAGCAGGTGGGCAAGTTCTGCAGGACAGAAAAGGACAGAAAGAGGCCGGCACCATTTCCTTCTGCACCTGGTTTGTTGTTTGGGGACCTAGTCATCCCCGTGTCTAGGTTTGAAGGGGTCCACATGCATGGACGTGTTTCAGGGGAAAAGGCAAAAGCTCACGACTCTCGGTGTGAACTCACAGCCTGGACAGTGAGGTCTGGATGCTGCCCAGGGCTGGCCCGTGAGCAAGTCGCCGAACGCAGGCCTGAACGTATTCGAAAGAGACGCCAAGGTATGCCTGTGTCCAAGCATGGATGCTGGGCAGACGGAAAGAATCCAAGAATGAAGTGGAGAGACTGGCTGAGATGCCAGGGTGGGGTGTGTGGCCAGTGTGCGGAGGTGAGGAAGGAAGCTTCCAACCCTCCTGCGGACGGGGTGCAGCCGGGGCTCGGCAGACCACCTGGGCTCCATGTAGACAGGTGGCAGGTGGACCAGGCCCAGGCTGGCTCAGAAACCTTCCTCCCTGGGAACCATCTATGAGGCCTACTTTCAGAGTCAGGAAAGAGGCAGAGATTATAATCCTCTTTTTTTCATTATCGACCCAGAGAAACTGGGATCAAGTAACTTGTGTCTCCTGCTAAGACCCTCACTCATTCAGCAAGTACTAAGGGGCTACCAGCACTTCTTCCTTCACCGTGTAAACAGGAGCTCACGCTCCTTTATGATTACAGGCTAGAAAGCAGCCTTTCCACTGCCAAGTCTGCCTCGCGGGTAGGACCTGGTGTCTGGTGAAGGGAAGCAGTGGTGAGGGGCACAGTGCATACGGCAGAGGCAACAGAAAAGAGCCTTCTGTTCTCAGCGCCTGGTCGCACAAAGACACAATGATAAATCTTATACTTTTAGAAGGAGCACCTAGATGTGTCCACCCACCCATGACCGTGGGAACCCTGTGTCCTTACTAAGTTAGGCAGTGGAGGGTAGAGAATGAATTTGTTTGCCAGGAGATGTACCAATATCTTTGTGAGGAAAACCTTCCCGAGCCCTGGCCATGTCACACACACGCAAGCCCTTATGTGTGCATCACACTGAGCTGGGTGCTCTGATGGCACAAAGGAAACTTAAGACACAGTCCCTTCCCTGCGGGATCCAACAGTACAGCTTAAAGAAGCCCCGAATAACAAGTCAAGGGACCATATGACTAAGCGCTACAGGCGAAATCCAAAGGATGTGAGGGGGGGGGTGGAGAAAACGTGCAGGGCTGGAGCACGGAGACCTCAGCGGGGAGGTGGATGGACAGCTGGGCAACGAGGGACAGCAGCGTTCAGGCGCAGAGGACGGGGGGCTTCCAGGCAGAGGAGGCAGCTGAGCTGAGTCCTAGTACGGGGAGGAGCAGGCTCCCGCATCAGGGAGGGATGGCTTTCCTGGACTGGAACAGAGGTGTTTTCCGGAAAAGCAGTAAGAGGCAAGTTAGTGATGGAGCCAGGTCATGGTGGAGCTAAAAAGAAAGTATGGGGAATCGCTGAAGGCTTTTGATGTTTTAGGCAGGCAACCTGCAACCTGCTATGTAGAGCAGGGCTGAGGGATCCAGGAGCCAGGTGGGACACTGGCCGTGGGAGCAGCAACTATGTGTTGAAGGACCTTGTGTAGTTTGTTTCCTGATTCAACATAGGAAACAGAGGAGAGGGGGACGCAAAAACGATCCAGAATTACAACCTACGCGATTTTAAGGAGGAGCACTGTCTACGAGACTGGAGAAGACGGACGGGAGAGAAAACTCGAGGAGGTGGGGTCACGCAGGCGTCTGGAGTGAGGGGACAGGGGGACAAGTGGAGACGCCTTGGAAACAGCCGCTGAACCAGCTGTCGATGTGACGTCGGCATCGGCTGCGGAATGTCACCAGCACACCAACGCAGTGGAAACGGGGCAGAACTGCGTCAAGAAGGAAAAACTTAAAGTTCTGGCAAAAACAAAAACGCAGGCGGAAGACCATAAATGAGGTTAACAGACAAGTGCCATTCTGGAAAATGTTACTGCGGCAGCCTATACAACAGGCAAAGGATGGATGTCCAAGCTATAGAAATAATTTCTCACCAAAGAAAAGGAAAAAGAAAAAAAAACACTAATTACCTAATCAACCTGATACAAGAGAAAATACAAATAGCCCATCAGCGTACGTGGGAGAACTGGGCCTCACCAGAATTGGGGACCCGGGGGCCAAGCCAGTGGAATGTGTAGGCGAGTCTGGATGTGACCCTGCTCCTTCCTAGCTGGGAAAGCTCGGGCCAGGCCTTAACCCTCGCTTTATTATCTGCAGAAGGAGAATGAGAACAAGAGGCATGATCTGAAAGGTCTGTGGTAAGGGTTAAATAAGTTAACGTATGTAAACCACTCCAAACAGTGTCTGGCCCAGAGTAAGTGCCATGCAATTGTTAGCTATTATTAATAATAGGAAAATACAAATTAAAATAATGAGATATAATTTTTCACCCACAGGTTGTCAAAAATTTTAAAGGATGACAATTATCAAGTGTTGACAAGGATTTGGGTGAAATGATACTCCTAAACTCTGAGTGGGAATATAAATTGGTACATCTACTTTGGAGGGAGAAAAATGGCATATTTTACAAAGTGGAAAATATGCCTACTTTAGAACCCAGCAATTCCCCCCTCTGAATATATGCCTTAGAGAAACTCCTGCAAATGTGCACAAGAAAACACATGCCAGGATGTTGACTGTAGCATGTTTTTTGTTGTTATTAGCAAAACATTGGAAAGAATGTAAATTTCTATAAATAGGAGAAGGCATCAGAAAAATAATTCAGTCTATGTAATGCTAGAATACCATCTAGCAATTGAAAGGCATAAATAACCAAGTGGCCGGTGACAAGCGCTAGCTGCAGTTTGAGTCGCTCATGGATGCCATGAACACAACGTGCAGTGTCACCTCGGAACCACTGGAGACCACGGGAACAGGGGTGTCGGCTGAGGGGAACTTTAACTTTACTCTTTCTGTAATGTTTTATTCCTTCAAAAAGAAGAAAGAGCATTAGATGCAAAGGAGACAAATGCTAAGTTGCTGATTTGGGGTGGGGAGGATATTCATGTGAGTTACATTATTCTTTGTGCCTTTCTGTATTTCTAAATTTTGGAAAAAAAATTTTAAATGCTCTTTGAACAGATGTTCTGAGTGTCACCTAAATTACTTCATGAAAAAAAAGAAGAAAAGCAGTAAAAGGAGGGCAGAGAAGCGGGCCTTAGAAATAACACATTCGGAGGCAGAGGTCAGTGGAGAGGGACCTGGCCAAGACCCAGGAAATCCACAGAAAGAGGGACGGGCCCTTGGAGACCACGTGACCCACGGAAGGGGTAAGTGCCAGGGAGAGGTCTCTGTAGCCTTACAAATGCCACGAGGGTCCCTCTGGATGGGGGGTGCAGGAAAAGGGTGGACCAGGGAACAGACCGCCAGCTTCCGAGGCAGGGTGCGCATAATCTGCCAGAGGGCAGACCCATCAAAGGAGCCCAGGTGGACTAACTCCTGGGGTGGGAGAGAGCGTGGGCGAGGGGAGTGACCTGGGAAGCAGGGACCCCACGGGGGGGCGGCTACAGGAAGAGGGAGCCTAGGTGGGGGTGAACATTGGTTCAAGACCCCGAGCCCCTGCTGTCGACAGAACAAAGGGAAGGAGACTGGCTGTGGGCGCAGCTTTTATGATGCTGGAGGCTGGGAAGAGGGGAGTAAAGTGCCCCCAGAGCCAGGCGGGGCTGGCACCCTGCCCCAGCCCCTGAGGGCAGTGCCGGCCCCAGGACACCGGCTGGGCAGGGGCAGCCCTCCTGCAGAATCACTCCCGGTGCCTGGGGCACGCACAGAGCCTGGAGAACCCACGTGTGTCCAGGCAGCCGTCCTACCAACGCCCCCCACCCCACCCCGAGGCAAGGCAAGGCGAGCTGGCAGCACTCCCTGGGGTGGGGCTGCCCAGCAGATGCACACTCGCTCATTAAGTGACTTGCATATGGAGTGGAGACACCTCTCCCCCTCACCCACCCAGGCTCCCACCCGTCACGTGGCCCGGGAGCTGCCAGCACCCCCCCCCCCCACCGCCCCAGTTCCCCGGGAGCACAGCTCACAGCCAGGCGCTCACAGCCACAGCTGCGACCACGGCTGCAGCTCAGTGCAGGGGCGGAGCAGGGGAGGCCTGGGCGCTCAGCTGTCATCCCTCCTCTGGGAACGGCGAGGTCTCTCTCAGAAGTGACGGAGACAGTCACGGCCCAGGGCCTGCACTGTTTCCCTGTCACTGCCCAGCGGTCTCTGCACCCACCTGGAATCTTCCCGGGAGCAGCCCCCAGCCAGCCAGAGAGAAGGGAAGCATGTCACCCTCCCCGGGGGTGAGGCATCTCCCCACCATGGGCTCAGTGGTCCATCAAGGGGCCTCTGTCTCCTGGAAACCACAGAACCCCTCCTTCGCGGCAGGCAGGGCTGGGGGGCCCTGGGCCCTCAGGAGACTGGGGTGACCCCTGAGCACACAACTGGCATAAAACCCATCGCAAATAGAACACTAAACATAAAAGAAAAATTGAGTGTGTATTAAAGTTAAAAGAGCTCTCTTCCAGATCTTGTAAATTGCACCATCTTGGAGAAGGTTACAGAAGGATTTTTCTCATTGTTGGCACCCCCGCCCTGCACGCAGCCTGAACGCGCTCTGGGTGTGCATGTGGGTCATCCTGACACAGATGTGTGTGAATGCACATGCACACAGTTCTCAGGTGTGTACAGGAAACACACACAAACACACGGAGACATAAAACCTGCTTTCTCCTGTCTCTGGTCGTTGTTTCTTCCTCCCTGTCTATTAAGATAAAACCCTGCTTCCCCCAATTATCTTCCTACTGTCTGTCCTCAGGAGCCCTTCTCTGACAAATCCCACTATAGCAAAAACTGTCCGGTTTGATGTCAAGGACTGAATTCTGATTTCCACCTCCCATGTGTATGACTTCGGGTACATCTCTGGATGTCTCTTTGCGGCCCCCTCCTTTTGATGATAGGATTAAAAATAGCTCCCTCCAGAACATTACTGAGCAAATTCAGTGGGTAACGTATGTCTTAGCCCTGTTTGGTCTGGGTCTTCCCCAAAAGACAGATGCCAAGACAGCATTAGATGCTAGAGAGATTTGTTAGGGGAAACACCCATGAGGAAAATAGGGAGCAGTGGGGAGCTGTCAGACCCTAACTCAGGCCTGGGCCCGTGAGGGAGCAAGGGAAGGAATGAAGAAAGGCCGCTGACCACAACAATGCAGGAGGAGCTTCAGCAAAGCCAGGAGGGAGCCTTCGGGTCAGGCACCCAACCAAGAGGCTCATGTGTAAGACAGAGAAGCAAGGCTTCATTGGCTTGGGGCACTTTCCCAGGACGTGGGACCTAAAAGCCTGGCAAGGACCCGGGGATGGGCTAACTCGCTGCTTGGGGGGTTCTTAGAAGCCTGGAAAAGGGGTGCCTGCCCCCAGTGAATGGAAATGCTGGAGTTATCCTGGCAGACGCTGGAAGAAGGAACAAAGAAGGAGGGAGTGGGCTTGCTGGAACATGTGAGGTTTACGATCCACAAGAGGCCCTGGGGACAACCATCCACTGAGGAATGCCCTGGTGAGGGGCCACTCAGCCTCACCAAGACGCTGACCTCTGCAGGTCAAGGTCAATGGTAGGAGAGATGCTCCCAGAACCAGGCTGGTTAGTTTCCATGAGGATGACGGGGCCCAGAGTATGGAAGCCAGAAAGCCAGGAGCCAGGATTCCTATACACCTGGAAAGGAGGGAGCGCCAGCCAAGGGGGCCTGACCCATGGGGAGCCGCGGAGATGGTTAATAGATCACAGCGTGCACCAAGCAAAACAGCTGGCAGCCAGTGTTAATGACAGCAAGGACAGAAAGGCAAGACGGGGCGGCAGCAGCACACCAACGCCCTGCTCAGTCCTCACACAGCGCCCTCCATCAGAGCCAGGGCCCCGCTGAGTGGAGACACTACTTCGCTAGCAGTGGGGACCCTGCAAAGCTATGGCAGGTACACAGGGGTGGCCCCCAGTTCTCTACCATTTACTCTGGTGACCAGGCTCCGGGGAAAGAGAAATGTCCAGACATATCTAGGACCAGTGGACATTGATATGTGTCCTCCTGCCTGTCAGAGTGGGAATTTATGTGTGCCCACTCTAGAGCTTGTGGGCGCCAGGTAGTAATGGGAGTGTGGCTAAAGTCCAGGTTACAGTGGGCCCACAGAGGCCACCGAGCCAGCCAATGGCCAGTTCCCCAGTCCCTGAACATATAACCAGAAGTTTTGGTATACGTGGCAGTTGGTATCACTTATGTCAATTTGGGTTCCCCAAGAACCCACATTGCTGGGATGAGACGTACAAAACACTGCCTGGGAAATGGCTGTGAAGGACAGTGGGGAAGGGGATGAAACAGCCTGGGAGACTCCTCCAACCTCAATGCGGATCCCACGTGAGGGAGAAGGGGGGAAGGGGGGAGACGAAGGAAAGAAGGAAGGTCCCGGCTGGCACTGTAGGTCGAGTGAGATTTGACAAGGCAGACGGGGGGGGTCCTTGAGCCAAAGTCACACGTGGAAGGAGTCTTGCCTCTTCCCTCGGGGAGGCCTCCTGGGTTCTCCTGCCCGCTCACCTGCGGCTGGAGCGGCCGGGGGCACATGGCCTGGGCACAGAGGGGGCTTCAGGGCCCAGCAGCCGGGACATGGGTAACTCTCCCTCTCCAAGTAGGAGGCCCGAGGGGGTGCCCATGCCCACCCCGGGCTGGAGGGACGGGGGGGCACAATAGCACAGGACCCTTTGCTTCCTTCTCCCCTGGACTCTCCACAGCCCCATCTGCATTTGGCTAGTTTAGGCTGATTTTCGCATCCCTTGGTACGCATTTGGAATCAGTAATTCTGCCAACGTTTGTTGAGCACTTACTAAGTGCCAAGGGTGTGCTAAACACTAAAAGTGAAAAGAAAGACAGTTAGAGGCTGTCTCTGATTAAACAGTTTTCGATCTGGCAGACGAAGCAAATACGTGAACAAATGGGGCAAGGAGCTATTCGATATCCGTGGCACAGTCTTCGTAGCCTAGTGTGGACTTGACGGGACAGGCATCTGTCACAGGGTCGGTGGGGAGCACTGAGGAAGAGCTTCATCGGCGACATTTCAGGGCAGGAGTGGAGTCTGAAAGGTGAGCGCTTCCGCAGGCAGACAGGTCAGTGGAGGCTGGGGGACTGGAGATCAGGGCACAGCATCCGAGGCGTGGACAACATGGGGTACTTTGAAACTGCAAATAATTGAATATGTCTGGAGTTTAGGATGCCAGGAGGGGAGCAGCAGGAGGCAAGACTGACCTCGAGGTCAGATCACGGAGGCAAATTATATGGGCCTCACGAAGAGACAGGCTGTGAGGCACCGCTGACACTTTACGGGCAGCACCAAGACCAGATTCACATTCTTGAGACGAAACACGCTGACGTGTCGGCAGACGACGGACGACCAGGAAGAAGTCAGGTTCAAAGAGGCCCTCCTGATAACTCTGGGGAGAAAGGAGGAAGGTCTGCCATGCCAGGTGGCAGCAGGGATGGAGATGCGAAGGTGGATGCAAGAGATGCTCAGAGGATAGAACCTACTGGATGTGGGCTGGACCTGAATGTGTTTTCGCTGCTACCTGGGTACACGGTCATGCACAGCGGGGAGTGGACAAAGTGTCAAGATCAGTGTGGAACACACTGGGTTTGAAAGGCCTTTGGTTAATCAGCTTGGAGACATCCAGCCAATAGCCAGTTGGCCAAGAGAGTATGAAAAATAAGAACATGTTCTGGCCTGGGTATGAAAACGAGGATGCTTTTCAATCACTTAAATATTTGAGTGTTTTCTATGTGCGCTATAAAGAGAGGGGCTGGACAGGACCGTCTAGCAGGGACTCTGAAAAGAAGTGTGACGAAGAGGAAGTCGGCTAATCCCGCAAATTACACACACAGATAACGCCGCATGCTGGGGCGGTTCCTATTTTGAACAGAGACGTCGGATGTTGGCACCCAACAATTTTGGAGAAACTCCACTGCTTGCCTTGTTTCGCGTTACCCCTGCAAAGATGATTCCAAACACTCCAGTGGGACAGAAAGTGCCCCGGCTACGTTCCAGCGGCAGGAAAAGCATGTCTCAGGAAGGTGCCCATCTACCTGCTCCAGCAGGGTGCTCTGAGGGGACAGACAATGCAGGTGAGGCTCCTTTCCCTGTCCCCCTTGTGTCACCCCCTCTGCCGCCGCCAACCCCTCCTAGTCTCCTGAAGACAGGATGTTAGTGATGACAACCGTCAGGGTGACATGACAGGTGAGATTTATCAGCACTTCATCAGGCACTAATGATGCACCTACTCTGCATCATTTGGGGGGGATGCTCCATCCTCCAAAACACCTGGTTGAGGGGGTGCCGTTAAAATCTCCATTTCAGAAGTGGGAAGAAATCAAGGCTCAGCAAGACAAGTAACACGCCCAAGACCACGTGAGTAAGTGGTGGAGTCTGGGTTACAACATTCTGGTCTTTCTGGCTCCACGCTCGAGCTCTTCACCACCATGGGGGCTGCCTCTGGGGGATCCTAGCCTCCTGGGCCCCCTGCCCACCTGCTCAGGCCCTGGAGCCCTGGCCTCCATCACTGTGTCACTTCGGTGGCAGGTTCCAAGGTCCTGGAGCAAGGGAGAGGGAAGCAAAGCCCTCCTCTCCTCCAACCCCGCTGTCAGGCGAGGGAGCAACCCTGAAAGCGGAAACTGCTGGTGGCCGGGAGGCTGACAGCCTATCCACACTAGGGCACAATTGTTCTGACACGTTTCCTGGCAGCCGGGCACCTGCAGTCATATGTACAACATGGGCTTTTGTTTCTAGAAGAAAAGCTGTCAGATACCTTATCAGAAAGGCTTGGAGCAGGGCTTCCTGGGAGGAGGCCCCACTCAGGATACTTCCTGTTTTCTCCCCAAGCCCCTGGTCTCCATCTTCCCAAACACTCTTCGGAGACCGCCTTTTCCCAGGCTGTGGGACAGTCTGAGTGCTAAACCTCCCCGTATAGGGGTTCAGCCCTGGAGGCCATGAGATCCCGCATCTGGTGCACGAGATGGAGAACCCGTGCCGAGTCCCCGAGGCTCCACTCCCTGCCCTGACAGCGGGGCTGGGGAGCACACAGAGTGGAGTCTGAGCTCCATCTGGGGGGCTGCTCCAGTTGGGGGCAGAGCAAGCTACTCCCCAGATCAAACATGCAACCACAGAGGATCAGACCCAAGAAAGGGCACAGAGGCTAAGGCAGCCCCAAACTTGTCGCTTAAGGTGATTATGAAATGACTTGCCCGAGATCACATGCGTATTAAGCTGTACTGAAGTGACACTTTCTCTGCCCACCTGACCAGCTCCTATCTCTCCCTCGGACTAAGTTCGAGGACGGCCTCCTCTGGTTCCCAGACAGCTCCGGCCTCTGGCTAAGGTGGGGTCCCCCTTCTCCACCCTGTCACACCTTACCCGTCTCCCCCATGAACCCCACCTCCCTCTGGACGGGAACCAGGTATTACTTCTCCCTGTTTTCTTTGCCTCTTGCACAGAACCTGACACCAGGTCAAAGTATGATAAAAATGGCATCATTAAAACTTTCACACCCGGTCTCCCCAACGTGCAAAGTGTCCTGTCCACCGCCGAAATGGAAATTCCACTTCGCGAGAAGTTAAAGACGGGCCAGGGGTGCTGTGTATCATCACTCATACTGAGCAAAAGGCTGGCGTGAGGGCAGGGGACACACCCACTTCTAGTTCTTCAGTTAAAACATGATGGAAATGGACTTCTCACCGGCACCTTCACGCTCATCATCTGGCACCTGGCATCACCTGGGGAAGAGAGGCTGCCCCTCTGATGGGGCCGGGAGGATGGAGGGTCTGCTCCCGTCCCCGCCCCACACCCTGCTGTGCAGAGCAGAGCGAGGGCGGCCTTCTGACGCAGCGAAGGAAGATGGGGAGCTCATGCTGGCTGAGCAGGAAAAGGACAGAAAGAGGGGAGGAAAACGATACCTATTTGGGACCTACTATGTGCCAGCTCCCAGCCCAGCGTTTCCAAAGTCATCTGATCAAATATCGATGGTTTATGAGGGTGGATGTTATAATCTCCATTATACGGAGAAGGAAACTACGGTGAGCAGCGCGCCTGTAGACACACCGCTAACGTGCAGCTGTGCGGCGGTTAGAACTCAGGCCAATCTGCTCCCACGGCCCCTGCTTCTCCCCAGGTACTAGGCTGCCTCTCCAGGAGCTGAAGGCCCACTGTCCGTGCTTCTCCTGGCCTGATATTCCCACACCGTCCCCAAGGCCACCTCTGCCCCACCAGCTTCACTCCTGGTCTCCTCACTACCTCGAATGAGCCTGGAAAGTCACACACTTGGCTATTTTGCAGCTTTATTAGGACCAGTGGAAACAACTATGTTAACTGAAGATTCCAAAAAGGAGGTTTTACCTGATGAGCACGTGCAGAGGGGGAAGGTGTGTGCGTAGCCCCAAGCCGCCAAAACCTAGTGACCTTCCACTCACTGCCCTCATTCCATTGGTTTTCCACAAAAACAACACAGGGCCCTGGCAATGTGCAGGGTAAAAACATCAAATTGCTTCTTAGGGAAAAACATACTGTGTGGTTTTTCCTCCAGACCGTCTCCTGGTACCAAGTATGCGCCCTTGCGCAACTCGGCCATTCCACAGCCTTGGCTGTGGGCACTGATTTTGTAAGTGGTGTCCACTGAGTACACACAGCAATGTGACACAGCGTGACACAGTGGGAAGGAACCCTCGCACCTAAGGGCAGGAAGTAAAAGGTGGCATCACCAGTAGTCCCAGTAATCAGGTGTCACACGTGGCAACTTTTAAATAAGATTTGTAAGACGTGTTCATACCCCCCCACCAAGTGGAGAGTGTGGCCAGGACGGTGAGAAGGCTTTTTCGAAGGCTATCGAAGGCTATCCTATCGCGTGAGGAGCTGCTGGGAGAAGTCAGGCCTGCGTCCCTTCATTGGCTGTCCTGTCACTTACCCTCCCCGTTTCCGTAAAATGCAATGACTGTTTCACTTCTCTACAGTCATCTGTGACGTGAAACTTGAGGATCTCCCAAACTCACCCTCAACGGCCAGCACAACCTCAGAACAACGAGGGCAGGAGGCCAGAAGGCATCATGGGGAGCAGCTCAGGTAAGCTGTGCGCTCAGAGCAATAAGATGGATCTTACCCAGTGCAACCCATCACAGCATCGTTAGCAAGAAAACAGAATTCCAGATATGACTACTACTTACATTAATTTCACTAATAAACCTGCCTTCCAAAATGAAAAACCCCACCACGGATCATTTCAAAGGTGCTACTTGGCCAGAGTTTGCTGCTTTCCTGACTGAGGTATCTTGAACGGCCTCCAGCACTAAATGTCCTCTCCTCAGCCACACCCACTGCTTTTCCAACATGAATTTATTGTCCTCCAGAGGCCTAGAGCTTCCTTTGATGAATTTAAAGCCATTGTTTTTATAATTTCTTAAATCCACAGGTGTGTTTTAAATTTTGACTTTGAAATAATTTCACTGAGGAAGTAGATTTTGCTAAAGGGATATGGCTTCCACATTTTTAAGAAAATCATCTTAGGTTATAGTTTCAAAGAAGACAAATGATCGTTTGGATTCAACGCTCAGGCAGGAGAACCTCCATCAGATTGTACAGACACAAATGTCAGAGTCCCTGACAACCACTGTGCTTAAGTTGCTCACAATCTAGTGGCAGAGACAGACAGCACCTTAGGAATTCCAGGCTGATACAGCAGGCGCTAGAGCAGATGTCTGAGGTCCGAGAGAACACATTCTGCCTTAGGGGGGCCTGGGGGCGGCCAGGGGAGTATCCTCAAAGATGGGACACTAGAACTAAGTTTTTCTCTTTTCTTTTACTGATTTTTTTTTTTTTACTTATAAACAATTTTAATAGCTTTGTTGAGATATATTTGACACAAAATAAACAGGACATACTTAAAGTGTACAATTTTATGCATTTTGTCACACGTGTAGTAGACCCACAGAACCATCCCCATGGTCAAAATAATGACCATTTTCACTAACTTGAAGTCTCCCCGTACCCCTGTGTGATCCCTCTCTGCCCCTCGCACCCCTCCCCAGGAAATCCATGATCTGCTTTCTGTCGCCATACAGCACTTGGCACTTCCTAGAATTTTATACGCATGGAATCATACGGTACGTATGCTTTTTGCCTGCCTTTGTCCATCAGCATACTTATTTTGAGATTCCCATGCTGTCGTGTGTACAAACAGTTCATCCCTGCTTATCACGAGCAGCATTCCATTGTCTGACTCTATTCAGAGTCTGTTTATCCATTCCCCTGAAGAGGGACATTTGGCATTGCTTTCTGTTTTCAGCTACTACAAACAAAGCTGCGTGAACATTCATGCAAGTCTTTGTATGAATATATGCTCTCATTTCTCTGGAGCAAATGCCTAGGAGTGGATTGGCTGGATCATAGAAACTGCCAGGCTATTTTTTAAAGTGGTTGTAGCATTTTATACTCCCAGGAGTCATGTAGGAGCATTCCAGTGGCTCCACATCCTTGTCAACACTCGCTGTGGTTGGGCTTGTTAACGGGTCGAGCTGTTCTAACAGATGTGTGGAGGGGTCTTACTGTGGTTTACTTTGCATACCCTGCTGACGAATGACACTGAACATCTTTTCGTGTGTCGTTTGCCATCTGCGTATCTTCTTTGATGAACCGTCCATTCAAATCTTGTGTCTGTTTTCTATTGTTTATCCTCTTATTTTCGAATTCTGTCCCATATTTAATCTGGATACAAGTCCTTTATCAGATATACAAATTGCAAGTATTTTCTCCCAATTTAAGGCTTATCTTTTCACTTAGAGATACATTTGGAAAGATAAGTGGAAGTAAATTAAGTTGTGGAATTATGTTGAAAGTCACTCCAAGAGGAAATAACACAAAGGAAAGGGATGAAGGTGAGAAATACCCTGGTGAGTCCTAAAAGCTGGAACAGTTTTGGGTGGCTTGTGGGTGAGTCCTTGGGAGGCTGTGGCACGTATAACGTGACTACTATGCTTCTGGCTCTGTTCTAGGCCTCTATATACGTTGATTTTGCTTAATCCTCTCAACAACCCAGAGAACAAAGGGTTGGTGGTCGGAGGCTGATTTTATAAATGAGGCAAGTGGGACTTGGGGAAATCAAGAGGTTTGCCCAAGGTTTCAGCTCTACTGAGCAGCAAAACTGAGAGTCCTTATCCAAGTTCAGGCGGGCGTATGGCCTTCTTCCACATTTGCCAGAAACCAGATGGAGCAGGTAAAGCAACCTGAGGCTTAAGGGAAAGGCCAACTGGTCGACATGGTGACAAAGTCCGAGTCTTTGACCTCCTGAACACCTGTCCCCAAAGGCACCATCAGGAGATGATGGCCATCTGTTCCCCACGCTCACCTGAAGGACTGCAGGAAAAAACTGGCACAAAGTAGAGCTGTGAGACTATCAGGTCATAAGTTACTAATAAAACAGGCCTTTACATGAAGGGTAATAAGGCACTAGGACAAATTTCTAATAAAATATCTAATATTTATTGAATTTTCTTCCAAGCACTAAGGGCTTTACATGGAACATTTCATTGTATTCTTCTGATAACCACACGGGGTAGGTACTACAATTGTGACCAATTTGCAAATGAGGCTCCTGAGGCCTGGCGGTTTCCAAGTGCCAGGGTCACAGCGTGAGCGGCAGGGCTGGAACTGAAGTGAATCTGCGTCTGACTTCAGCCACTAGCAACGGCTGCCTCTTGGGCAGACCCCAGGTTTCTACTGTGGAGGATGCATCCGGGCAGGGCAAGTACTTCCCATGGGGGCTAGAGGCAGGGCAGCCTAGAAAGGGACCCCACCTGGAGTGAAAGGCCTGACTCTGCTGCCATGGTAGGTGGCCATAAAATAAATCTGTGATCCCAAGAACGCCAGCCACCATCACCAGTGACGGCCCTGGAGCAGACATCTGCAGGACGACAGATGGTCGCTTTCCTCGGAAGAGAATGGCCGCACGTGCCAGAATGACCTCCTCCCATCTCGTTAGATTCAGAGGGTGTCTTACCAGGGACAGGGCCATCTGAGCCCCCGTCCCACTCCCCTGCCTGCCACCCTCGGGGCCCCCTTTCCATACACCTGGGCGCTGCCAGAACACCGTGGACACGCGAGAAGCCTCGTTGAGTCCTGCCCCGCCCGCCCCACTGCCCAGCACCTCCACTCACACCAGCTCTCGGGCTCCGTTCTGGCCCCTCTCGCTCCCCGTGGTCAGGCACCGGCTCAGCAAGCCTCAGTGACCAAGTGGCCTCGTCCGTGAGGGGCTGCCCTGCTGACTCAGCTTCCTGCCAGCTTTCCCATTCGTCCTCCCCTCTCTTCCTCCCGATTGCTGCTTTGCCTCCCTTTTCTGACAGTGATGGAGTTTAAACTGTGTGTCCAGACGTGGTCAGGCACTGAGGATAATCTGACACATTCCTCTTCTCTAGAAGTGTGTAGTGTAGTTATGGAGACAGACACCACACAAATAATTCTATGAACAATTCACTCTCACTGCAATGAGGGCTCCAAAGGCAAGACAGGGATGCACTGGCAGGGGGACACATTATGACGCTGGGAGGGAAGAGCTAGGGCTTTGCTGAGAAGGCAACTCTCAACTGAAGCTTGAGGGACAAGGAGAGATTCATTCGGAGATGGAGAGGCTGGGAGAGGGGTGGGACAGAAGGAATGGCTCGCATGCGAGTCCAGAGCTTGGAAGGAGCTCTGTGGGTTGGTTCAAGCATCAGGGGAAGAGTGAGCTACAAAGGTAGGCGGATCTTCTAAACCGTGAGGATACTCTGGACTTTATCCAGAAGAATTTGGAAGGGATACGTTTTGGAAAGAATTTCAAGGTCAGTTTTGCATGGATAAACGTTCTCTTTGATCACAGTTTGAAATATAGATTTGGAGGAGGTGGCAGGTGAGATCGGGCGTGAAGCTGGTGTGATACAGGAGGACCAGTTCAGAAGGTTGTTATGGTAACTCAGGGAAAAAGTGATGATGAGGATGTTCCTGATGAAGGAGGAGGAGGATGGCGGCTTAGATTCGAGTGGCCCCAGGGGAGGTGAAGAGAAGTACACATTCAGGTGGCAGCTCTCAGAACTTGTCGATTGGTTACACCCCCAGGGCAAGTGTGGTGGGGTGTCAGAGACGATCCCCGGTTTCTGGCAAGAGCACCTCCTCCTCCCCCACATCTCCCCAATAGGCGTCTCCATCTCCCCTCCCAGCTCATCAAAGAAATAGAGTGCAGGCAACCCAGCGGACAGACTATCGCAGCATTAATGCTATTTTTGTGCAGTAAAACCTGGAGATAAAAATCTCTCAACTCGTTATATAAGAAGTGGCAAATGTCAGGAGAGAGATTTGCTCCAGCGTCAGGGCTTCACATTTGATTCTGGTTACGCTTGTCACCTGTGCTTTGCTCTAAAGGGATACCGGGGAGGGAGACCCTCCCTTTGACCACCTTTCTGGACTGGGTGCCCCCTGGAGAGACAAGAAGCCTTGTGTGGGTGCTTCAGGGAGAACAAACCAGCAGAATTCATCTTGGATTTTAGGCAGAAAAAGTTTGTGCCGACTCCTGTTTGAATATTTCTTTTTTTGTATAACTGAAATATAATCTACGTACCATACAATTCACCCATTAAAAGTACACACTAGCTTTTGTGTGTTCACAGAGTGGGGCAACCATCAGTACAATCACTGGGACGGTATGCAGCTATAAGCATCCACAGATTTCCAGATTCTGAAGAGTTCATATAAATGGAATCATACTTTATATGGCCTTTTGTGTCTGGCTCCTTTCACTCAGTATAAGGTTTTTGAAGCTCATCTATCTTACAGAATATATTGGTACTTCACTCATTTTTATGACCAAATAATATTCCACTGAATGGAGGTACTGCATTTTATTTATCCATTCATCAGTTATGGACATTTGGACTGTTTCCACTTTTTGGTTATAATGAATAATGCTTCCATGAACCTTCCTGTATGATTTTTTGAGGGGGTATATGTCTTTATTTCTCTTGAGAGTATACCTAGAAATCTAGAAGTGGAAATTATTTCTGGGTCGTTAAATGTTTCTTTCTTTCTTTTTTTTTTTTTTTTTCGAATGTTTCTTAAAGGCAAAGATAATACCTGCTTTTAATATATGTGCTTTGAGTAAATTTTGCTAGACATATCTTCAGTAAGAAGATAAAAAAGTATTGCTAGAGAGTCTGCAATTGAGTTTTAAAAACTAAAAGAATGTACTTATAAATATGCTTGTGTGCCTGTGTGTGTGTGTGTGTGTGTGTGTGTGTGTGTTACAGCGTTACAGCCACAGTGCTGAAGGGATGCTTAAGGAAGCAAAATGTAAATAAATGCCCATTAGCAGAGTAGAAACTAAGAGCCTATGTGTAAAGATAGAAGGTTATTATGGAGGTCCTGGGACGGCGATAAATCTGGGCCCTGGAAGTCCCAGTAAGCTCAGGTCTGTCATTTCTGACTCCATGCCCTCAAAGTTAATGCAACATCAGCCACCCTGGCTCCTGCAGGTCCCAGTGGGGTTTGGGAAAGTAACCCAGCTGTCCAGATGCCGTGTAGCTCCTAAGGTGCCAGGTCCACCTCCCTCCCACCCACAACTGCTGGCCGATGATGGATCGATAGGCAAACAGTGCCTCTATGTGTGCCGAGGACACTGCAAAAAGGCCGCCTGAGCCCACTGGGAAGGAAGGGTGGGAGGGGACAGCACAGAGCAAGGCTAGAGCCAGAAACCTCTGCATGAACAGAAGAGGTGGGGCTGGAGCTTCGGAAGAAACACGGGCAGCCTCCTGGATCCTTCAGGGGAGGGAGAAGACCACCCGCAGAGAGGCCACTAAATGACTGCCCTCTTGCATAAGCACCCAGGGCAGGAAGGCGAGAACCCTCAGTCCAAGGGTGCTCGGCTGCAGTCCCTGAGGGCCCTCAAGAGTGGAGGTGTGCCCATGACGTGCTGACCAGGAGAAGCCTGGCATGCAGCGCCTGACGGGGGTGGTGAGGACCAGGGCTCTGTAGAGTCTGCAGCTCCTGCTTCGAGTTCACAGTGGGCACTTCTGGCCCAGAGATCCAAACTTGGAAGGCTTCAGGGGAGGAAACACCAAGTTCCACAGGTTTACATTAACCATCTTATCCAAACATGGCCATTTTTCTTTACCATCCAGAGAAAGATCCAGGGCGAGTTTGGGGGATCTCTCCTAGGTTTCTGCTCTTCTCTTGTTTTTGCTGCCTATTTGATGGGCTCAGTTAAAACTAAAATGAGACAGTGGGTTCAGAATTGAAGGCTCTTAAGCTCCCCTCGACATGACTGTACTTGGAGACCCTGACACATGCAGGTCAGGAACAGTGGACGGTGAAATTCGCCAACTCTCAGGACAGGGGCTGGAATGCAGACACCTGGCACCATGAGAAGCACCAGTGTTCAGGCAGGATCCAAGACAACGGCCTGGAGTCAGTTACTACTTAGCCTTCAGGCTTCTGATCTCCTCAAGCAAACATGGGCCAGCTGGTTGCCTCATTGCAGGACGGGCTGACGTTGCTGGATCAGGCCTCCTGGCTTGTCAGGGAACCAAGAGGAGGCTTAGCACCAGGAACAAAAAGAACAAACGTGCTTTCAGTTTTCCAGCCCTCACCTGATCACACCCTTGGCTCCTGGGGTTTCAGTGCATTTCACAGGAGGTCATGGGGCACCTCTGGATCTCCAGTCCCTGGAGTGGACACCGCAGGCCAGACAAGGGCGCCTAAAGAGAGTCCCAGCAGACCTGCTGGGCTTTGAGCCCACCCAGGACGGGCAGCAGCATCCCAGGCTGGCAAGCAGATGCTGGCCTGTCAGAGCCTCGAGCGTTGGAGGAATGGGCTGGGGGAACCCTCTGACACCCCCTGGGGGCTGCTTCACCCTTTGGCCACCACGCCGTCCGTCCCCTTCTGCCGAAGTACTGTCTCTCGGTAAAGCCAGTAGCTTCTTTCTCAAGTTTGAATCACCGTAGGTTGTTTGGCAGCAAGCGGATGGAGGGAGGAGGAAAAAAAATCTGCTTCCAGCTCAAGTACATGTCGCTCTGTTAACCAGCATTTTGAAAAATTATCTTTTCCCTTCCACAGCGCGGTTGGCAGGGGCTCTCAGCTGTTTTGAGAGAACGTAAGCAGCAGACCATCTGGGGCTGACATTTCCAGCATGGCAGTCAGGGGCGCGCATCGCAGGAGCTCCACAGGCGATCAGGAGCCCACTGCCTCTGCAGGAGCCCCGGGCAGAGGGAAGGGGGGCTTACAGAGGAGGCTTCTCTACAGGCGAGCTGGGAACTGAGCCCCCTGCCCGCCAGCCTTCCTCAGGCTCCCCCTCCCAGAGATGCGTGCTCTCGGAGATCTTATCTTGTAATATCGGTGATGGATGTTGACTCTAAGAATGTCAAAAGGCCCTCCACGTTTGTAGATCCGCTTTTGTTAAATAGAACTTAGGACCACGAGAGACCAAGATGAAAGACATACATGCAGATGTATGTCTGCATGTGAAGCAAGAGTGATTTTCTGGCCAACAAGACTAGGGAGTTAGGAGTTCTTAATAACAAGGTCAGCCAGGGCAGTTAAGGGAATTACACAGCTCAGACCCACTGGTGCGTCCCTCCAGGCCTTCTGATCACTCGCAGAGCCAAAGTCTACCTAAGAGTTATCCCTGCTGCTGATGTGGAGGTCCCGGGGCTGTAGGCCTCGTCCTCGTTAACCACAAAGCAGCCTCACGGATGCCAGCTGGCCCACGTTGAGACAGATGACTGACCACCTAATCACCTCTCTGGCAAACCTCTGCACCCTTAGCCACTCTGGTTCATACCACATGCTCCATGCACGTTGAGCATTCTTTTTTGATTGATTGATTGATTGATTGATTGGCTGCGTTGGGTCTTCGTTGCTGCGTGCAGTCTTTCTCTAGTTGCGGTGACCGGGGGCTCCTCTTCGTTGCAGTGCGTGGGCTTCTCATTGCGGTGGCTTCTCTTGTTGTGGAGCATGGGCTCTAGGTGTGCGGGCTCAGTAGTTGCAGCACGTGGGCTCAGTAGTTGTGGCGCACGGGCTTAGTTGCTCCACAGCATGTGGGATCTTCCCGGACCAGGGCTTGAACCCATGTCCCCTGCGTTGGCAGGCAAATTCCTAACCATTGTGCCACCAGGGAAGTCCCAAGGTCAAGCATTCTTTAACAGCCATATTTTCCAAAAAGCAAGGAATCTTTGTCACTAGCATTCATCTTTCCCACCTGAGATTAACACACGTGGGACCAGAACTTGATGGTCCCAGGGAAGCCCCTGTACGTGATCTCATACCCCCACCTGCTCTCACTCTCCCCCTCGGCCCTTGGTCATAAGTCACTGGTCACAAGGATATGAGAAAAGACCATAGTGGATCCAAATAAATTAGAACAGATGCATCGCATCGCATACGTGTTTCCATGCTGAGATGGTAAGAGGCTTAACTCTAAGACAATAATTGCAGTTTACAATTAGAAAGCAATTCTGCTCGAAACATATTTATTGTGTGTCTTGCCTGTCCCCAGGACTGTGTCAGGGGTCAGGGGTACAGAGACACAGTCCCTGGCTTCAGGAATTCAGAGTCTAGGCAGGCAGACTCCTGACCGTGTGAAGTGTGAATGAAGCAGCTGCAGCAGGACCAGATGCCTTCCAGGAGGAGGAAGCGCTCCAGCGGGCTTTCAACAGAAGAGTAGGAGCCGCTTAGACTGAGAAATAGAGGACTGACGGGTCCTAACAAAGGGAGGGCACCATGGGGTCTCAGAAGTGCTGAAGCGCATAAGCTTCAAGGATTTCTGAACAGCTAAAGAGCCTATGAGAAGGATGAATGGGAGAGGAAGGCAGGGGGCCAGCAGGGCAAGTCTGGGAGGGGCCTTGTGCCCTAAAAGCTCAGGCACCGAATAGCACCCACTGAGGTATAAGAATATTGAAAACAACAGTGAGCCTCTGAGAGGCTTCACCACTGGAGTCCTCACTTGGATTTGAGTTTCCCAAGGTCCTGCCAGCAGCCAGGAGGAAGTGAGACTCCAATGGGCAGGGAGCAAAAACTGGCAGGTCCGCGGTGAGGCTGCAGGGGGTTAACACAACAACCCGGCTAGACCTGGTGCATCCTCCACCCCCTTTCTAACCAACCCCTCACCCCGCCCCAGGCATCATGTATCTGTTCTCTGTCCCTATAGCTTTGCCTTTCCCAGAAAGTCATGTGGATGGCATGGCAGAGTCAGGGGATGTTTGCACTGGCTTCTCTTGCTCAGCGCAATGCACCTGAGACGCGTCCATGCTGTTGCCTGTAGCAACAGTTCCTTCCTTTTCACTGCTGAGCAGTACTCCGTGGCGTGGATATAACACCATTTACTTATTCATTCCCCAGCTGAAGGACATTTTTTGGAGACTATGAGTAAAGCGACTATAAATATTCACATACAGGTTTTATGTGAACATATCTTGCGCAAATACCTAGGAGTAGGATTGCCAGGTTGCATTGTAAATTCCTGTTTAATTTTATAAAATAATAAATGCCAAGTTCTTTTCTAAAGTAACTGTGCTATTTTACATTTCTGCCAAAAATGTGTGACAGTTCCAGTAGCTCTGCAACCTCGCCAGCACTTGGAATTGTCAGTTCATTTTTGTTTTTAGGCAAAGTAATAAGGATGTAGCTGTGTCTCATTGTGGTTTTAATTTGCATTTTCCTGATGATAGATGATCTTGGGTATGGGTACAGAGAATGTTTTGACGGAAAATGGGTTTGGCACGTAATGGGTGCCTGGTAAACATCCACTGCGGGAACAAATCAATGTCACCATTACCATCCTCTTCAACACCCTCACTTCTGCAAGAAGAGATGAGAGCTTGAACAAAAGCGGCGACAGTTGTGTAGAAGAAATATCAACATGAAGGAGAAAGAGGTCACAGGCCTGCATGACTGAGCACAGGGAGACTGAGATTGGGTCTCACGTGTCTGACTCGGGCGCTTGGCCGACATGGTACCCGTCTGTGAGGCATGGACCCGGGGAGAGGAGTGGGGCGAGGAGAAAGACACCAGCTCCAGCCGTGGATGTGGGGAGCCTCAAGGCCGTGGGGCCCGTCAGTGGGCGTGTTCTGGAAGCCAGCAGAGTGGCTTCGTCTGGTTCATGTCTGGGCTCCCAGGGCCTCACCAGAGCCCCACGTGGATACGGGTGTAGACAGGGGTTCAGAGCGTGTCCTGTGGGGTAGACATCTTATTTCACTTCTCACAGCATCCCCGAAACACAAGCCACAGACAGGGCTGTGCCAGTCAGAAGACTGACTTTCCCAAGTTCGAGGTGTTAACTACTCATTTGCTGGGACTTGAACCCATACTTGCTAAGGGCCATTTTTAGCATTTCTGCAAATTAGGAAAAAATGCCAATTGGAAACAGGTGCCCCTTCTGGACAGACGCCACTTCCTCTGGCTGATGGGCCCGGAGCCAGCCCCCGTAGTTTGCCAGGTGGAGGACAAGCTGGACTTCAGCCCCTCCTCACCCCCCAGGGCCCCCGCGCAGGGCACGAGCACACCTGAGACCTCGCCTCTTCAACTACAGCCTGAAGTTTCTGATCTCGCTGGTCAGCAAAAGTGAGCCCGCTGAGTAGAACCAAGCCTCGCTCACATATGAATACAGTCATTAACTTACACAGAAGGAAGCTTCAACTTACAGACTTCCCCTGGTATAAATATATCAACTCTACGGTTGCCTCACATTTGAGTGTTTTGTGATCATTATCGATTTCACAGTGCCTTTCAAGTGCAAAAATAACCAGCAGGTTGAAGATGGTGCTGCCAAGGGGCAAGTGGGCACAATGAAATGAAATGTAGATTTACACTGATGGGTGGGCATTCCTTGCTTATAAATATCCCATTGGATTTGCATACTAAAGCATCCATAAACTGAGGAATAGGCTTTTGCACATTCTTATAAAAACCAGTATGATTACAGCACCTCTCTAACACATCTGCATATAAACTTAAACTTTATCAAAGGGCAGAGGACCTGGTCAGACGTTCATTTCCCTTCTTGCTCCCCCTTGTCGAGGACAAGGCAGGTAACAGAAGCTGGGGCGACGTGGGTGTGGAGGTGGCTGGGGAGGAGAATAAACACAGACGTACCCCAGTCAGAAGGCTCTCAGCTCCCCACACCAGGGAACCCTGACCCAAGGGAGAACGGGTCAAAAGCACAAACTCCCAAGTACTGGGAATTCAGCAGAGAATGTGTCCTGGGTTTGAGATGCCAACAGTTCCTGTTTTAAAGCCCATGTGTGTGCAGCAAAGGAAGAGGAAATGATAAAGTAATAAGAGCTAAATTTAACCCCATTTCACAGATGAGGAAACTGAGGCACAAAGCTGGTTAGTGGAGGAACCCATATTCAAACCAGGCAGGTGCGCCAGTGTCCACGCGATACCCACGGCACCACCTGCCCCTCAAGAGGAGGCATCCGTGTCCACATGCGAACACCTGCTCACATGTACCTCGGTGGGCTTGTGTAAAATCACACACCCTGAGGAAGCTGGAAATGTCTGTGAAGGCCAAATCCTGCCCCCTCGCTGTGCACTGAAGAAAGGAGAAAAGTATCCATTTCATCTGCTGCATGGAAGACACCTGCGATGCTGGACATCAAAGATGGCCCTTCTGCCAAGCAGAGCAGTCAGGGAATAAAACCAGGGCTGGCCCCCGTCAGACTGAGCAGACACAAGTGCAAATTCTAACAGCCTCCGTGACAAAGGGAAACGAGCCCCCCACGGCTGGCCTCCTGCTCTCCAACCAGGGCCGTGGCGGTGTGAGGGGAAGGCACCGAGCGCGGCTGAGGTCCACACTGGCCCTCCCCGTGGCCCCGCTGCCCCCTCTCCATCGGGGTGTCTTGACTGTCCCAACCTCCGTGATACAAGAAGGGACGTGCCAGGCTTTATAAATACAGAATCTCAGTGCTGTACACCTGCAACCAATACAACAGTCTAAGTCAGCTCTACCTCCCTAAAACAATGAGAGTAAATCAACAAACGAATAAATACAACACAGCAGGTGGACCTCATTCCTGAATACAGAAAAATAAAGTTTCATCAGCAAGAGGCCTTTTTTGGCAAACACAGAGCCTGTAGGTGGCCGGGCGTGATCCAGCAGCCTGGGCTTCCGCGCTTTGTGCTGATCTGATGGTCAGGCCTCCTGGCTGCCCTCCCTACACCTGCTTGTCGGATGTCCTCAGCAGAGATGACCGTTCCCTCGGGAGCTTGACACGCCAGCAGGAGCTCCACACACCTCATGTTAAAGGCTTCAAGCTCTTCCAGGGTCCAGACACAGCTGATCACCCTGACATGACAGGGAGGGGTCTGAGCCTCCACAGTGGCCCTCCATCTCACCCTCACGCACAACCATTGGGCCCAGGTGAGGTGCCCAGGTGGGGCCTGTGGATGGGAACTCCTCCCCCCAACCCGCTCCCTCCCGGGTCACTATGCAGCCAGCAGTGCT
Organism: Monodon monoceros; assembly: GCF_005190385.1. Classification (NCBI taxonomy): domain Eukaryota; kingdom Metazoa; phylum Chordata; class Mammalia; order Artiodactyla; family Monodontidae; genus Monodon; species Monodon monoceros. Next base: position 910,481 of record NW_021703784.1, on the reverse strand, counting down.
GGGCTGTGTCAAGAAGCATCTCAGCAGGAAGAGCTATACGGTCTGAAGGCTGGGCGCCCAGGACTGTGGGCATGTCTGGCGAGAGCTCCCTTCTGGTCGGTGTGCATCATTAGAAATTAACCCTATCCCCAAGGGCCCTTCCCATCCAACTTCCTGCATCCAATCAGAATGCGAGCAAAGCCAGCCTGCTGTTAGGACACACTCAAATCTCCACAGCCCTCGAGTGGCCAAGGGTATAATTCCCACTTCTGTCAAAATGCCAGACGAGTGGGGCAGGGCCTGCCTGTCTGATTCCCACACAGCCACTGCCCTCGGATGAGGCACCCCACATGGGGAAAGGGAGGAGTGGGGACAGAGACTTCCTGAGTGGGCAGGTCACCACCCTGGTGCTAACCAAATTGACCAATCTGGTCCTCGGCCCCCAGAGAGAATCCTCCATCACAAGAGTTACAAAACGTCTGAGGGACCTGCACGATTCGTAGCAATCTCCAGGAACGGAGAGCCCTCGGTGGCCCATGTCCATAGTTTCTCAAAGGGCCCTGACACCCATTCCCTTTGAGTAGGAGCTGTAGCCACCCAGATGGTCTGCTTTCTAACACTTACAGGCCCGCTCAACCCCCGGTACAGAGTGAATGAGAAGCAGTCTGACTTCCGTCCCAGAGGGTTGGCGATTCAGGAACCCGACAGCTGGTCTGTGTTCAGCATAGGCTTTCTGTACCTCTCAGCAGCTCCCCACCCCTAAGCCAACATGTGGGACAGTTTATGGCATGTCAACTCATTTAATACTGCCATAAAGAAACCCATGAAATGCTGATGCTCCAATAAAGCCCTGACAACTCATATCTAAAGCTCCTTTATTTCTTCCAGATGCCACGTCAAACGTGAAATCAACCAACCTCTCAGAAGGCCAAGACCTGCACTGCCTTTCTCCAGGAAAAGGTCATGTCCCACTCAACAATGGATGTGCGGAGAGATGAAGGACGAAGGATGTCAAGAAACCAAAACAAACTGACCAGAAATAACTTTCCATGTGTGACTCTGTAGGTATGTGTGTATTTGTTCAATCAGGATTGGCAGGGGGTGGGGTGGGTATAGGTAGGAGAAGCGGCAAGGTTGAAGAGATAGTTCCCAGGCACAGAGCCATGCTTCCTGGGATTCGAGGTCCCAATGACCATCCAAAAATGTATCTCACCCACTCCTTTCCCCCCTTTTCTGTAAAATGGATAGAAAGCTTGATAGGATGCAAGTCAGAGTCCTGCCAATCACAAGCCTACATTCTCAACTCAGCACTAAAAATTTAGGAATTTTTATTACCTGCCTGCTGCTCGAATTTCTTCCTGTCTAAGCTCTGTCTCCTCATGGAAAAGGAAGTCTAAAGTTCACCCTTCCTCCATGTCACCCAGCTTTGACTCCAATCAGATGAAGAGGTGTCTCTGCACCCAGTTTCCCACCAAGTGTCTTAAACAGCCCATGACTCAGCGCCAGCATCCTTTGGTCCCTGTCTCTCAAGATGCTTTATGGGGATAAATAACCCTGTTAACAGAGACAAATAACAACAGGGGAAAAGATAAATGAAGAAGTATGAGGCTCAGACATGAGAGGAGATGGAAGCCAACGAGGTAGAAACACACAATAAGGTGATCACAGGCAGAAAAAATGACCAAGAAGGCTATGATCCCAACATGGAATCATAGAATTCCAGCCCCTGCGATTAAGCTCAGAGGGGCAAGGGCACCAAAGGTTAGGACACTAGGGCTTCCCTCAGTCCTGGAACCAAGATGGTAACATAATGGAGTGGAGTGAACAAGGGCTCTGGGGTCAGACAAGCCCAAGGCTGCACACAAGTCCTACCCCTGCCGGCAGAATGTCTAAACCCCTTCGCCGCGCCAAGCTTCTAGAACCCTCGTGATGGTGTCAGGACACTGGGGAGAGAACTGATGCTGTGCAAGTGAGCCCAGTTCCCAGATGTATGTGAGTCACAAGAATCAGAGACTTCATGAAATAGTCGTGCTGGAAGACAGAAGATACGGGGAAAGTCGCCAATCCGCCCGCTTCACCAACTCTCTCGATGCCACTCTGCTGGCTGACTTCTTCCCCGTGAGCTGACTGTCACTCTGATTTCACGGCATCACAATGGAACCACATCTCCTGCCTCTCTTGTTCACCTCCTCACTATCTTCCTCTTCCCTTACTTTGTGCACTCCATGCTTTTGTGGTGGCCCACCTCCAGAGTGAGCCCACCCCTAGCATTCACATCCTCATGTGGTCCTCTCCCCTCCTGAAGGAACGGGGCTGGCCTGTGTGAACCAGGAGGGTATGGCAGCCATGCCAGGGGGGACTCCTGCTTTGCTCTCTCAGATCACTCGCTCTGGGGGAATCCAGCTGCCATGCTGTGAGGACACTCGTGAAGCAACAGTAAGGAGAGGGGTTCCATGAGGCAAGGAACGGAGGCCTCCTATGAACAGAGTATGGGAATAAGCCATCTTGGAAATAGATCTCTAGCCCCGATCAAGCCTTCAGATGACAACAGCCTGACTGCCATGTCCCAGAGAGACTCCAACTGCAGCCACCAGCTAAGCCACTCCAGGACTCCCGACTTGCAGAAACAGTGTGACATAATAAATGTATACTGTTTTGAACCATTCAATTTTGGGGTAATTTGTCAAACAGAAATAGAAAACAAATACAATCTCCCATTGTATGTTTCGGCCTCTGACCACCATTCCCTGGCCATACGACACTAGGATCCCCAAGTTTGTACATTTATCTCCAGGACAGATTTTTCAGGACTTGGACCATGGCTTCCATTGACTGGACACTTCTGTCCCACTCAACTTGATCATTCCATCAAGACCAAATTTCTTTCCTACAAACAGACTCACACCAGAAGCCCTTACATTTGATTAATGCTATGCTGTATAGTTTTTTTTTTGGGGGGGGGTGGAATTTTCAAAACAGTATCTACTTCAACTTTTTATCATAATTTTGTAAGGTAGGAAAGGAAAAACGTTAGTCCCATTTTACAGATGAGGAAATCGAGGCCCAATGCATTTAAATACTGACCTGCACAAAGATACAGCTACTGTGTGGTAGAACTAGGATTGGAAACCAGGTCTTTTTCCACTGCCTCTTCAAGAAAGACAAATCAAATATCCAGTGATCCGACCTTTAGGACGAGGCATCTAAGTAATTCAATGTGGCCTCAACTGTCACACAGTTTTGTAAAGGCAGAGCCCTCACAGACATGCCAGTAAGAAAAATGAGATGCTACCAATCACACCAGCTATCTGCTGCTCTGTAGGAAAGCACCACAAAGTTTAGCACCTTCACACAACAAGGCGTTACCATCTCTCTTGCCTCTGGGGTTTGACAGGCTCAGCTTGTAAGTTCTCGCCTGAGGTCCATCAGACTGTTGGTTGAGGCTGCAGTCATGTGAGACCTTGTCACTCACGTGTCTGCTGCCTGGTGGGGATGCTTGAACAGCTGGAACTGATTGAGAACCTCTCTCTCTGTGCAGCCTCTCCGTGTGTGGCTTTTTCTTCTTTACAGCCTGGCCATCTTAGGGGAATCAAACCTGTCATGTCGGGCCTGAATTCTTCCATGTGTTCCAAGAGCAAGTCTTCTAAGAGGCTCGAGCAGAAGCTGCAAGTCTTCTCCTGGTGTGACCTCAGGAGTCCCAGGATGTCACTTCGAGCACATCCTATCAGTTAAGCGAGTCACTAAGGCCAGTACAAGCTCAAGGGAGTATGGAAGCAGACTCCGCCTCAAGGTCTGCCTAAAGGCAGGCACACAGGAAAGGAAGGCGGTGACGAGGTGACCGTCAGCATCTCTGCCGCTAACAATCACAGTCCAGCCTCGGGCCCCAATATTTCGGCCCTCCTTCATGAAAAATATACTTGCCCCCTCCCAAGGCCAATAAACTTTTATCCCACTACAGAAACAGCTCAAAACCCAGGATCGTAACATCTAAGTTAGGTTCAGGTACAAAGAAGCCTCCTTTGGAACAGCTCCTTGAGTGCATTTTGTTTTGATCTGACTCCTATGAAATAAATGGTGTTCTGCCCAACGACCCACCCAGCCCTGACACGTACCCGTGAGACAGGCCCGGGATAACTGCAACATACCCTATTGCTCCGATGGAAGAGAAGACAGTGGTACACAGCAGTCACTGTTTCACAGCAATTCTGAAATGCTGTTGGACACATGTTGCTAGTTCCTTGGTTAGGGCCCAGCCCTGTTCCCACAAAATGATTCTCATTCTTTCCTCGGGGCTTTTGGTTCATACCTTGAATTTTCTTTTCTTTCCATAAGAAATGGTCCTAGTTTTAAACTGAAGCCTCTTCATTTTCCTCCTGCTCATAGAAGAATGACAGTCTAAAGACCTTTTCTATACTGTCTCTGTTTCTGTTAGTCCCAGCTGACATAATTCCTTTAAAAAATCTGTAGTCTTCCTGTATATCAAATTATAAGCCATTCACTGATGCAAAAGCCATAGCCACTTCTTCTTTCTGAGACGGTCCCTTTTCTCTTTCATCCATTGGCCTCAGAGCCCAGATACTGTGGAATGGCTCTTAAGGTCCTCAGATGCCTTTTGTCTGGTTTAAAGGGTCTACAAGGTAGTACCTTCAGATTTTTTCTGGCAAATCTAGTCTAAGAGACACAGATTTAATATTCTTAGAAGCCTTACTAGTATGCATGCCCTTAACTCTTCATGAAGTCTCAACAAAAGGTCTTATAGCTTTGATACTTTTACTCTGAAACCATAATTTATTCATAATGCCCTAGATTTTAATCTCTTCCCTGAGGGCACTTCTAGTTTGAGAAGCTTTTGCTGGGAGAGACTGAGGATGAGAAATAATTGTATTTTTGAACCTAGTAAGCCAGGGTTCATTTCCATTTCTTAGAAATTCTGCTTGAAACTACATGGTTCCTTCTTCAGCTCCTCTCCACTCATACTTTGTAACAGGCAGCTAGAAGCAGCCAGTTGGCACCTTTTACATTCTGCCTGCAAATCTCTCTGGCCAGATCCATGAGTTCACTGGGTACTCTCTCTCTTCCACATTATCACAGCTGATGGTGCCATCAACATTTCTACCATATATGTAATACATATATAAAACAAGTGCTCCTTTTGCTCTAACCTCCAGCAACATTTTCTTCTCTGTCTTTCAAGCCCTCACCAATGGTCTCGTTGAAGTCTTTCCAGATTTTGCTAACAGAATTTTTGTGGCTATTCCAACTTCCACCTCAATTACTTGTCCAAAAGCAAATGCCACATTCTTTCAGCTTATGTTATAGCAGCACCTCACTTCTAGGTACCAAATTCTGTTCCAGTTATCAACTTCTGCTTTATAAACTACCCGACTTCAAGATTTACCATAAAGCTACAGTCATTACGGCAATGTGGTAAAAACTAGAAAACTCCTAGAACATAACATAGGAGAAAACCTAGATGACTTTGGGTATGGTGATGACTTTTTAGAAACAACACCGAAGTCATGATTCGTGAAAGAAATCATTGATAAGCTGGACTTCCCTAAAATTAAACACCCCTGCTCTGCAAAGGACACTGTCAAGAGAAGATAAACCACAGACAGGAGAAAATATTTCCAAAAGACACCTCTGATGTCAGAAATATACAAAGAACTCTTAAAACCCAACAATAAAATAGCAAACAACCAGATTTTAAAACGAGCCAAAGACCTTAACAGACACCTCACCGAATAAGATGTACAGATAACAAATAAGCATATGAAAAGATGCTCCATGTGGTATGGTATCAGAGAAATACACATTTTAAAAGCTATGAGATACCACTACACACCTATTAGAATGGCCAAAATCCAGAACACTGACAACACCAAATGCTGACGAGGACGTGGGGCAACAGAAACTCTCATTTATTGCTGGTGGGAACGCAAAGTGGTACCAACACTTTGGAAGACAGTTTGCAGGTTTCTTACAAAACCAAACATACTCATACCATATGATCCAGCAGTCACGCTCCTCAGCATTTACCCACAGGAGTTGAAAATTATAGCCACACAAAAACTTGCAATGGATATTTATAACAGCTTTATTCAAAACTGCCAAAACTAAGAAGCAACCAAGATGCCCTTCAGTAGGTGAATGAAGAAATAAACTATGGTACATCCAGACAATGGACTGTCATTCAGCACTAAAAAGAAATGAGCTATACAGCCATGAAAAGACAGGGAGGAACCTTAAATGCATATTACTAAGTGGAAGAGGTCAGTCTGCAAAGTCTACATACTGTGTGATTCCAACGAATGGCATTCTAGAAAAGGCAAAACTAAGGAAACAGTAAGTAGATTAGTGATTGCCAGGAGTTTGGGGAGGGAAAGGGGTGAATAGGTGGAGCACAGAGATTTTCAGGGCTGTGAAAATAATACCACGAAGAAGAATGATACCATAGTGACCCATGTTATTACACATTTATCCAAGCATTTATCCATTATACGTTTGTCCAAACGTATAGAATATACAACACCAAGACGTAACTATATAGACTTGCAGTGACTATGATGTGCCAATGTCTGCTCATCAGTGTGACAAATACTCCATCTGGTGGGGATGCTGACAATGGGGGAGGCTGGGCATGTGTGGGGCAGGGCATGTATGGGAACCTCTGCACCTTCCCCTCAAAAGTAAAGCTTATAAACAATTATCCCACAGCTCAGTGACTTAATATACTCTTCTCTCTCACTGTCTGAGAGTGTGTGGATTCACCTGCGTAGCTGTCGTGGGTGAACCTCTCACTTGGCTGCAGTCAGAGGGCGACGGAGCCATGTCAGCCTCTCCTCACTCTGTCCTTAGCACAGAGGACCGGAACCCCTAAGGTTCACTGGGCATCGTTCTCCCTCTGCGCAGCTTCTCCACACGGCTCTATGCGGCTTCCTCAGACCATGGTGGTCTTGGGGTAACCGGGCCTTACTTGACAGGTGGCTGCTTCCCGCAGAGGGAGCACAGGTCTGGATGAACCACCACACCGCAGTCCACACTCTCTCAGTCCACGTCACCCTTAGTGTCACGGTGTCTTTTTCACAGTGTCCCATGCCAACAACAACAATACAAAATAAAGGGGAAACCCCATGCTTCACTTATTAACTAGTTACCAGCAGACAAATGGATAAGTTATTTCCTCATAACTTAGCTGTTTAAAAAAAAGTTAAACTGAAAGACAATATACTTTTATTTCATTCTTACTAATGGCACACACACACCCCTGGGGCACCACACAACTTCTCAAACCTTGAACCAGATCAGAATCAGATTGGATGCAACCACATGCATTACCACGTGCATTCATGCCACAATGATTTGGATACAATACTTGTGGTTTTTTAATCATGTAAACACCAAAAAACAAGGCTTGCAAAGATACGAAATCACCAAAATGAATGTAACATGCTACTGAACCTTTGAACTACCTTGAACCAGGAGTTTTTACAGCATCTGATAGATGTCCAAGTATTTTCCTCCGAAATTTCAAATAAACTGCAGTGTCCCTGGCTGCAGCACCCCAGGGTGCCTCGGCTCAGAGTTTGGGAACCACTGTGACACACCAATCAAATCCTGAAACTAGATGGGGAGTTTGAGGAAACAGTTTTCACAGAATGCCATCTTCAACTTCCCCTCCGTATCTACCCGACAGATGGCCAGGCAAACAAGGACTCTAGATTTGGCTCTGCTTGGGCCAGCAGAAGTAAGACACGCAAGCAGAATCGGGGTAAAGTGTGGGTCCACAGGAGTAATTCTAAAGCACGCTAAAGAAGTCACTATTTATTTGTAGGCCATTTAGTGTAAGTGCTTTTGCATCTTTGAGTTTCTAGACCCATAATTTGCAACACTCTGCTTAGAAATCTCCTCAGTGAAACATCTAAGTTCATCAACTTCCTACAAAAACAGTAGAAAACAATTTGGCCCAAGGTCTTTGACACTTTATAATATGGATCGCCCTTCCTCCAATTCCCAATGCCAAGTTCCTCATTTTCTTCTGAGACATCACCAGAATCACCTTTCAGGTCCCACATCCCTCTGATAACCTCTTCAAGGCAATCTTGGCTTTCTCTAAGTTTGTGCCTCAGAACTTGCCCAGCCTCTACCCATCACCCAGTCCCAAGGCCACTTCCTCACTTGCAGGTGTTCGTTGCAGCAGCACCCCATTTGTAGGGACCAAATCTTAGTTTCCTAGTGCTACTGTAACAAATCACCACAGACCAGGTGCCTTCAACAACAGAAGTTTATTTCCTCATGGTTCTGGAGGCTGGAAGTCCAAGATCAAGGTGCTGGTGGGTTGTATTTCTCCTGAGGCCTCTCAGTGTGGCTCACAGGTGGCCACCTTTCCTCTGTGCCTACACCCTTCTGGGGTCTCGTCCTCTTCTTATAGGGACACCAGCCTTGTGGGAATCGGGTCCCCCCTTGTGACATCATTTAACCTAATTAACTCTGTAAAGGCAGTATCTCCAAATGCAGTCACTTAGAGGTTTGAGGCTTCAACATATGGAATTCAGGGAGAAGCAATTCAGTCCATAATAGAAATATATTGGGGGTGGGGATGCCCTGTGTCATTTCCTTAAGAGATTTTTCTTTTGAAGCACAGGCTCTTAAATTTTCATATATTGCCTTCTGAGGGTCCTTGAACTCCAGAAATTGCATGCAAAAATACCATGTGTATGAACTTTTCCAGAGAGGGGGTCTATATTCACTGTTCTAAATGCTGTATGCACCATGGAAAGATTTTTAAAAGATGCCAAGTCCCCTACACAGAGGCTCTAATTTAATGCCTGCTGGGTGGGCGTCGGGAATGGTATTTTGTAACATTCTCCATTTGATTCTATGGTGCAGTCAGGACTAGGAGTCACTGGTCTGACTGACTGACTGACTGACTGATCGACTAGAATGATAAATGATCTTAGTTTATGCACAGTACTTTCACATTTCTCAAACTTTACACAATAATCATGTTGTTTTATAATCAGAAAAAATTTTTAAGGAAGAAAAAAATTTACTGTCTTTAATCCTTAAAAAAAGACAGAAGTCCTGAAACAACCTGGCTGAAGGGCTACACCATCATGTCTTACTTTCCTCCCTTCTCTTAGACTTCCTACTTAAATTGTGGTCTGAAGACCAGCACCATCTGCATTACCTGGAAACTTATTAGAACTGGGGAATCTCAACTCACACACGCAGAGCTGCAGAATCTACAGAGCCTGCAGTTAGGAAGGTCCGCAGGTGAGTTGCATGGTATGCCAATTAAAGTTTGAGAAGCACCTGTTTATAGTCTTCCCACATCATGAAGGAGGACGGGAACCACAAAATTTTCAAAACCACTGAGGACATTTTGTTCAGTATGTGATATTAGGAGAGCTTACACAGCAGACCTTGTGCCTTTGTTTGGTGTGGGCTCTGCACTATTTTAGAGACAAAGTCATGTCAGGACCAATTGCAAACAATTAATCCGTAAAGTAACAGCACAAGGAATTACACCCTGGCACAACCCACAGATGACCTATTATTCATTACTGCAACCATTATAGATAATAGCTCAATGATCAGCTGCAGTTGGTCTGCATAGCATTCACCTTAAAACATCCCAACAGCCCTTAGTAAAGAAGACAGTACCTGAGTTGTGTAAACATTGAAAAAATGAAAAGAGAGAACGGTCTGGAGAGAAGGAGAGTGGGAGAAGGTGGGTGAAATGGGGAGGGGAGGAGAACCATGGTTTTCACCTTCCTGAACATGAGAATCTCAATCCTGATCCCCCAGACTCTCGGGTCCTAATCCTCGACGTCCTCCAAGGATCTCCCGCTACCCCAGTGGTTATTCTGAATAAATAAGGATGTGACTAGATCAGGAATGAAGAGCAGGAACATGAAGAAACTCCTGTGAAGGATAAACTACCTGATAAATGTTCTGGGTAAGTTACCAGATGAATTTCACTGGATAAATTACTCTGTAATGATAATAATATTCATACAAGTTTCTGCCTTTTAAAAAATTAATTTTTAAACTTAGTTCATCCACTAAGTCCTCAAACTTGGATGTGTATTTTTAACTACTATGAAATGTTTGTATGGAAGTAAAGGTAGAGTGGCTTTAGTTGAGTTTTATATATTTGCAAAAGTCAAGAAACATTTACCCATCCTGGCTGTCTTCTGCACCCAGTCACTCCTTCAGAGGTATCTCATTCATTCTTTCTCTCTATTTATCTACCATGCTCATCACCACCCATGGACATGGGTCCTAGACTAGCAGTCGAGGGCTCTTGGAAGTAATCTGAACCTACCCTTGCCTTTCAGAGCTTGTAATCAAGCAGAAATGCCAGATGGACCAGAAATGATACTAAATAAATAAATGAACAGCTTTAACAGCTGAATATGTAGACAATACAGTCCTATGAATATCAAAAAAGATTTTCTTTCATCATGAACTTTACAAAATATCACCATTAAGATTTTCATCTTAGGGGTGTTCATCTCTGACCACCAATACAGTCACTAAACACGAATTTTGAAATCAAACATGCCTTTTCATAAAGCCATAGAAAACATTTGGGGTTATTCACTACCATCAGTATTTGAATAAGAATAACATGTATCTAACCAACAACTATCTATTGAGTATATAATATGAGCCAATAAGTATATTAATCCTTGTGTGTTTCACCTTTTTACATTCTTTTATTTTCCCACTTTCTGTCATCTTACATTTGAGGCACTTCTCTTACAGTAGCATATATCCCATCTGGCAATTTTAGTATTTCACTTGCAATATTTAGTCCATTGACACTGAATGTAATTACTGAAAGATGTAAATTACTATCTATTAGATTTATTTCTCTTTTTTAGTGAAGTATAGTTGATTTACAATATTGTGCTAGTTTCAGTTCAGCAAAGTAATTCAGTTATATCCTTTTCAGATTATATTCATTATAAGTTATTACAAGTTACTGAATATAGTTCCCTGTGCTATGCAGCAAATCCTTGTAGATTACTATTTATTTCTATTTGACAGAACCGTTTATGTTCTTTTCTCCCCTTTCTTGCCTTTTTCTTTTTAATTAATATTTGATTATTTGGTTAATTTTCTTTTTATTATTTTGCCTTTCCCCTCTATTAGCTTATTAGTTATCCTTCTTTTGGAAGTTATCCTAGAGATTACAACATACATCTTTAACTACATTCCGATGGAAATTATTAGCGCTAGCACTTTTCTTCAATGCTAGAATGTCTTAAATCTATTATCTCCCCTCCCAAATTTTATGTTTTAATTGATATGTATTTTAATTCTACATTTATTTTAAACCCCACAGGACAAAACATTATTACTACTGTCTTTACCGGTAATATTTATTTATATTTATCCACACATTAATGCTTTATATTATCATTCTTTATTTATTCTTGTATTTGCTCTCTTATATCTGGGGTTATTTGTCATCTGTGTGAAGAAATGCTTTTAGTAATTTTTTTAGTGAACCTTTGCTGGTTACAAATTCTCTCAGATTTTGTTTGTTAACGTTTTTCGGTTTTGTTTTTTTTTACATTTGGTAGTGTATATATGGAACTTTATTTTTATTTATTTATCCACTTTTGGCTGCGTTGGGTCTTTGCTGCTGCGTGGGCTTTCTTTAGTTGCAGCGAGCAGGAGCTACTCTTCATTGTGGTGCACGGGCTTCTCTTTGTGGTGGCTTCTCTTGTTGCGGAGCACAGGCTCTAGGCACATGGGCTTCAGTAGTTGTGGCACGCGGGCTCAGCAGCTGTGGCTCACGGGCTCTAGAACGCAGGCTCAGCGGTCGTGGCACACGGGCTTAGGTGCTCTGCGGCATCTGGGATCTTCCCGGACCAGGGTTCGAACCCATGCCCCCTGAATTGGCAGGCAGATTCGTAACCACTGCACCGCCAGGGAAGCCCTGTTTGTTAATGTTTTCGTGTAATTTTTGAAGAATAACTTTGCTAGATACATCATTCTAGGTTGACAGGGTTATTTGGGGGTTTGTTTGTTATTTTGGAATATTAACGATGTTTTATTGTTTTCTGTCTCCCCTTGTTTCTGTTGAAAAAGTCAGATGTTTGTCTTCTTGTTGCTCCTTTAAAGGTGATGTGTATTTTTCCTTTGCTCTTAAGATTTTCATTTTGTCTTTAATTTTCTATACATTTACTGTGTTGAGCCTAGGTTTCTTTATATTTATCCTGTTCATAGATTCTTGAATTTGTGATTTGCTGCCTTTCATCAGTTTGGAAAAATCATCAAATATTCAAATAATTTTCTAACCCATCCTAGTTCTCGTCTACTTCCGGAATTAAAACTACATTATTTTAGATTCACTGTGTCTGATGCGTACCTTAACCTCTTTTCTGTATTTTCATATTTTTTCCCCTCTGTGCTTCAGTCTGGATGTTTTCTATTGACCTGTATTCTTTTCTTCTGCTTAAATCTAATGTTAAACCTACCTACTGAATTCTTAATTTCAGCAATTGTACTTTTCAGTTCTAGAATTCACATTTTTTTAGTTATTTTATGTTATCGATTCTCATTTTAAAATAGCATGAAATTCACAAGAAGTTGCAAGAATTATACAGAGTTCCCATACACCTGATAATAGTGTCTTACATTACCAAATACATTAACAAAACCAGACAGTGATACTGTTTAAAATTAAATTCCAAGTTCTCTATTGAACTTTTACTTTTGTTCCTCTTTTCTTCTATTTTCCTGAATATTTTAATCATAATTATTGTAAAGTTCTTGTCTGATAAAGACCTAGAGTTGACTTGAATATTGGAATTTCCTATTATCTGTTGGGTTGTTTCCTCTTGGCTTTCAGCCCTGCTTCTTGGCATGCCTGACAATACTTTACTGACTGTATGACACCAAAAATAATAAGCTGTAGCAGCTCTAAATGATGTCATACTCTTCCTGAGAGGGCTTACCCTTTCCTCTGCTCAGGAAGAGTGTGGATCTGGACCCTAACACATCCCTTTATGGAGGGGTTACAGTTTGGGTCAGGCTCTGTCCACCTCTGGTTGTTCTTTGGAGGCTCCAGTTGAGAGCCTGGGATTTTCACCAGGTACTAGTAGCACTGGTACACCTTCAACTCTAATTCTTGTCTCCTTTATATTATAAGATTATCAAAGGCTGTGTTCTGTTTTTCAAAGGCTTTATGCTAAGGTTTCATGGTCTCCTGAAATCTGAGACTTTGGCACATGTCTTGAGCAAAAACTGGCAAAGTTTTAGGCTCAATTCTCCAGATTTCCTTTCTGATCCAGGCCCTTCAAAGGTCTAATTTTTGTCTCTCCAGCCCCAGAAGACTTGCCAAAACCTCTTCTTGTTTCTGTGCGTCTCAGCAGGGGCCCTCTGCCTGAGACCCGCATCTGAACCCTCAGCAAATACCCCGAGGGGAAAAGAGCTGCTGACGCGCCCCTGAGGTTCCCCGTCTGAGGTATTTAGGACTCCAGTCCCGGATGCCTTGGTACATTTCTGATGTGTTCAAATAGATGTTTTTCACTTGACATTTTTACTTGTTCTCAGAGAGAGCGAGGGTCTACTACAACGTAAGCTATTAATCCAGAGGAGCTGGAGATCCAGAATTGCCTGCCTCTGGATGTTACATTTTGATGGGTGTTGGGAAGAGAAAGGCAGACAATAAACAACAAACAAAAATTAAAGAAGATAATTTCAGAGGATGATAAAGGCTCTGATAGAAATAAACAAGATGGAGTGAACATTACATCTTATATCTGAGGGAAGTATATCCTACAAGGTACCCTGACATGTTGTTATGGGCTGAATGTTTGTGTCTCCCCAAAATTCAAACCTAATTCCCAATGTGATGGTGTTTGGAGGCGGGGCCTTTGGGGGGTGATTAGGGCATGAGTGGGATTAGTGTTCTCATGAGAGAGACCCCAGAGAGCTCCCACACCCCTTCCTCCATGTGAGGACACAGGAGGAAGACGGCTATGGCCCAGGAAGCAGGTCCTCACCAGACACTGAATCTGCCGGACCTTTATCTTGGACTTCCAGCCCCCAAAACTATGAGAAATAAATTTGTGTTGTTTATAAGCCACCCAGTCTATGGTATTCTATAATAGGAGCCCAAATTTACTAAGACACTGATTAAAACTCACAAAGATAAGTGCTTCTTACCCCCATTGTGTGGATGAGAACATGGTAATCTTTGGGGCACAGGTGTTCTTCACACTCAGCAGTCAGACCAGGCTGGGGAAACCTCGGGTAACAAGGCAGCAGGAAAACAGCACTACATCTGGCCCACAGCCATTAGAGGTTACAGGTCTCAGCACAAAAGCCCCTCACTAACCCAAGTAAGAAAAGAGAGAAGGTCTTCTGAGGCGTCCCCATTACGTGCACTTACAGCCTGCTAGGCAAGAGGCCGCAGGAGGGCGCTTCCCGGATCTGCCTTGAGCAGTCGAGGGAGCCATCTGTTCCGAAGGCCACTGGGCTGCCATAACTCACGGGCCCCCTAATTCAGATGAGCTGGGGATGCCGGGCCCTGGAAATGAGCTTTCCCCGCCACTGCACTGCGCTCGGCTCTCAGCCTTCCATCATTTCCAAAGCATTAAGCAGCCTGCAGCTCGAGAATCCTGCCGCTGGGTGACATCTCAACATCTGACATCATTCAGAAGATGGGGAAAGGGTAAAAAGAGCACGTTTTTGATCGGGGACATAAACAATGCTGAGGAAGAAATTAAGTTAAAAGGCTTTTCTTTTCCTAAATGGATTTGCAGGATGTGGCTTCCCAGCTGGGCTGCTGTGAGGAGATCGAGTTCAGGGAGCCAAGGAGGTAACTCTGAGCGGGTGACACTTAGGCGTGAGGTGCTGTGCAGAGTGAGGGACACAGCAGACCCCCGCCGTCAGGATGCACTGTTCACCTCAAGAGCAGGGGAGACACGGGGCGCAGCTTCACTGTGCTCCCGGAGGCTCTGGGTGTCACAACAAACCGAAGGGGACAGACACTGGGTGTCCATCCAGGAGGGAAAGCCCCTCATCTCCAGAGATCTTCACCTAGATCTCGCAAAGCTGCAGAGGCCCCTCTCCTGCCAAGAGCCTCCCAGACGTCCTTCTCCATACTATGTCCGCTTAGCGGGATTCAGGAAGACTGCTCAGTGCTTTGTCTTCCCAGCTCAGCCTCCACACGAGGAAAAGTAAAAGGAATCAAGAGCCTCAGCTTCCTTCCAAAACTTACAGAACCTGCTACGAGCCCTTTGGCAAGAACGAAAGGTCCCATGCCTTCTTGCCTCTGGCTCTTTGCACAGAGTGGCGCCGAGGGCAGGCACTACATGGAAACCTTCCAAGGATTTCCAGGTCTACCATAGAGGTGCTGGGATTTGGGCCTTGTAAGACGGACTGCTTACGAGCATCAGGACCCAACCTCCAACCCACCCAGCCCCCAAACCAGCCTCAGCTGTGTGAATGGAGAGGCTCAACCCAGAGTAGGCGCTGGGAAAGAACAAGACATTGCAACGTCTCTGAGTCCATGGTCATCTCAGCATGAGCGGATGCACTAGGCTGACAGTCAGAATTCTAGGATGCTGGTCCTCACAGGGGACTTCAACTTGCAGGGCCAACTAGGGATGATTCCTTTTATAGATGAGGATGCTAGTTCCTCAGACTGCACACAACTGTGCCCTGATGCAAGGACATGAACTCTGTAAGGACTGAGGGCACACAGGTTTGATCATCGCGGTACCTCCAGTGTCTAGCAAGAACCAGCACACAGTAGGTGCCTACTGTGTGCAGAAACTGTATAAAGTCCCATGCGGTACAGAGAGATGGACAGAGTACAGACCCAGCCAATGTGGAACATACCACCTAGTGGGGGGGGGGGCGCAGGCACATGACAGGAAACTACAAAGCCCTGCTGTCTGTGCTTTCAGAAATCTATAGGTGAGGCACCCGGCAGAAAATCCAGGGGAAACGACACATAATGCTGCCAGTGGCCTTCCAATAACCTAGCACCTAATACACCCACGTCGGCCTGCAGGATACAGTGACAGTGAATGAGATGCAGGCCCTGCCCTAAAAGAGCTTCCTATCCAGTGCAAAGACCATCTGCGAAGTGGTAATTCCAACACACTGCAGGAAATGATGCCGTGAGTACATACAGGCACATGGGAGCACATGGGAAGGGCATGACCCCGGCTACAAGGAGCGGGAAAGGTTTCCAGCGGACATGACATAGAGGTTGAAATAAACGGTGAGTACAGTTTAGCCCAGTGAAGGAGGGATGCGGGTGGGAAAAGACATCCTGGGAAGAAGGCAGAGCAGGGCTAGAGCCTGATGTGTTTACTTTCAGGGGAAGGACAGCAAGATACTTTCAAGGGGAGGGGGCCTCTGACTATAAGTCAAACTTTGTCCATAAGATGCTAAGTCGTTTGTCCAGTCTTCTTTTTTTTTTAAGATAATAATTTCTTTGCTTTATTTATTTATTTATTGGCTGTGTTGGGTCTTAGTTGTGGCACGTGGGCTCTTCGATGCGGTGCACGGGCTTCTCTCTAGTTGTGGCATGCAGGTTTTCTCTCCCTAGTTGTGGCATGTGGGCTCTGTAGTTTGCGGCACACGGGCTCTCTAGTTGAGGCATGCGAGCTCAGTAGTTGTGGCGCGCGGGCTTAGCTGCCCCGTGGCATGTGGGATCTCAGTTCCCCGACCAGGGATCAAACCTGCGTCCCCTGCATTGGAAGGCAGATTCTTTCCCACCGGACCCACCAGGGAAGTCCCTCTCCAGGCTTGAGAACAGTCAGAACCCACTGGAAATTTTTAAACGATGGAATAAAACGATCAGGCTTTTGTTTAGATCCTCCAAACACGGATGAAGGGAGTGAAATAGGGCCCAACTGCCAAGCGTGGCTTCCCATTTGGGGGTTGCTGGAATAATACAGATGGAAAATAATAATGCATATGAATTCCATAGCAATCATGTGATTTTTTTTTTTTGGTTTCTAATTCTACAATAAAAAATTTGACCAAAAATGACAATGGTCTGAGATAACATGGGAGTAGCAATGCAAAAATAATAAGGGGTGTTAAGTGGATGCAGTTGGCAGAAACTGCTAATTGATTACATGGAGGGGACGGAGAATAGGAAAGAGTAAAGTGGACTTGGGTTTCCGCCTTGAGCGGATGAACTGTGCCTTTTCTGCTGGAGCAGAAAAGAAGAACCAAGCTGGAGGGTGAGATGTTGCAGGCAGGCAGCTCTGGGTCTAGAGGTCAAAGCGAGCTTTCTCCAGAAGAGAAGGAAACAAGAAAACAGCTGGAAAGCTGCGTTTCCTATGAATCTCGTATGACTTTTCCTTTGCCACACACGTGAAGGAAGATAAAGACGAGGGAGAAACTGATGGAGCTCGCTGCTCAAGAAGAGAGCGTCCTGGGAACGTCTGCACACCATCCTCCCAATGCCCGAGTCCCCTGTTCTGCTGCAGGAGTGATGGATGAAGGCAGAGGGCGGGCCGGGTGGGCAAGAAGCACTAGAAAAGGCTCGTCGCACAGACAGAGGACATTCCCACTGCCAGGACTGTCCTGGGAGGGTTCCTCTGCAGACCCATCCCCAGCTGCATTCAACGCAGACAGAAAGAAAAGGAGCACAGGCGAGTCTGGCAGATCCGATAAAGATGGACGGAAGGAAGCAAGACAAAGGCACCTGCCGGCACCGTGTCAGCTCCAACCACCAGCACAAAAACAAACTCATTAATTATCCACCAGCCCAGGCTGAAATGCCCCAGTGCAAACACTCCCCACCCAGCTCCCAGCGAGACACAGAGCCCTGAGGTGCACGTGCCACGGCTCCTGCTGCTGACGGACAGCCCAGAACCATCTTCCCCAAAGGACACAGTAGGCCCTTAATAAATATGTACGGAGTACATGACTGAGCAAGGAGTGGTAATTGAGAAGAGACCCGGTTGAGCTTACTTGGTTACAAGCAAGGGAACCCACATCGAGCTGACTCCAGCAAAGGGGAATTCTGGGATAGGATATTGGGTCCTCAGGTTGGAAATACGCAAAAACCTTCAGAGGCAGCTTTAGATGTCTAAGAGGCAAGAAAGTAGGAGTGGTCCTGTGATAGAAACAGGCTGGTCTAATGCAAGCATGTTTAAGCTCTTTTTCACTCAGCTCAAGATTCAAATTCAAGAGAAGTTAGAGGATGAAGAGCCCTTGCTTAACAGCTCTAATGCGCTGTCGTCCATGGGAAAGAAGGACAGGGCAGGGCTGCAAGGAAGGAGGCCGAAGCTAAGACACCCATGACTGTTACGAATAATGTTTTAGAGACACAATTAGGGTTCCTTGATGTAGGGTTGAAGGTTTGTGTAGGAGGAAGACAAGGCCAGGACAACACCAGGGTTGGTCTAAATGAACGGTTGACTCATTTCTCCCCTGGGCACATGCTGACTCTCTGTACAAAGGTCACCTGGACTTTACATCGTATAAGGGACATCAGTAGGAACGCAGACACACAGAAAACAATAGCAATTGAATAGCCACTGAAAGATGGATCAGACGATGATTCTTTAACCATCAAAAAGGTCTTGAGAGTGACTTAGTAACTGTCTTTATTAAAGATTAAGATTTTACAAAGAATTTTTTCTGTTCCTCTTTTCTAGGACTTAAAGAGAATCATCAGGTTTAAATAAAATGTGAAGAATTTAGAATCCATCGTGGGATGTGAGCATTTACAACAGGGCCTCTGTCTTATTCTTTTAAACATATCCTGTGTCTCGTGCTGTAGTCCATGGAGAGGAGCAACCAGACGCACGCAATTCAGACTCAGAGAAGTCAGGACTTCCTCACTTGCTGCCCATGTGACCCTGAACAAGTCATTTCCCTGAGTCTGAGTTTCCTGCCTGTGTACTGAGTCTAGTGACTTCAGACAACAGTTGCTTGGTTTTAAGAAGCTCCTGTATGTAAAGCACAGAAAACAATTCTGGGCATATAATGACTCAATAAATGACATCTGAGATTCAGTAAATATTTGTTAATTTTGCTAATGATTTTCTTAAGGCAAAAGTTACTAGGTAATAAAATCTTTTTTTAAAACATATCACAGAAACTGGTCTTTTTCTGGCATTTGAATAAAGAAAAGAACTCAGACCTTCCTGGTGTGATTTAACTGAAGTCCCACCTGAAGGCAAGGACATGAGGTAAACAGCGTCTTCTGCTCCCCTCTCTCCTCGGATGCACCCACCCGGTCCAGGGAAACCAGCCTCCTGCCCCCTGCCTAGAGCATCTCATAGTCTTTTCAGAAGGGAAAGCTGGGGCTGGGTCACATTCCGTAGCTGCTCCCCGAGTGGAGGATCTGTCGCAGTCCCCCACCTCCTTCTGTCTGACCTACTGTGGTCCCCAAATACAGGCTGCCTGTCCAGGGTCTCACGGATGCATGGTGACAGGGGTAGGCGGGTAAAATGAAACATATATGATCTGTGAAAGTGGAAGGAAACTGAAATTATAAGTAAATCAAGGAGGCAAAGAACAGACATCAAAATTCTTGAGATGTCCCGCACTGTCTGGCAGAATCCATCATTTGCTGACTTGGCAGGAGATTCATCCAACGTTGTAAGCCCTGATTTTCCTGAAAATTCGAGAGCTTCCAGATAAGCTCTGCTTGCACACCTGCCACTCAGCATCCTGCAAGGGCCCCCCACCAGTCAAGCGCTCCTCAAGTCTCGACCTTCGGCATCATCATCATCACAGTCGTCACCACCCCGTAACTCAACACACTCAGTCAAGACTCCTATCGGGTTCTCACCCTCAGCAGCCCCCCTTCATCTTCTTCAGACAGGGGCACCCTTGAAAGAAGTTAATCACTCCACTTTCTGAGGAAACAATGTCAGCGCCTTGATGACCTGGCTGTTCTTGCAGAGCCAGAAGAGGATGAAGGGGACTAACAAAGACAGACACTGTCCACAGCAGTCAAATACGATACATGGAAGGTTCGGGAAACAGCGACTGAATAAGACCATGAGGAAGATCCTTGACAGTCAGCGAGGAGCCGGAGAGGGAACGGAAAGGCCAGAGATGAACCAACCACAGACCACTCGGTGAGGAGACGCCACTGCCACCCAAGGATGAGTGACTGTGCTACTTGGAGAAATAGGTATTTCCCCACAAATGCCATGTGAAATTGAAAACAAAGGGATCAGACAGGCCTTTTAAGGAATATTAGGTTTGAGTTTTTAAAATTATTTGCTAAACCCCACGAGAAGCTGTAATGAATCACATTTTTAAATACTAACATCACTGTATAACAAGCCGCTTTCCCCTCCGCTTTTAGTAACCTGTCACCAGGAACCAGGTTCCATTTGCACTTCCCTCTGAAGCCTCCCAAGGAATTCTGAAGATACCTGTAAATCTCCCACCTTTGTAATTTCTTGTTTACACCTCTTTATTCCTGTCTCTTCCACTTCACATGGCTCCCCATGCCCATCACACCTCCACTGAACCGTGATTTCCTGGAAAATAGATGTGGGTCTTAGTCATGGTCATATTCCTCTCACACATGATAAAGTCTGCCTCAAGGAATGTTTATCCAATGGAAGAATAAACAGATTGACAGGACACATTCAAATAGCCCCGAACCAAAGGTATTTGAGCTGTCTGTGTGGAAAAGGCTAGATGGAGTGTGCTCCCTTCACTGGTTCAGAGCCAGTGGAGCCCCAGCCCTCTGTCAACTGAAAAAAAATGCACAACTTAAAGTTGAGAGTTATGTTTTATTTGGCGGACAAAACTGAGGGCTTAAGCCCAGTACAGAGCATCTCAGATAACTCTGAGAAACCGCTCCAAAGAGGCAAGGTGGGTGTCAGGATATGTAGGAGTTTTTGCAATAAAGACCAGGTAGTTGGAACATCAAAAGATTACTGTTAATTGAAGAAAACCAGATATCTCGGGTTAAGGAATTTAGTGCTTTTCTATGTACGGGAAGATGCAAGAGTCTGGGCTCACTGAAATCATTCCTTTGATATGCACCTCAGCCATCTGGGGCCAGTGTCCTGTGTCTTCTCATCCGCAATCTCCTCAGGTGCACCACGGTGGGGTGTGTGTGTGTGTGTGTGTGTGGCTGCAGTGGCTGACAGCTTAATGGGGGCATCAAGTTCTATCCTGAGTTCCCTGAGGGCTCACCTGGGGAGGCTGTAATGTGATGGCTTCATGGCCTCAACATTCTTTGTCTACTGATACGGCAGCAATAGTTTTCATCCACACCTGCAAACAGAAGCCACTCTCCTCTGTGGGAGCCCTTTCCTGGGGCAGCTACTTTCCATGTTTAAAAAGAAAAGGAGGAAATCTAAACTGCAGATTCAGTTCAAATCTGATGGCCACTGGGACTGGAGAAGCAGGAACAGCACCAATGTTGTGGCTTGATACCCTTTCCTTCAAATGAAAACATCTTCACTCCACACTGCAATCTTCCTGCCTAAACTCCCCAGGAAACCAACTTTCAAGGGAAGGTATACCAGCAACGACCCAAGGGAGATGTTTGTGAAAACACCACTGTTCCCAGCCCAGACCTAAGGAAGGGGAGGCCAGGATGCTCCTTCTCAACACGTTCCTCAAGAGGCTCTGATGAATACTAAATTTGAGGATCACTGCCCTAAGGATATGCGACCAAGAAACAAAGAAGGAGCAAAGGAAGAGAGGGAGGAGAGGAGGAAGAGGAAGAGATGGAGGAGGAGGAGGAGGAGGAGATGGAGGAGGAGGAGATGGAGGAGGAGGAGGAGGAGGAGATGGAGGAGGAAGAGATGGAGGAGGAGGAGATGGAGGAAGAGATGGAGGAGGAGGAGATGGAGGAGGAAGAGGAAGAGATGGAGGAGGAGGAGGAGATGGAGGAGGAGGAGATGGAGATGGAAGAGGAGGAACTCCTCCTGGAAAGGTCTTGCCCTTTTCCAGTGCAATCTCCATGATTTTTCTAAAATGTTAAGTGTGAAAAAAATAAATTACCAAAATATTGACTGGCTAAATACTAACAATAATAATATCTGGTAGTTATAATAATATAAAAATAGACTTGATGACAAAGAACATCAAGAGTGTGAACTTCTTAAGTATAGGAATTTCTGAATCTCACGAAAAGATGCTGTACGGATAATAGAGGCAGCACGATGGTTAAACCTGGATTAAATCAAATGGAAGGTTTGGCCTCAAAGTCTGCCCTCTTTCCACCACTAAACTAAAAGTCCTCTTTAAGTCTGATGTTCTATGATCATCAGCATCAGGAGAAACACTGACCACCAAGTCAGTGACCCGGGATAAGTTCTGGCTCTGCCCACCAGCTGTGTCTCCTTAGACAAGTCATGTGAATCCCTGGGTCCCAGTTTCCCTGAGTTTGTTTGAACTGGGAAGGAACTGTGCAGATGCAATACACCCTAGTTTCACAATTAGTTCCCTTTCTGTGTTCCACAATGTGAATAAATGTGTGCAGAAGCTTTAAACATTACATGTGATCAAAAGCATGATATGGATGCAAAATACTGTAAGGATAATGTAGCTAACATTTACTGAATGATAGTTGTGTGTCAGAAACTGTGCTAAGTGTTTTAAATGTGTGGACTTGTCGCTGTTTTAGCAATCCTATGAGGAAGATTCTATCACGATCTTCATTTTACAAGCAAAAAAACTGAAGCACAGAAAGGCTAAGGAACTCTCCCAAGCTCACACAGCTAGTAAGTGACAGAACTGGAATCTGAACCAAGGCAACTGGATTTCAGAGTCCAGAGCCTGCTCTCCTAATCACAGCATCATAAGAAGCAGGTTTCACAATCAGCTCTTCCTCATGTATGAATCAGGAAACCATGTCCAAAGACTAGTTCCGACTCTGGTATTTTCTCTTCATCTTCCTGGCGTAGCTTCCTTCTCAAGCCAGTCATCCTACTGCTTGAGCAGTTCATGACACACGGTTTTTTTGTTTTGGTTTGGTTTGGGGTTTTTTTTGCTGTACGCGGGCCTCTCACCGCTGCGGCCCCTCCCGTCTCAGAGCACAGGCTCCGGACACACAGGCCCAGCAGCCATGGCTCATGGGCCCAGCCGCTCCACGGCATGTGGGATCTTCCCGGACCGGGGCACGAACCCGCGCCCCCTGCATCGGCAGGCGGACTCCCAACCTCTGCGCCACCAGGGAAGCCCACGACCCACGGTTTTTACTAGCATCCCCTTACCCAAGAAGACTTGACGGCACCAATGCCGAATCCACTCCGTGTGCTGGGGTGGGCGTCAGTCCCCTCAGCCTCACACACCCTTCCAGCTGCTGCCTCGTTTCTGCTCTTGGCTTCACAGCCTTGCTTCCTGAAAGCATCTTCTCTGTATTAGCACCTCCGAAAGGTTACCTGTGGGCTCCACAGTTTTTGAATTTAATGGAGATTTTTCAACTGCGTTGTGCAGCATTTGATACTATGGGCAACTCCACTTTCAAAATTCTGTTCTCCCTGACTTGTGTGACCTCGACCCCCTTGGCTCTCTGGGTTCTAGGGATCAGCGTGTCTCCTTCATGCCCATCTCTTAAATGCCCACATTCCCCAGGGTCTCCCCACTCACGTGCTCTCTGCTCTCCTGGAACATCTCGCCTGCTCTTATACTTTCAACCACTTGTACTTTCCAAGTCTAACTCTCTAGAGCATCTCTCTTCTGAGCATCAGACCAACGTGAACAACTATTTCCTGGACATCTCCACTGGCATGACACCTGGGTCCCTCAGATTCCAGAGCAACTAGAAACAGCCACGCTCTCCCTTCTCCAAACTCTTATCCTCCCGAGTCCACCATGCCGGCGACCTGGGGATCACTCCTCCTCCCCCTCATGCTCTCCTACACACAACCTGCCTTCCTGTCTCATCAGCTCTGCTTTCTTAATACGTTGGGAATCGGCCGCCTCTTCCCTACCTGCTCACTGTCCATCAAACACAAAAGGGTCTTGCCCTTTTCCAGTGCAATATCCATGATTTTTCTAAAATGTAAACACATTAAGGTCGACTGCTTAAAGCCCTTCCATGGCATACCACTGCTTTTGGATAATTTTAACCTCCTCCCTGGGTGGGCATTCTTAGCGAGGAAGTTCATAATTTGGTCCCTGCCTTTCTCTCGCCAATGGAACCTCTCAGCACTCCGCTCTGCCGCATGGACCGCAAAGAATCAAATAGAACTACTTGCAAGGCACCATTCTCTTTCACGAACCTTTAAAAAATGCTCTCGCAAATTGAGACCACCCTCACTTTTCCATTTTGCTAATTCCTGCTCTTTAATTCTTAACCCAAACTTTACCACTTCCAGGAAACTTCCTGGAACTCCTTTCTCCTCCTCCAGAGGAGGTCAGAAGTCCCATCTCTTTACTTCCTTTGATACGATTTCTTCTCTGCATTATAATCTGTATCGTGGCCTTTGTCCCTCACTAGACTATGAGGCCCTTCAGAGATCAGTTTAGAAATTCTTTTTCCTCTATATTCCCCGCAAGTACCATGTCACCTGCACACAGAAGACATTCAATGTGCATTGGCTGAATGAATGAATGAAGAAATGACATAACAAAGAGAAGCATTTGGGCGCAGCTCCCAAAGCAGGAGATACTGTGGCCGGCACCCAGGTTTCTCCACCATATACAGTTGCTCGTACAGCACAACGCGGAGCTATTTACTTTTCCCTAAAAATATAAACCCTCTCCAAAGCTATGTTTGTGGAAAGTCTGCAATGAAAGAAGCACTTGTTTAAATAGAAAGGTCTCAGGCAATTAGCAAACACGGGACAAATCCAAGACCCACTCGCTTTCCCAGGGCTTTGTGTTTGCAGTTAGATGTATGGAAAAGCTGGTGCAGAATGAGATTCCTTCTTCACAGAAAAGAAAACATGTTATTTAAATAGCAATGCCTCTCACCACCAAGGCTGCAGTCTAGAAAATGAGAGTTTGGATTTATTGCAAAAAAATAACCCTCGGGGGCTGGGTCAAGAATGGGGGCAGGGATCCCCTGGATTTCCATTCACTCCAAGAAAGCCTTTTTCCCAGATAGAAGACAAAGATCCAGGTTTGCAGGCAAGTGTTGCAGGCCCTAACACAGCTCTGATGGACAGGACAGAGGGGAGACGAGTGGGTGACAGAAACGGTACAGGGTGCCCATGTCCACGTGTGAAGCTGCACGTGTGAAATGCCTGCACCTCAACCTTCTCCCCCTCATGTCCTTCCCAGTGAAAGCAAGTGGAGCTCGGGGGGCAACCGACCTCCTGACACCCCCTCCCTCCCTGACACACAGGAGCCCTGAGTCAGCAGCTCGATTAGGTGACGTGCCAGTCCCCAGGCTCTGTGATCCTTCTGCAGTGCGGTTACTTGAACAGTCCACCTTCATGCTACAGAGTACACGGGGGAAACACAGGCCCATCACTGACGTAAAATTAACATCCATCTCTGCAATGAGAGGACTTGGATTCGAATCCCATCTTTACCATCTACTTGCCGGGTGACCTTTGGAGAACTGCTTTACTTCCCTGAGTCCCCAGCCCTAAAGTAAGATTAAACGTACCCACTTCAAAGGGTTTCTTGTGAAGATCAAGTTGTCTCTCAAGAGCCCTGTCTTATTCACTCTGTATCTGTACTGCTGGAGTGGCTGAAGGCATGAATGAAAAAAGGCCTCATAATTAAACACACCTTTATGTCGGCAGAGATAAATAAGAGAAATGTGCCTACGTGGCATCCACACACCCTTGAGCGCTGCCCGGAAATCACTCCCCTTTCAGACCAGCCTCTGCAGAGTGAATTTCCAGAGATACCACCTGTGCAACTTTACATCACTTTACATCGGGGGCGGTCGGCAGGCCTCTCCTTCGGAGGCCAGCCCCCCTGGGCCGACACGTGGACCTGCAGGACTTTGGGCAGTAGGGGGGCAGCGAGGGGACACTGCCAGAGACAGGAAACACCTGGAAGAGGCCACAGGGGGCGCAGGACAGGAAGGTGGCATCCATCACCTGCCAGCCGAGCAGAGCCCTGGTCTGTTCTCTGCCGCGCCCCCCAGAACCAGCAGTCTGTCAGGCACCAGCTTCATTCGCAGGTGAGGGTCACTAATTTGAATTAATAGCACTGCACTGCTCAGGGCTTTGTTTTGCTTTGCCCCCCTCCTGTGGATGCTGAAAACCTCTTTGCTGCCTGGTTCTGTGAGTGGGGCTGTCGACAGCGTGAACAAATGTCCAATTAGCCAGGGAAACAAAATCTGCCAGGATCCCTGCTGGGCCAGAAGGCATCTTCCTCTAAAGCCCAGAGACCACACGCCACACAACTGGTTGTTCCTGTTCAGTTCATCCCTCAGGGGCACACTTGCTACCCCCTGACCTCTGAACCTCACCGTGATCATCCCTACCCCAGGGGATATCATTATCCCACACACCCCACCCCACCTCCCTCCCTCCCTGCTCAAGCTACTACAGAAATAATACCCACTGCATAGGGATGCCATGAGGATCAAAGATAATTCATGCAAAGGATCTGGCTCAGTGTCCGATCACGTGGACATTTGATAAATGTGATCGGTTCCTCAGGAAGGGGCACAGCTCATGCTCCTTGATCTGTGGAACTATGCATAGGTTTGGGGGCAGGAAGACCATCGAGAACAGAAGACACAGCGTCTCCAGATTCTCAGCAAGCGCGGCCCCTCTGCCGTCCTGCAGAGCTGGGCACAGACCCTGAGGGCCGAGCAAGTGTCTCAGCTTGGCCAGTAGAACCTCCAAGCGTGCACGGTCCCTCTGCCCACGCCGACACCCCTCTCCCTCCAGGGGTGGCCACGGCACCTGTACCTGCTGTTCCCACCTAATGTTTATGAGCAAAGCATCCCTTTCACAAGCTGGTAAAGACAGAAAGGCTGAGACAGGGTCTCCAAGCTGCTCCCAGGCACCGCGGCTCCCACAAGAGAACCCTCCCACTGCTAAGCACGACTGTGTTCAAATGCTGGGCCATCGTGGGGACATATGGGCTTTCAGACACCACGGGGCTTGCGTGAGATTATACTGTCACCATCAATAACTAATAGAGTATATGTATAGCTGATTCACTGTGTTATAAAGCAGAAACTAACACACCATTGTAAAGCAATTATACTCCAATAAAGATGTTAAAAAAGAAAAAAAAACTAATAGAGACAGTTCTAGACAACGCATCTCAATCTTTCTGCTCCAGAGAAAGACGGCCTGCCTGGCTTGCTGGGGGTGAACTTCATGAAGACCCAGAGGTTGTTGCCGTTCTGAGAATGAATCAATGGGCTGAGGGGCCGTCTAGCAGGGAAACAGGTACAGGAAGTCTGGGCCGCTGGAGGGTCCCTTACCAGGACTCCAGGCTCCAAGGAACTTCAGCTTCCAAAACTGCGAAGCACTTTCTGCCGCCCTGATGAAGCACAGAAAGATCTCAGGCACCTGCAGCAGGAAGAGGCCCCCACAGGGCTCCTGGAACATCAGTAACTCAGCTGTGTGTCTGCACAACCATCTCTCAGTGCCAGCGCCTCTGCCGCACCATGTGAAAAGGGTTGCCAGCTGGTGAAAGCCGTTGTGATTTACTGACACCTCTGAGCGCCTCCAGATTCCCTCCTCATCGGCCATCTCCCCACCCCACAAACTGCAAAAAGACCAAGAATGGCGGCTCTAGAGCCAACTGGAAGGAAGTCGCCTGTAGCAGGTGGCACCACCTGTCCTCATCTGGTTCCAGCCAAAACAACCCCCTCTCCATCACTCCACACCGTGGAGAATGTTTAACCGGTTCGGCACGAGCTCAGCCTCAGCTAGGCTAGTGGAGGGAAGA
The DNA here is from genome assembly GCF_005190385.1 of Monodon monoceros. NCBI lineage: Eukaryota > Metazoa > Chordata > Mammalia > Artiodactyla > Monodontidae > Monodon > Monodon monoceros. The sequence goes on along the minus strand of NW_021703784.1, from coordinate 882,701 downwards.
GGCAAGGCTTTGGTTCCTTCATGAGCCAGTGGGGGGAGGACAGCAGTCAGCAGCATGGTGAACCCACTTTTTGCCCCCTTTTGTCCTGGGATCTAGTGGTGGGTGATCCTCCTAGCAACTTCCTTAGTCTCCAAATACCAGCTGAATGCCCATGTGCCGGCACTGCCCCCGGCCCAGTGTCTGGCTGTAAGATCCAGGCCTGTAGAGCTCCCTCTCACGGCAAAGCCTGGGTGAGAGGCTCATCTGAAAAATACACCGCTCTGCCGGACTGCCCACTCTACTCTCCTCTTCAAACCATCACTTTCTGTCTCCATGACGATGTCCCTAAACTTCTAACACTGGTAAAAATTTCTGAAGCAAGATCTTCGACCCTTCTCACTCCCAAATTAATTTCCTTTTCTACATTTGTTCCAAGCTCGCCGAATCTCAGTACTTTGTAATGAGCTTCTACTATTTCAAGACTTTCCAGGACCCCAATCAGACCACTTATCAGAACGAATTTGCCTCCTTCTCCAGATTCCATACCTCACTAGTTCCTATGGGACCCTTTGCACTTAAACTAAGAAAGTTAGATGCTTTCCGTAGAAGAAGAAAACGTGTAGTCATGCAAGCTAAATAACTAGACTCACTGCAACTGTATTAAGAGGACCCCAAAATGTCTGAGGTCTAAATGGTAAAAAGAATCAGCTCTTTAAAAAAAAAAAAAACAACCCTCTAAGTTCAACTGCCATGCTTTTCTTCCAAATCCCACGTGTGTGCTGGCCTCCCCGGATCCACACATAGACGCATCGGGCTGCATCCTCTAGAAATTCTGGGCACACCTCCTCATTCTCCAGAGGCGATCAATAACAGCATTAAGTTCCTTCCATAAGTGCATGCCGATCACATCCCTGGAGTTTGATCTTGGGGTCTGCAAGGTAGGCGTGTGCCTTTTAAATCTGTTAAGCTACTGAGAAGTCTTAATGGTGTTGTCTGTCACTCAAGTGACAAGAAAGAGTGTCATGAGCTATATTTGGCGTCGACTTGGCCCTTATTAGAGTGTCATGCTCCGTTTGGGAATTCTAACTTTCCAAAAGGTACAGAGAAATTGGAGAGGATCCAAGACAGAGCAGTGAAAATGATTAAAGGGGTGGAGAGTGGAAACTCAGGAAAAAGGTTAAATGAATGTGGATGATTTATCAAAGGAAAAGAAAAATTAGGGTAGACCAGGTATCTCGATGTAAAGGAGACATTATTTTAAGAAAACCAGAGGCTGTTGCTCCCTGATATAAGGATACATTACAAAAAGATGGTCTAAGATAACATTTGAATATTAGGCATATTGGTCTCTTTATGATGACTGTTAACTTTTGAAATCATGAGGACCAGATAATGAGATTATCAAAATAATTTTTCTTGTAAGCTCAAGAAAAAATTATCTCTATCTATATCAGTGTATTTAATTCTCACAATAATTCCAAGATAAAGAAATTGAGGTCCTCAGAAGCCAAGTGTCCAAAATCACTTAGCTATATTAACTCGGATCCTGGCACATCCTGGGGTCTTCAGCCAGATCCCCTTCTCCCAAATGCTTAGATTGTTTTTTTCTGGAAGAAGAGCACTAGACCATGACCTGGGGGTACAGTGATTATAACTCTTTTATTTAGGCAACTGTGAAAAATCATTAGCAATTTCTCCCTAAACCATGAATCACAATTGCCTCCAGATGGTTATTTTTTCTTAGACCCCAGACAAACAATAGACCCAAGTTTGTGAACTCTTAAGATTTTTATTTGGATGACCAGGTAAATGGTGAGGCCATGAAATGAGCCAGAGAATATCTCTATAGAGGAGATGGTTTATGGACAAAGGGGATGAGAGAACTTTGAATCTGTTGAGTCTGAGGGCGTCCAGGTGGAGCAGCCCATCAGAAAGCTGGCTGTAGTCGTTAGAACCTTGGATAAATGTCTGCACTTGGGATTAAATCTGAATATCACTGCATGCCATGTGGACACCTAAGAACAGAGATGGTTTCTCAGGACATACAGGTAACATGGGAAAGCAAGGGGCGAGAGAAGGACCTTGTGGAACACCTCTTGAAGGAGGCAGAAGAGGAAACGTCGGAGTGGAGGAGGAAGGCTTACAACAGGGATGGTTTACAGAAAGAAAAGATACAATCCCCCGAGGAGATGTAACAGTAATGTACACTCATGCATCAACTATCAGAGCATTGAACCATGTGCAGAAAGAATAGTTGAAGTAAATGGAGGAGACTTTAATGAAACTCTCAAAAATGGACAAATCAAAGAAACAAAAATAATCAATGATAGAAACTATTTGAAAAGTATGATTGACAATAATCTGCATATACGTCTGACTTACTATAATCCACATCTATGTACACACATATAAAGAAGAGAATTTTTTTTCAAATGCCCATCAAACACTGAAAAAAACATGATCAAGTTTTGACTACAAAGAAAATCTCAATATATTCCAAAATATACCGACTACTTTCTGACCTTAACGTAATAAAACTAGGTATCAACAACAAAAAGGGCAGAAAGATAAGTAAACAAATACCTATTCTTTTGAAATTGAAAATACTTTCCTAGAGAATTTTTGGATATAAAATGAAATGGAAAATAATGTTACAGACTACTTATAAAGAGCAACACTGAAAACACTACACTCAAAGCAATTTTTAAAGAATCAGAAAAATGTGGTGTCATGGAAGCCAGGAGAATAGAGGATTTCAAAGAAGGACTGAGTAATAGCACCAGTAACTATAAAGAAGTCCACTATTAGGGAAGGACTGAAAAATGTCCATTGGACTTGACAATAAGAAGGCCACTGGTGACCGCTGGAATAATTTCAATAGACCAGAATACCTTTAATATTTCAACAGAATAATTAAGATGCTGTTGGTAGATAAATGACTAAAGGGTGAGGTAGTAGAGATATAAAGTTTAGAACATGAGTAGATGAGAATGAGAGTGAAAATATAAAAGCAAGAGTAAGATTCAGGATCAAGAGACATGCTTGATACACTTACTGTGTTTCAATTGGAGAGACTTAGATATAGAGAGAGTAAGGACCTAGGACCATTAGAAAGAAAAAAAAAAGAAACTGAAGAGAGAGAACAGTAAGTGGGAATGTAGGATGTGAAGCCAGACCCAGAAAAACATGGAAGGGAACAGGATGAGGGTCACAGGCAGAGAGGCTGCGCTTGAATAACAGAAGACACACCTCCTCCTCGCAGACTGAAAAACCCCATGAGGATGGATGTGGGTGTATGTAGTTTAGGGCAATGGGCAGGACATTCCTTTATCAGTGAGGGAAGACACAAGCTCATCTTCTACAACTAAATGGGGTTGAGGCTGACCAGGCAACAAGAGCTAATCCCATAATAATAACTGCTAAAACTATTAAAATTAACTGATTTAATTCTGTGAAGAATTTTAAGAGGAAGGAATAGTACTTATTCTTTTTATTGCCATTTTTAAAAGTGACGCACCTCAGGCACAAAGAAGTTAAGTAAATCACCCAGGTCAGACAGCCAGTGACTTAGGGCAGCAGCCGTGTCTGGGACCCATGCCCTTGAGCACATACACATACAATACATAAAGATGTTAAATTAAGTCCAGACTTTTTTTTTTTTTTGGATGGAGTCTTTAAGTTTGGGCACAGAATATACGGGTTTATAAAAGCAAGCACGGCTGACGGAATAAAGTCAGAGTGCATGGCCAACCATCTCATTGGAGTTGTGCTGTTTCTGTTTGCCTCGGTCTATTGATCTCGGCTGGAGAAGTCGCCGAAACCTGGCCTCCACCGCCATGCCTCCATCAGGGTAATTTATAAGCCTGGTGTGCGAGGCTGTGAGACTGATGAACCCCACCAGCTGGCGGAGCAGGTCCTGTGATTGATTCACTCGCAGCTCTCCCGCTCGGCCATTTCACCCTGATCAGCCTGCACCGCCACATCCTCCATGCTCATCCATCACCCGGTAAACATCGTCAATACTGTACACCACAGGCACCGTCCTTTGTACTCTGTTTACTTTTTCCTAGGATCCTCAAAACTCGCTGTGGCTTATCTCCACTCCCTCCTGCCGTGCCAACTTCAGACATACCTGTAAGAGACCAGGTGTCTAGAGACGCAGGTGCAACCAGGAATCTACTGTGAAGGGCAGCAAGGATTCAGAATCCAGTCTCAGATGAACCTTTCTAACTAGGACACAGATGGCAAAGGGGTCACACATCTGTGAGCTCAGACAAACAAGCATTTTTAAACTTCTTCCTCTGGAGTAGCCCTTTAGAAAATGCACCATGAATGCCCAAAAATACAGTGACGTATCTTTTTGTTTTCCCTGGAACAGGCTTTATATGTCTCTTATAAACAGCTACGAAATATGCTGCCAAGAAGCCAGCAGAGGCTTTGTGGGGAGAGAACCATGCACATTGTCACATAATTGTACAGAAAACTTGTAAAAAGAGTGGAAAGGGAGAGTGTAAAAAAAGAACCATGATGTTTCATCCATAAATAATAGTCATATTGGTGTTGCAGTGTTCCAGCTCAAAGCCAGAAGTTAATCTTATCCCATGAGACACTTCACAGACAAAATTATATCTGGGCCAGAAAGAAAGTGGATGGGGAGTCCTACCCACCCATCGTCCTGTGCACAGGCCGGATCCTTCACCCCACCTCCACTGAGAAAGAAAGGTGCCCTCTGAGTCTCCCAGCCAAGGAATTTCCCCCAGCCCAAGGGAGCTGCCTTGCTGAGGACTGATGTGGCAGTGCAAGGACCTGGCCCCTTTGCTTCAATCAGGGCAACCCTGAAGAGTCATTCCAGCTTCTAGAACATGCCGTGGGATCGGCTGAGGCCGTTGTTGTGACTACACAGCCATCTCCCATCACCCAGCCCTGCTTCCCTTGCTCCCGTACAGGTACTGTACCCAGAGTGCTCCCTGACAAACCACCTGCTCTGGAAGCCCCGCCTCCCCGGGAACCCGACTCCCGACACTTAGGAGGTGAGATCTACAGAGTCGAAAGTTCACTCCAATAGTAAATTGCATCAGGGCTAGTTACAGTAATAGAAATAATTGGTTGGGGGACTTCCCTGGTGGCGCAGTGGTTAAGAATCTGCCTGCCAATGCAGGGGACACGGGTTCGAGCCCTGGTCCGGGAAGATCCCACATGCCACGGAGCAACTAAGCCTGTGAGCCACAACTACTGAGCCTGCACTCTAGAGCCTGGGAGCCACAACTACTGAACCTCTGCGCCACAACTACAGAAGCCCATGCACCTTGAGTCTGCACTCCACAAGAAGCCCGAGCACCACAACGAAGAGTAGCCCCCGCTCACCGCAATTAGAGAAAGCCCACTCGCAGCAACAAAGACACACACAGCCAAAAATATAAATAAATAAATATATATATATATTTAAAAAGAAATAATTGGTTGTTTTCTAAATCCAACAAAAAAAAAAAGAACTGTTTAAAGCAAAACAAAAATGGTTTAGAGAAAGATGACTTCCCAAATACGATTACGAACCATTGCAAGCAGTGACTGGCAGAGAGTAAGATCAAATTTAGGATCTGCCACCTGAGACAGTCTCAAAAGAAGACCCCTGGCCCTCCTTCTCTTTATTTGTAACGGATCCTGCAAATGAGTCTGGTAGCTACCTATGTCTAAACATGCCTATAGGAACAAACATAGAAAAGGAAGAAAAGAGAGGAAGGAGAGGCAATTTCAGGGAGGAGAACAGAAGACAAGATGGATAGGTGGGTGACAGGAGATGAAGTTTGTTGAGGAGAAAGGATAAAAGCCTTCCGTTTTTTCTTTTGCCCTACCCAGGTACGTGGGGCGGTTTCTTGCCTTTTGGGAGGTCTGAGGTCTTCTGCCAGCGTTCAGTAGGTGTTCTGTAGGAGTTGCTCCACATGTAGATGTATTTCTGATGTATCCATAGGGAGGAGGGTGATCTCCACGTCTTACTCTTCCGCCATCTTGAAGGTCTCCCCATCCATTTAAGCTTGAAGCTATTTGACCTTCACTACTGGGGTTCTTAACAACCTTGGCTGGGACAAGTAAAGATCCTTTTTTTTATCCTTTCTTAGTCAGGTTTCACTTGCTCACAGGGGGTCACATGCAGAGGCCTCGCACCCGGCTCTTCCGACTGGAGTTTCTAGTGCAGAATCAAAGGGCTTCCATCTGATATGAGGGTCACCAAAAAACACTGCCACCCATCCCGTCCTGGACAGGAAGCCAGGTCACCCCTGCAACTTGGAGGTGCATTTGCTTTAGAAGCTCACAGCCACCAAGAATCACAACTGAGCCCCCTTGGAGGAGCTCATGTCTGAGTGTTTGGAAGCCATTTAGTTTTGCCCATGAATGCACTGTAACGAGTAATCCAAACTGGAGGGCATGATACTTGGTCCCAGTAAGAGCTACTTAGCCCTCATCAGCAGCTGCTCTCCCACACATGGGTGTGCAACGCCTGCATCCTTGGAGCTTTGAATTCGACCCGCCTCTCTGGCTGACCACTGACGGCTCTTTCTAGCAGATGCCATATTGATTCTGTATCTTTCAAGCAGATGCCATATTGATTCAATTCTTCTGATCAGCTCAAGGTACAAGAAATAGAAGAAAGTGCTAGAGAGCATATTTAACACAGAAATATTCTCCAGGGAGGGTGGTGATAACAGTCAAAGGGGTAAGAACAGAGGGGGAAGGATAAATCAGTTCACACTCTAAAAGGAACACAAGGAAGCACGTGGAGGGGGGATAAATCAGGAGCTTGGGATTAACATACACACATGCACTACTATATATAAGACAGATGACCAACAAGGACCTACTGTATGGCTCAGGGAACTCTACTCAATATTCTGTGATAACCTATATGAGAAAAGAATCTGAAAGAGAATGAATATATGTATACATGTAACTGAATCACTTTGCTGTACACCTGAAACTAACACAACATTGTAAATCAACTATAGTCCAATGAAATCAAAATTTTAAAAAAGAAAACAAGGAAGCAGAAGCAGTTGGAGATGGCCCAAATCACCAGGATAGTGGTTAGCATGTGTGAATTTAAGAGCAAAGAAATAATTTCTGTATCTCCTTAGAAAATCTCAGTGGCCAAGTGTTTGCTCTTCCCAAGCAGGTGTGAACTACAGAAATCATTTCTCCCTTCCTTCTTTCTGTGTCCAGACTTCTCAGGAACCAGCGCTGTTTGGACAAACAGAAAACTAGCTGTCCCTATTCAGTCATCATACAGGATTTCCATTCCCTTGGTGTCTTCCCTCCCAGCCAGGTCCTTCACTGTACCTAAACCAGAATAGGGTCCTGGAGGCAGGACTCTGGCTGAGAAATCCTTTTCCCTTCTTTTACGTGGAATCAGACTGCTTATGTTACAGTCTCGCTGGCTAAAACCCTGTCTTCTCTACTGCCCATCTTCCCTATCTACAGACGTGCAGACAGGCTACTCTCCAGCATCAAAAATCTAAGCTTCATGTGTCATTCACAAATGAATTCTGTTCTATTTCTCAAATGCACTCTCCTTCTCAATTTAATTCCAAAAACACACCCGGTAGTCTGTGGATGGTGAAGGAAGTGGGATCTAAGATAAGAACACTGAAAATCACGGAATTCTGCCACCACCCCTCCCCAACCTCTCAGGCTTAGGTCCTCCCCATCCTGTCAAAAAGTGCACAGCAATGAGTTCAAACTGTTCGCCAACATCAGAGATAAAAACACAGGAGGAGACCTTCAAGATGGCAGAGGAGTGAGACGTGGAGATTGCATTCCTCCCCGCAAATGCATCAGAAATACATCTACATGTGGAACAACTCCTACAGAATGCCTACTGAACGCTGGCAGAAGACCTCAGACTTCCCAAAAGGCAAGAAACTCCCCATGTACCTGGGTAGGACAAAAGGAAAAAGAAAAAACAGAGACAAAAGAATAGGGACGGCACCTGCACCTCTGGGAGGGAGCTGTGAAGGAGGAAAACTTTCCACACACTAGGAAGCCCCTTCACTGGTGGAGACAGTGGGTGGTGGAGGGGGAAAGCTTCGGAGCCACGGAGGAGAGCGCAGCAACAGGGGTGCAGAGGGCAAAGCGGAGAGATTTCCGCATGGAGGATCAGTGCCGACCGGCACTCACCAGCATGAGATGCTTGTCTACTCACCCGCCGGGGCGGGCAGGGGCTGGGAGCTGAGGCTCGGGCTTCGGAGGTCAGACCACAGGGAGAGGACTGGGGTTGGCGGCGTGAACACAACCTGAAGGGGGCTAGTGCCCACAGCTAGCTGGGAGGGAGTCCGGGAAAAAGTCTGGAACTGCCTAAGAGGCAAGAGACCAGTGTTTCAGGGTATGCGAGGAGCGGCGATTCAGAGCACCGCCTAAACGAGCTCCAGAGATGGGCGCGAGCCACGGCTATCAGCCTGGACCCCAGAGATGGGACTGAGATGCTAAAGCTGCTGCTGTAGCCACCAAGAAGCCTGTGTGCGAGCACAGGTCACTGTCCACACCTCCCCTCCCGGGAACCTGTGCAGCCTGCCACTGCCAGGGTCCCGTGATCCAGGGACAACATCCTCCGGAGAACACACGGCGCACCTCAGGCTGGTGCAAGGTCACACTGGCCTCTGCTACCACAGGCTCGCCCTGCATTCCGTACCCCCTCTCCCCCTGGCCTGAGTGAGCCAGAGCCCCTGAATCAGCTGCTCCTTTTACCCCGTCCTGAGAGGAAACAGATGCCCTCAGGCGACCTACACACAGAGGCAGGGCCAGATCCAAAGCTGAACCCCAGGAGCTGTGCGAACAAAGAAGAGAAAGGGAAATCTCTCCCAGCAGCCTCAGGAGCAGCGGATTAAATCTCCACAATCAACTTGATGTGCCCTGCACCTGTGGAATACCTGAATAGACAACGAGTCATCCCAAAATTGAGGCGGTGGGCTTTGGGAGCAACGATATATATATTTTTTTCCTTTTTCTCTTTTTGTGAGTATGTCTGTGTATGCTTCTTTCTGTAATTTTGTCTGTATAGCTTTGCTTTTAACATTTGTCCTAGGGTTCTATCTGTCTTGTTTTGTGTTTATTACTATAGTTTTAGTGCTTGTTATCATTGGTAGATTTAATTTTTGGTTTGGTTGCTCTCTCTCCTTTCTTTTTTATTTTTTATTACTTTTTACTTTTTATATTTTTTTCATTTGTTTTTTTTTTTTTTGGCAGTACGCGGGCCTCTCACTGTTGTGGCCTCTCCCGTTGTGGAGCACAGGCTCCGGACGCGCAGGCTCAGCGGCCATGGCTCACGGGCCCAGCCGCTCCGCGGCATGTGGGATCCTCCCGGACCGGGGCACGAACATGTGTCCCCTGCATCGGCAGGCAGACCCTCAACCACTATGCCACCAGGGAGGCCCTAATTTTTTTATTTTTAATAATTATTTTTTATTTTAATAACTATTTTATTTTCTTCTCTCTTTCTTTCTTTTTTTTCTCCCATTTTTCTGAGCCGTGTAGCTGACAGGGGCTTGGTGCTCTGGCCAGGTGTCAGGCCTGTGCCTCGGAGGTGGGAGAGCCGAGTTCAAGACACTGGTCAACCAGAAACCTCCCAGCTCCACGTAATATCAAATGGCGAAAGCTCTCCCAGCGATCACCACCTCAATGCTAAGACCCAGCTCCGCTCAACGACCAGCAAGCTACAGTGCTGGACACCCTACACCAAACAACTAGCAAGACAGAAACACAACCCCACCCATTAGGAGAGAGGCTGCCTAAAATCATAATAAGGCCACAGACACCCCAAAACACACCACTGGATGCGGTCCTGCCCAACAGAAAGACAAGATCCAGCCTCATCCACCAGAACACAGGCAGCAGTCCCCTCCACCAGGAAGCCTACACAACCCACTGAACCAACCTAAGCCACTGGGGGCAAACAGCAAAAACAATGGGAACTACAAACCTGAAGGCTGTGAATAGGAGACCCCAAACACAGTAAGTTAAGCAAAATGAGAAGACAGAGAAACACACAGCACATGAAGGAGCAACCCACCAGACCTAACAAATGAAGAGGAAATAGGCAGCCTACCTGAAAAAGAACTCAGAGTAATGATAGTAAAGGTAATCCGAAATCTTGGAAATAGAATGGAGAAAATACAAGAAACGTTTAACAAGGACCTACAAGAACTAAAGAGCAAACAATGATGAACACCGCGGTAAATGAAATTACAATCTCTCTAGAATGAATCAATAGCAGAATAACTGAGGCATAAGAACGGATAAGTGAGCTGAAAGACAAAAGAGTGGAAATAACTACTGCAGAGCAGAATAAAGAAAAAAGAATGAAAAGAACTGAGGACAGTCTCAGAGACCTCTGGGACAACATTAAATGCACCAACATTCGAATTATAGGGGTTCCAGAAGAAGAAGAAAAAAAGAAAGGGACTGAGAAAATATTTGAAGAGATTACAATTGAAAACTTCCCTAATATGGGAAAGGAAGTCCAGGAAGCACAGAGAGTCCCATACAGGATAAATCCAAGGAGAAATACGCCAAGACACATATTATTCAAACTATCAAAAATTAAATACAAAGAAAAAATATTAAAAGCAGCAAGGGAAAAACAACAAATAACACACAAGGGAATCCCCATAAGGTTAACAGCTGATCTCTCAGTAGACACTCTGCAAGCCAGAAGGGAGTGGCAGGACATACTGAAAGTGATGAAGGAGAAAAACCTGCAACCAAGATTACTCTACCCAGCAAGGATCTCATTCAGATTTGATGGAGAAATTAAAATCTTTACAGACAAGCAAAAACTAAGAGAAGTCAGGACCATCAAACCAGCTTTACAGCAAATGCTAAAGGAACTTCTCTAGGCAAGAAACACAAGAGGAGGAAAAGACCTATAGTAACAAACCCAAAACAATTAAGAAAATGGTCACAGGAACATACATATCGATAATTACCTTAAACGTGAATGGATTAAATGCTCCAACCAAAAGACACAGACTGGCTGAATGGACAGAAAACAAGACACGTATATATGCTGTCTACAAGAGACCCACTTCTGACCTAGGGACACATACAGACTGAAAGTGAGGGGATGGAAAAAGATATTCCATGCAAATGGAAGTCAAAAGAAAGCTGGAGTAGCAATACTCATATCAGACAAAATAGACTTTAAAATAAAGAATGTTACAAGAGACAAGGAAGGACACTACATAATGATCAAGGGATCAATCCAAGAAGAAGATGTAACAATTGTAAATATTCATGCACCCAGCATAGGAGCACCTCAATACATAAGGCAACTGCTAACAGCCATCAAAGGGGAAATCGACAGTAACACAATCGTAGTAGGGGACTTTAACACCCCACTGTCACCAACGGACAGATCATCCAAAATGAAAATAAATAAGGAAACACAAGCTTTAAATGACACATTAAACAAGATGGACTTAATTGATATGTATAGGACATTCCATCCAAAAACAACAGAATACACTTTCTTCTCAAGTACTCATGGAACATTCTCCAGGATAGATCATATCTTGGATCACAAATCAAACCTTTGTAAATGTAAGAAAACTGAAGTCATATCAAGTATCTTTTCTGACCACAACACTGAGACACTAGATATCAACTACAGAAAAAAATCTGTAAAAAATACAAACACATGGAGGTTAAACAATACACTACTAAATAACCAAGAGATCACTGAAGAAATCAAAGAGGAAATAAAAAAATACCTAGAAACAAATGACAATGAAAACATGATGACCCAAAAGCTATGGGATGCAGCAAAAGCAATTCTCACAGGACATCTTATAGCAATACATTCCTACCTCAAGAAACAAGAAATATTTCAAATAAACAACCTAACCTTACACGTAAAGCAATTAGAGAAAGAAAAACAAAAAAAAAAAAACCCAAAGTTAGCAGAAGGAAAGAAATCATAAAGATCAGATCAGAAATAAATGAAGAAGAAATGAAGGAAACAATAGCAAAGATCAATAAAACTAAAAGCTGGTTCTTTGAGAAGATAAACAAAACTGATAAACCATTACCCAGACTCATCAAGAAAAAAAGGGAGAAGCCTCCAATCAACAGAATTAGAAATGAAAAAGGAGACGTAACAACTGACACTGCAGAAATACAAAGGATCATGAGAGATTACTACAAGCAACTATATGCCAATAAAATGGACAACCTGGAAGAAATGGACAATTTCTTAGAAAAGCACAACCTTCTGAGACTGAACCAGGAAGAAATAGAATATATAAACAGACCAATCACAAGCACTGAAATTTAAACTATGATTAAAAATCTTCCAACAAACAAAAGCCCAGGACCAGACAGCTTCACAGGCGAATTCTATCAAACATTTAGGGAAAAACTAACACCTATCCTTCTCAAACTCTTCCAAAATATAGCAGAGGGAGGAACACTCCCAAACTCATTCTATGAGGCCGCCATTACCCTGATACCAAAACCAGACAAAGATGTCACCGAGAAAGAAAACTACAGGCCAATATCACTGACGAACATAGATGCAAAAATCCTCAACAAAATACTAGCAACCAGAATCCAACAGCACATTAAAATGATCATACACCATGATCAAGGGGGGTTTATCCCAGGAATGCAAGGATTCTTCAAGATACACAAATCAATCAATGTGATACACCATATTAACAAATTGAAGGATAAAACCCATATGATCATCTCTATAGATGCAGAAAAGGCTTTCGACAAAATTCAACACCCATTTATGATAAAAACCCTCCAGAAAGTAGGCATAGAGGGAACTTACCTCAACATAATAAAGGCCATATATGTCAAACTCACAGCCAACATCATTATCAATTGTGAAAAACTGAAACCATTTCCACTAAGATCAGGAACAAGACAAGTTTGCCCACTATTAATCAACATCGTTTTGGAAGTTTTAGCCACAGCAATCAGAGAAGGAAAAGAAATACAAGGAATCCAAATCAGAAAAGAAGTAAAGCTGTCACTGTTTGCAAATGACATGATACTATACAGAGAATCCTAAAGACGCTACCAGACAACTACTAGAGCTAATCAATGAATTTGGTAAAGTAGCAGGATACAAAATTAATGCACAGAAATCTCTTGCATTCCTATACAATAATGATGAAAAATCTGAAAGAGAAATTAAGGAAACACTCCCAGTTGCCATCGCAACAAAAAGAAAAAAATACCTAGGAGTAAACCTAGCTAAGGAGACAAAAGACCTGGGTGCAGAAAAGTATAAGACTCTGATGAAAGAAATTAAAGATGATACAAACAGATGGAGAGATATACCATGTTCTTGGATTGAAGAATCAACATTGGGAAAATGACTATACTACCCAAAGTAATCTACAGATTCAATGCAATCCCTATCAAACTACCACTGGCATTTTTCACAGAACTAGAACAAAAAATTTCACAATTTATATGGAAACACAAAAGACCCCAAATAGGCAAAGCAATCTTGAGAAAGAGAAATGGAGCTGGAGGAATCAGGCTCCCTGACTTCAGACTATACTACAAAGCTACAGTAATCAAGACAGTATTGTACTGGCACAAAAACAGAAATATAGATCAATGGAACAGGATAGAAAGCCCAGAGGTAAATCCATGGACATATGGTCACCTCATCTTTGATAAAGGAGGCAGGCAAGAATATACAATGGAGAAAAGACAGCCTCTTCAATAAGTGGTGCTGGGAAAACTGGACAGCTACATGTGAAAGAATGAAATTAGAACACTCCCTAACATCATACACAAAAATAAACTCAAAATGGATTAAAGACCTAAATGTAAGACCAGACACAACAAAACTCTCAGAGGAAAACATAGGCAGAACACTCTATAACATAAATCACAGCAAGATCCATTTTGACCCATCTACTAGAGAAAGGGAAATAAAAACAAAAATAAACAAATGGGACCTAATGAAACTTCAAAGCTTTTCCACAGCAAAGGAAACCATAAACAAGATGAAAATACAACCTCAGAATGGGAGAAAATATTTGCAAATGAAGCAACTGACAAAGGATTAATCTCAAAAATATACAAGCAGCTCATGCAGCTCAATATTAAAAAAACAAACAACCCAATCCAAAAATGGGCAGAAGACCTAAATAGACATTTCTCCAAAGAAGATATACAGATTGCCAACAAACACATGAAAGGATGCTCAACATCACTAATCATTAGAGAAATGCAAATCAAAAGTACAATGAGGTATCATCTCACACCAGTCAGAATGGCCATCATCAAAAAATCTACAAACAATAAATGCTGGAGAGGGTGTGGAGAAAAGGGAACTCTCTTGCACAACTGGTGGGAATGTAAATTGATACAACCACTATGGAGAACAGTATGGAGGTTCCTCAAAAAACTAAAAATAGAACTACCATATGACCCAGCAATTCCACTACTGGGCATATACCCTGAGAAAACCATAATTCAAAAAGAGTCATGTACCACAATGTTCATTGCAGCTCTATTTACAATAGCCAGGACATGGAAGCAACCTAAGTGTCCATCGACAGAGGAAGGGATAAAGAAGATGTGGCACATATATACAATGGAATATTACTCAGCCATAAAAAGAAATGAAATTGAGTTATTTGTAGTGAGGTGGATGGACCTGGAGTCTGTCATACAGAGTGAAGTAAGTCAGAAGAAGAAAAACAAATACCGTATGCTAACACATATATATGGAATCTTAAAAAAAAAAAAATCGTTCTGAAGAACCTACGAGCAGGACAGGAATAAAGATGCAGATGTAGGGAATGGACTTGAGGACACAGGGAGGAGGAAGGGTAAGCTGGGACGAAGTGTGAGAGTGGCATCGACTTATATGTATTGCCAAATGTAAAACAGATAGTGGGAAGCAGCCGCACAGGACAGGGGGATCAGCTCTGTGCTTTGTGACCACCTAGAGGGGTGGGATAGGGAGGGTGGGAGGGAGACCAAGAGGGAGGGGATATGGGGATATATGTATACGTATAGCTGATTCACTGTGTTATACAGCAGCAACTAACAACAATGCAAACCAATTATACTCCAATAGAGATGTTTTAAAAAATAATATTAAAGAAATAAAGTTTTTTTCGTCAAAAAAACCCCCATAAAATTCGCCAAGCCAGCAGCTCTCTCAACTTGGATACACTGTGTTGCTTCAGTCATACACTTCGTAGGGGCCTGTTTCTCCAAATGTCAAATGGAGGTAATATGAGAAGCAGGTCAATTAAACTGCATGCGAATAGTCTCTAAACTCTTAGGAGAAAATGTGCTATTGTTTAAAAATGCAAAGTATTGGTATTGACGTAATTATTTCTGAGATTAATATATTCTTTAATATATGACATAAATACTAACTGTGCAACCCACCTTAACCTTTTCTTCAGATTTCTTAAAACTTTCGTTTTTAAGTAAACATCGCAGCTGCCTTCTCTAGGGGAGAAGGGGGTGTGTCCCTGAAAGAGCTAAGAGCCAACCTCATTGGGAGGGTGCAGCCCGGCCAAGATGATTCAGCACAGGAGGAGAGAGGGTCCGAGAGCAAGACGGGGTAGGTGCACAGGACTCGGGTCGCCCGGGAACAACAGAGTAACCCGACCCAGCTGTGAACACAGGGGACAGGTGGGGGCGGGGGCCCGCACGCACCCAGGGCAGGGAGAAGGGAGAGAAGTGACAGCACATCCTGGCTTCTGCACATGGGACCTGCCGGCTGGCACGCAGCGTGGCCCCTCGTGGCCGGGAGGCCTGAGCCCCTGGTTGTGCAGGATGACCCTCCCACTGGGGAGTCCTCGCAGGTCAGAGGCCACAAGCAAGAATCACTCACTGCCAAAATCACCACGTCTGGGCAGCATGGCCCCCGGAAACCCTTCTGGACGTGGGGCTTCCTTGAGACCAGCAGCGGCTCCGCCCGCGGATCACGGCGGGGTTTCCTCGGCTGGTCCCCGATCTCCGTGCCCGGTTCAATTGTGTCACGAGTCCCACTCTTGATTACCCTCTTCCATGCCTGGTCCTGCTGATGCGTCTGCTAAATGGACCAGCTGATTCAATAAGCCCCACTTCATTATCGATGTTCTTTTCTCCAATCCTTACGTTGTCCGGGATGTCTCTCTCTTGCTCTGGCTGCGTTCCTTTTGTCACTGGGACCCCTGCTCCCTGTGCTGGTCACAGGACCAAGGAAGCTCTGTCTCCTGGCAGAAAGCATCAGTTACCATCTGGCTCACTCTGCTCCTGGGCGTCTAAACACCAAATCCTGGCAGGAAACCATTAAAAGAGCAGAGATAGGTTATTGCATTTCTCATCACCCTTTGGGCTGACTTTGTCAGGAAACAGCATTTGCTGAGGAGCCCTGGTTACAGAGAAGCGTGACCAGCATGAAGTATATTGGGGACTTTCTCTGGAGAACCCCCTGCATCTCCAGACAAGGAAGCCAGGCCGCTCAGCGCTTGAGGAGCTGGTGACATGGAGTCCTCCAAAGCCAAGCTGCCAACAGGTGTTGTGAAACGAAGAGGAAAGAACAAAAAGGTATATAGATTTACGCCTTTCACAAAAACACCAGACTTGACTAAGTCTCCAGGGCTCTGCAAGCATTTCAGGGTGAAAAGAATTCTTGTACCACAGGAGCTTTGAGAAAGATGATGGGCATCTTCCAGCCCAAACGCCTGAGCCAACGTAACTTTCAGAAAGTCTGAGTGTGATGCTCAAGTCCGGAGCCACTGGAAAGGAGGGGGTGAGGAGGGTGGGGGCCAGGGGGCCGGGGGGCAGTAGAAACTCTCTTTTGCAGAAAAGCCTGAGTGTGTGCTGGCGGCCCCGCTGTAGGAAGCCCAGGGCAGCCTAATTGCCGCTCGGATGACTCCTGTCACTGGCAGCCCTCATTCTGCGGGAAGTTGTCGCTCATCCCTTCCACAGGGGATGAGTTTGATAGGTCTGCTCTCAGCACACGGTTTACAGCCCCTGGGCCGTGCATTAATTAAAAAGGCTTTGTGAGAGCCTTCCTCATTAGCCACTGCTTCTTTAATCACTGCCTCTTCAGCCACCAGGACAATCTATAAATATCCTCAAATATGAAATAATGAAGTGGAATGGTTCAATGTATTACAACATAATAAGTCAGGATAACATGCGAGTGGACAGGGTGGCACTGGTGCGCGTCCCCTGCCCTGAGCCGCCCCTCCTCATTACCAGAGGCCTGGGGACAGGCCGCATGGGGCAGGGGCTGACTCAGCCACCATGTCACCTGGGCCCCCGTGCCCTTTGCATTTCTCACCCAGAAAGGGCCAGGCCAGGGGGGAGAGGACAACTGGAGAGGTCAGACTCTCCACAGAGATGGAAAGAGCCTCACGTCCACTGTCTCACCCTGCCCACGGGGACAGATCGGGACAAAGCCCTCACATCCCCTGAGAGCCCGTGGTTCAGCACCCACCCCAGGGCACACAGTGAGCTCTTTACATGGGAGCCGCACCCCTACTTGCCTGTGACCACCCGCTGCGGAGCTTGGAACACGAGCCGCTTTCCCTCCACTGCACCCGATGAATTGCAGCAGGTTCCCTGGGTGAGGCCTGCACACTGGCAATTAGTCTAAAAGCTCCTAGGCTGGTTCTAACGTGCAGCCCTGTTGAGACCTACGTGCTCCATCCTAACCCCCTGGACAGAACTGCAAGACAAAGACAGAGCTCCCTCTTAAATATAACACCTGATACCATAAAACTCCTAGAAGAGAACACAGGCAAAAGGTTCTCTGACATAAAGCATACCAATGTTTTCTTAGCTCAGTCTCCCAAAGCAATAGAAATAAAAGCAAAAATAAACAAGTGGGACCTAATCAAACTTACAAGCTTTTGCACAGCAAAGGATACCATTAAAACAAAACAAAATGAAAAACGAAAAGACAACCTATGGAAAGCAAGAAAGTATATTTGCAAATGACGTGACCAACAAGAGCTTAATTTCCAAAATATATAAGCAGCTCATACAACTCAATAACAAAAAAGCAAACAACCCAATTGAAAAATGGGCAGAACTAAATAGACATTTCTCTAAAAAAGACATACAGATGGCCAATAGGCACATGAAAAGATGCTCATCATCACTAATTATTAGAGAAATGCAAATCAAAACTACAATGAGGTACCACCTCACATAAGTTAGAATGGCCATCATCAAAAAGTCTACAAAGAATAAATGCTGGAGAGGGTGTGGAGAAAAAGGAACTCTCCTACACTGTTGGTAGGAATGTAAATTGGTGCAGCCACTAAGGAAAACAGTATGGAGGTTCCTGAAAAAACTAAAAATAGAGCTACCATATGATCCAGCAACCCCACTCCTGGGCATATATCCAGATAAAACAGTAATTCGAAAAGATACACGCACTTCTATGTTCATAGAAGCACTATTCACAATAGCCAAGACATGGAAACAACCTAAATCTCCACTGACCAATGAACTGATAAAGAATATGTGGTATACACACACACACACACACACACACACACACACACACACACACACACACTGGAATATTACTCAACCATAAAAAAGAATGAAATAACGCCATTTGAAGCAACATGAATGGACCTAGAGATTATCATACTAAGCAAAGTAAGTCAGAGAGAGAAGGACAAATACCACACGATATCACTGTTATGTGGAATCTAAAATATGACACGAATGAATGTACCTACGAAACAAAAACAGACTCAGAGACATAGAGAACAGACCTGTGGTTGCCAAGGGGGAAGTGGGTGGAGGAGGGATGGATTGGGAGTTTGGGATCAGCAGATGCAAACTAGTACATAGGGAATGGATAAACAACAAGGTCCTGCTGTACAGCACAGGAACTATATTCAATATCCTGGGATAAACCAGAATGAAAAAGAATATGTATATATAATATATATATATACGTATAACTGAGTCAATTTGCTATACAACTGAGATTAACACAACATTGTGTATCCACTATACTTCAGTAAAATTTAAAAAAATAAAAATTAAAAAGAACTTTCAGGCTCCTCCCCGCGACATCTTGATGGAATCATTCAGGGGTGTGGAGCCCAAAAATCATTACCTTTATCAAGTTCCCCCAAAGATTCTTGTGATACGGCACATTTGAAAAATGCTGAGCTGCCTCTAAAAGAAGCGAGCCCTGGCTGTCCTGTCCCTCCTCCTAAGTCATGACTCTCACCTCTCCCCACTACATGCCCTTGGAGGGCGCCTTTCCGGTGACTGACACCACCCTTCCTCCGGGGAAGCTGGAGGGTTTTCCTGAGATGGTGGTAGACAGATGCGCTACATGACTCTGCAGTGCTCTGCAGGAGGAGTCTAAGCTCTTCCTTCCTTCACTCCTGGTTCTCAGTACCCCCGTCCCACAGCTCTGCCCGAAGTGCCCTGTTGGCCGGTGATGATTCCCCCGGGCTGCCCACCCTCCCTCAGCCCCGCGTCTGGGCTGCCCTGTGACCAGTGACAAGAAGCACAGCCTGCCCCCGGGATAAGTTCCAGGAGGCGCCCAGGAGGCCCTGCGAGACTGATGCTCACAGGCTTGCTCTCACCAGAAGCTCACCCGCAATGTCCAGGAACGAGGCCCTGGTTTTACAGTTCCATCGAGAGATAACTCAAAGCCAGACACAGAGGGATGGTCGCATGATTTGGGGAGAAAACGGCTGAATCGCTGCAGTTTTCCAGGTGCAGCCCTTTGCTGTCCGGGCTGCTGAGATGGTCCAACAGCGATGGACGGCATGAACTCTCCCTGGCTTCCCCGACATCCTCTGCAGGGAAGGGGCAGCTCTTCATCTCCATGGCCAAGGGTGGTCGGCCTGGCCTTTCCAACCCGCGCTCAGCCCGTCCCCCAAGGACAGGGAAAGGGTCCTGGCAGGTAGCACAGCCCCTCCACGGCGTGAGGAGTAACTGGGGCAGCACGGGCCACAGCAAAACTTTCCTCGATGGGGTCTTCCTGCCCAGAGACACCTCACAGGGCTGGCGAATGGCTCCAGTCTTTTGGGATCCAAATGCCATCCCAGCCAGGAAAACGCCAGGACCTCGCTCCATAGCAACCCGCATTGCTGCTTGCACACAAGGGCTGTTGGTGAGCTCCCTACACGCGCTCTGCCTTTCCTTTTTCCCCCTTCTAACTCTATAGGACTTATCACCTGGAACCTACTATCACATGCATGTCTTTATTGGGCTTATTTTTCATTATCCATCTCTTCCTGCCAGCTGCTAAGTTCCACAGGGGCAGGGATCATTGTTTTATTCACTGACATACACCGATCATTTCCAACAGTGCCTGCACATAGTAGGCTCTTGGTAAGTATTTGGTGGGTGATGGCAAGCACAGGAGAGCCTGTGATTCACCCACCCCCATCTTCCCTGCTGAAGGGAGACACTGCCTGCCCTGGGTATGCAGAGGGCTCTGGACTGCCTCCATAATCTGCGAACAAACTAAGGCATCACACAGTCACCTGCCAGCTGACCTCCAGGCTGGCGCCCGTCTTGTCCCCGCAGAAGAGGTTCTGTCACTTCCAACCCACGCTGGCTCGGGTTGTCGAGCCATCAGATCCCCCAATGATATACTGGTTGTTCTCGCTTAACCAGGTGACAAATAACATGCTTAATAAACTACAAATGATAAAGTACTGCAGAAAACCCCAATATCAATTTTAATACTTTAAAATGATTTATTAATCTGCTTTCACACTGCTTGCAGTGTCTGTTATTTCTCATGTTCCCATGACACACTGTGAATGAGGAGGGAGAAACTGACAAGGTGAGTAAAGGAAGGAAGGAGGCTGGCTTGAGGGATGTGATGAGTGGGCTCAGAATAGGCTGAATACAAGAAAAGACACCACCGCTCCAAGTCACAGACATGGTTCCAGAAATTTTCTAAATATTCGTGAGCCTCTATTGCCAACTCCCCTTTCTAAAGATGCCAAGAGATCACATACTCTATGAAGGCATTTCTAACCCCCGTCCTTCTAAGAAAACCACTGATTCTATTGATCACCACTGTATCAAGTACCCCCTCTAACATACGCACGGAGTATTCAGCTCATGTTGTTGGATGGAGGGATGGAGGGACAGAGGGAGGGAGGGATGGAGGGAGGGAGAGATGGATGGAGGAATGGAGGGAGGGAGAGATGGATGGAGAGATGGAGGGAGGAATGGAGGGATGGGTAGTTAGATGGATGGATGGAGCAAGGGAGACATGGAGGGATGCATGATGGGAGGGATGGAGAAATAGAGGGATGGGTAATTGGATGGAGGGATGGATGATTAAATGAATGGATGGGTGGATGGATAGATGGGTGGATGGATAAATGGATGGATGATTAAATGAATGGATGGGTGGATGGATAGATGGGTGGATGGATAGATGGATGGATGGAGGGAGAAAGGGAGGGATGGAGGGAGGGATGGGGGGTTGGTAGTTGGATGGAGGGATGGTTGGATGGATTCGTTTGCTGGTTTTCAGGGCTCTTTTCCTGGCTCAGCCACTCTATTCACCTGTGAATGCCTGCTCTCCAGCACAGGGACCAGGGCCATCCTCAGAAGGGCACAAGGTCTAGGACAACCCACCCTGGAGAGTGTGGGGTTTAGGCAAAATAATTGCACTTAAAAGGACACCTCACTCTTGGCAGCTTTCATTTAAAGGTAATAATTTTAAAATCAAATTTTGGGGCTTCCCTGGTGGCGCAGTGGTTGAGAGTCAGCCTGCCGATGCAGGGGACACGGGTTCGTGCACCGGTCCAGGAGGATCCCACATGCCGCGGAGCAGCTGGGCCCGTGCCATGGCCGCTGAGCCTGCGCGTCCGGAGCCTGTGCTCCACAATGGAAGAGGCCACAGCAGTGAGAGGCCCGCGTACCACAAAAAAAAAAAAAAAAATTCAAATTTTGAAGACAGGTAGAAAAGGGGAGTGAGTGGCCCCCTTGTACCCCCGCCACTCACCCAACCCAACGTGGCATTTCTAGTTGTTTCTCTGCCCAGAGATGAAGATGACAGAGACTGAGATCTTGTAGGTGCTTATGTATGTGCCTGTTGAGTGGATTCAGAGGCTGCAGGTATCTCTCCAGAACTTAGGAAACGTGGAGGCACAGGCCCCGGGAGCAGACGGCCTGGGTTCACAGTCCCAGCACCTCCTCTCCCTGATGGGCTGCATGGCTTAGACAAGGTACAGGACTCCTTGTGCCTCTGTTTCCTCGGCTGTGAAATGGGAAATAATGCAGTGCCTCCCTCACAGGGCAGCTGGAAGTCAGATGATTTCTTTTTTTTTTTTTTCTTGGCCACGCCACACGGCTTGTGGGATCTTAGTTCCCTGACCAGGGATCGAACCCGTGCCCTCGGCAGTGAAAGCATGGAGTCCTAAGCACTGCAAGGCCAGGGAATTCCCCAAGTTGGATCATTTAACAGGTGAGGGTGCCTGGCACACAGCCAGTGTCCGCTACGGTCTGCAGCCAGCAGGCTGACATGCATCTTATTTGGCGTCAGAGGGAGCCGTTCGAACCCTGCTCAGCCACTGACCAGCTCTGCCTGGAGGCCTGAGTGAGGAAGTCACTGAGGTTCCCGTCTGTGGGGCAGGAATGACCATATCCACACCCAAAAGCAGGTGAGAGCACCACATGATGAGATGCACAAAACTTCAGGCCACAGGTTGCCGGAGCTCAGAAACAGTACGAACACTGATTACTGCACCTATGAATCACTGTAACTACTTGTCGTTAACGCTTGGGGTTCAAAGACTGATCGTCTCTTCCTCTTTGACCCCAGCAGCCTGCACCTCACAGGCGTTTGTGTGTTTTGTGGGCCGGGTCACGGTCAAGAACAGAATGTACAAGGGAAGACCTGTTTCCTCGGGGCAGCAGTGGTTCTGGGGGCCTGGGCCTACATTTCTCTTAACAGTTATAGAGTCCAAACCGTCTAGGGCTCCTTCATTTCCTCCAAAACACCACAAACTGGAAGCAAAATTTGGGTAGAACTGCTTTGGGGAAAGAAGCAAACAAATTAAACACATGGAGAAATAAGGGAAAGAAGCAGAGACAGCGACAGAGGTGTGACAGGGACCAGCCTGAGGGCGTGACCTGCAGCTCAACCGGCAGAAGCGCGGCTGCACTTTGCTGGCAGGCCTGCGAACTCGAGGGGCTGCTTCTTGAATTCAGGTGTGAATGCTGTCACCGTGAGCACAAAGCAGGCTGCCTGCTCAGAAACCTATTAGCTCGTAAACAGCAATGTTCTGTAATTCCAGCTATTAAAAACAGCTTAAAGAGAAATCAAATCTCATTTAGTGGGGATTGCAGGGGTCTTCTTGGACTATTTCAAAGTTTCATATTTATCCAAGGAAACAGGCTCGAATTCTCCAGTGCTGGCTTGCTCGGTGGCAATGCCATTTCCAAGCTTATTAAACACCCATTTAAGGCACAGGGAGAACAGCTCGATGCTTTGAGACCACCTAGAGGGGTGGGATAGGGAGGGTGGGAGGGAGACGCAAGATGGAGGAGATATGGGGATGTATGTATACATATAGCTGATTCACTTTGTTATACAGCAGCAACAAACACACTACTGTAAAGCAATTATACTCCAATAAAGATGTTAAAAATAAATAAATAAATAAATAAATAAATGGACAAGGCAGGCTCAAGAACATCCCCCCCAGACAGCCAGCGGCAGGACTGCCAATGATTTCCTGAGTCCTGGGATACCACAGGGACAGGTGGAACTTTGCCTGTGATCTGCATATGAAACAAGGCTGCCTCTGCTTTGCTCCCAGAGAAAAGCAAGTGATCCTAATTAGAGGGAGGGTCTGTGCAGAACCTCAATTCTGAGGTCAGGTTCATACAGAAGAAAAGTAAGAGGTCTCACAATCAGCAGAGCATTTAAGGCAGTTTTCTGCACGCCAACCGCCCCCAGCTATGTACCAATCGTTCAGACTGTGGCCACAAGCCCACAGACTCTCAGAGGCTTCCTTTGTGGAGACGTCAGATCGCCAGCCTGAGGGTAGGAAAGCTGAGGTTTTCATAGGCTATCAATCATATCTACGTGCTAGTTTTTAAGCATCAACATTTCAAAAAGTCAGATAACATTTGCTTACTTGATTATCAATTTATGTCTGTTCAGCAGCTAAGACCCATAAACGGCTAAGAGAAAGGTGACGTTACAAGTCAATCAGCTGCCAGGTGAGGACAGAATCGGGCCTCCACCGTCCAGGTCTGAGGGTCCCACAACCGCAAACCACCTGTCTTCCTTCCCTTGGAAGTGAAAGTCTTCATCTCAAAATCCTCTCGGTCTCGGGTTTCTCCGAAGTCCCCCGCGCGGGTAGGCAGGCTTTACCGAAGTATCCCCTGCAGCCACTGGGTTGCAGGACCGCATCTCTGTCGTGTATTTTTCTGGATTGGAAACCAAGTTTGCGTTGTTAGATCCTTTCAAGAATGTTGCCACTTGAATCCTTCCAAAATTACGAGTTTATGTGTCCACATGCCCAAGCCACAGAAGAGCTGCATTGCTAATGGGACTTGGAAAGGGCAGTGGGTCCTTCTCTGGGCCTGTGAGACTGAAGACACCCAGCAAGAAAGCCCCCTAAACCCCTGAATCGCCATCCACTTCCTGTGCACCTCCTTTTTCGTCACTGCCGATTACAGGTAGATCGGTGTCTGAGTAATATCGTTCCACTTTATAATCACACGACTACCACCTACTCTGATAACCTGTGTGCCACTCTAAGTGTGATTTCGCCTGCAGAACACTCAGTCTGCGCAAGGTCTCTTTGGGCGGACGGGCAAATTACCATCCACTTCGAGACAGAAACCGGCCTAGAGCCACATATGAAGGTGTGGACTGCTCCAGCAGGTACCACCCACTCGCCCAAGGTGAGACTCCCTGCTCAACACCCCCAGCCCCACAGCTGCCTTGGAGGAGAACGCCGCATTCAGCGACCTCAAACCCCCAAGCTTCCCACCAGGTCTTCTATATAAAGCCCACCTACTCTAAGGGGTCCATTTTCAGAGCAGGAATTATTCTTTCTAAACTTTATAATCTCCATTGTCTTCTGTGATTAAAAAGTTCTCCCTCCTACAGAGCCACATCTAAATGGATTCTTATAGAAGCTTTGGAAGGGAAGAATACTAGCATCTTCATCTACAGGTGGGGAGAGAGACCAGAAGACCCACGCCGGTCACATGGGGGAAGCCAGCACTGTGGTTGCGAACTTGACGCCAGTACCAAGTGTGGGGTCAGAATGAAGAGACAGCACGGAGTTCGGGAAGCAGGGCTCGCAGGACTCAGAGACTCGGGTTCTAGCCCTGACTCCAGCACCTGGAATCCCCACGAATGTGCAATCAAAGTTCCCCAGGGCCAGGGCAGTGTTCTCAACTTGACTACAATTTGGAGTTACAGGGAGAGCTTCAGAAAAACTGATGCCTGGGCCCACCCACAGCGTTCTGATGAAACTGGTCTGAGTAGCAGGAGGCTTTAACGGGCTCTCAAGTGATATTTATTTTGAACACAGTTGAGAAGTATGTCCCCTAAGGCTCAGTTTCTCCACTGTGAAGGAGAATGGCAGTCCATAAAATTATAGTCCTACCGGGAAAATACAAGGATCGGCTGTATGAGAAAATATAGGGGAAGGGAGTGATCTACACGTACAGTGATCTGCATCAGAAGAGACTAAGGAAGCATTTCAAAACCAAGCAAGATTGTTCCCCAAAATGGTTTTCTCTCTTAATAACTTGCCTGCAGTGATCTAACAGGGCCTTAAATTCTGACCCAACTTCAACCAACAGGATAACTTCGAATAGAAAACGTTCCTCTAAGTTTCCTAGAACAGAGTCCGACTTTGACATGAAGAAGATAAGCCTGCAAGCGTTGCTCTATGAACCACACTCTGATGCTTGCTCATCCACACCATCTGCTGGGCTCTGTGCTGGGCATTTGGAGGTGAGAGTGGAGACAGAAACGAGGCAGGCCCCTGCCCCTGTGAAGCCTGCAGCCTGATTACAGGAACACCGATGCCACCAGCGGTCAGTGCTGTGATCAGGCAATGGCCGAAAACCTGGAGAGGAACCCAGAATGGGGAGATGCGTAATCCTCCCAAAGAGTGATGGCTTTACAGTAGAGGGGATATTTGACCCGAGTCCTGAAGGCGGGGTAGGAGTCTGCCAGAGAGAGAGGATGATGTGAAAAGCCATGGTGTGTTCAGACTCTCGTAGTTCAGTAGAGGGTGGAGAGGATGGTCCAGGCAGAGGGCAAAGAACTCTGCCTCCCCTGCTTAAGCATCTGGATTATTATTCCCACTTTACAGGTAAGAGAACTGAAACCCAAAGAACTTAAGTGACAAGTTCAAGGCCACATAGCAATGGAGAGTGAAACTGAGCGGGACCCTGTGGGGCTCCGGTGCACAAAAGCCTCTCTGTGTCCCCAGTTTCTTGATTACAGGAAATAGGCTTCATTTAGCCTCCAAGACCTTCCCTGAGTTCCTAAGGGCAGGTTCTAACAGTTGCTAATCAGGGAATGGAGGGGCTTCAGAGACAAGGGAGGAGCAGAGGAGAAACCACAGTGCAGCCATGAGGCAGGGTCCTGGCGCCCCCTCAGGGGATGCACATCACAACGTCTTTGAGCTGTTTTGCAGATACTGAAACTCCCTCCAGGCGGGAGAAGTTAACTGTCTGCCACCCACGAGCACGTAGACCCCAGACCTGTTGGAACCAGAAGGCTGATGATGCCGACTCCCGCTTACCTCCCCACCAACCAGTCAGAAGAAGGTCCACCAGCTGATCACGCCCTCTCTGAACCATTACTGTAAAACTCCTCACGACCCCTCCAGGTCGGGACACACAGTTTCGTGGGCATTACTCTGCTGTGGCCTCCTTTGCCTGGCAAAGCAATAAAGCCATTCTTTTCTACTTCACCCCAAACTCTCTCTGAGATTTAATTCAGTGTGGGTGTACAGAGGCCTAATTTCTGCTACAAGAGTTAGATCTAGTCCTCAAGCAAAGAAGTGGCAAGGTCAGAGTTTCTATAGAAAGCTCATCCAAAGGGCAGTTTGAAGGAAAAGTTGACCAGATGTACAGGAGCACAGGGGCATGATGATGGAACTTGAATTCAGGTGGTGGCTGTGAGGGTGAGGTGAGGGATTGGATAGAGACATTCCAGAGTCTTAGGTGAGTTCAGTAGTGATGGTGCGAGAGACAACTGGGCAACTGGGTTACTGCTCAGACATAGTTCCCACCAAACGACCTTCTCTGCAGACCCAAACCTGCACTTTCTTTACGTGCTTACCTACTACTGCTTCCTAAACTCTGAGGTCTACGCAAGTTGGTAATCACTTGAAATTTTTCAATTAAATGTAAAAAGAGAAAAAACAAGCAGATCTATTCTCTCTTCTGACTGCTCTATTGATTAAAATGAAGGTCTGTGCTGGGACTGCTTAACCATGAGAAGCAACCTGGCTCAGATGGGGAACAGACCGTTAGGAATTGTTGGGTTGAAGGAAAAAGTGGAGACAATTTTTGCACAGACCCATGTGTGGGACTGTCGGTGTGTCTATCTGCAGCTACGTGGCCGCATATGGATCTATGCATGTCTATATTTAGGGGACATATGCCACATCCTTCAGTCAGCAGCCACAAGCCAAAGGCACAGGCAAGATTCCTGACGGAGTGGCACCATCCGCGGCTCTGCAGTGCTCACGGACAAGCGAGGGGATATTCAGATGACACGTTTGGCTCTCAAGAAGCCCCTGTCTGACATGTGAGTTTGGCAGAACCTACAACATTGTACTTCAAGACCATTCTCTGGGGAATTTGTAAAAACAAGTGGCATTAATATGTATGCCTCTAATTTCATCAAAGCGTTAGTTTGTGAGAGCTATTCTACATACAAGAAACCCTTTGCTTAAGAAAAAAGGGGGGGAGATTAAAAAAAGAAAATAAGAACTCTCTCTCAGCTGCTATTCTCCATCCCCCCCCCAAATAAAATAAGCTACTGCTGATTCTGCAAGGCACATGTTAGAGTTTAAATCAGAATCAACCCATCTTTAGAAGAGTCTGAAATGAAGCATTTGTCCTCCACAAAGTTCCCGGAATAGGGTCAGTGTGGGGGGAAACTGGGGGTCGAAGGCCTTCCATGAAGACAAACAAGGAAAAATACAAGGGCTGGGGGCCTTGCCCCTGCTCAGACGGCTTGCTCTGTCACACACTCAGGAGCCGGTCATTCCGGCTAGCACTAACCTTTCCCACGTGACCCTGCATGAACGGCCGCCTACCTGCGCCCCCTCTGCCGCACCTCCGGCTCTGTGGTCGGCCCATCTTCCTTCCCTGACTCTATCCCTCTTTTCTCAGCCCACCTCCTTCCTCTCTCCTTGCCACCAGAGTATGGGACACCCGGTTCAGGTCCCTCGTTTGGTCCATCCATTTGCTGGGGCAGTGGGGACCTTTAGTGGTATCGTCTCACACCCCAAGGAGGTAGGCCAAGGGTGGGCATGGCCTTGTTTGTCTACAGACCAGTGGCTCTTGTTTGAGCAGAAGACCCCCTATCTTCCAGGTCAAGTCTAAGGGAACGGAGACTCCACTGGAAGAGCTTTTGGAGCCGCGTCCCAGGATGGGATTCACATCTTCTCTCCTGGCCTTGAACAACTCCCCTACACTCTCTGGGCTTCAGCTTTCTTACCTGTGCGATGGTAATAATAACTGCTGGGATAGCAACTGTCAGTAGCGCCTGCAAATTGATTCACCCTCTGATGAAGGTAAAGATTTTCCGAAAATCTGGAAGCAGTTTTTGACTCGTTTTGCACCTGAGAGGGGATGCAGGCATTCTTCCCTCCTCAGGGGGTTGTGGCGAGGCCGAGATGACTACCCGCATGTAAAACTCTTACAACAGCGCCCGGCACAGAGCAAACGCCGCCAACTCACTGTCCTTGTTCAGAGGCTGCTGAGAAGCCGTAATAGGAGGTAAATGTTCTCATAAAGAGTAAGAAACACCACGCCAGCACCTATGCTATTAAATACTGAGTCAAGAACAGGAGACAGAGATACAGACAGGGATGTGAGAAAGGACCTTTCCAAAATGTCCAGAAAAGGAAAATGGGCCACGTCATGTCCCAGGTGGCCCTGGAGGAGGGGCCCCGCGACCCTCTACAGCTTCCTTCAACCAGCCCTACGCGTCCCCCGACTGCTGTGGCGCTGCTCGTGCTGGTGCTACAGGGATGAACTAAGACGCGGACCCCATCACAGACAAGGAGCTGAGTGAGGGTGACGCCAAGGGCTCCTCCTGGCAGGGACAGGCAGGTCCTTGGACAGTCCCTGGCAAGGAGTAGGCATCCACTGTTTAACGAGTGAAACAATGGACTCAAGAATGAATGAACCCTCTAAAAATAACGAACACAAATCACTTGCATAGGCAACACTTTTGAGAAAAACTCTAATATGGAAGTCCATTAACCTTCTGAGCATAATTAACCTTTTATTTTAGTGCACATAAATAATTATTTGATACTCAGCACTAAGAACGTAGACGGTAAAGTACACGGCACTTCTGAATGCACATGGAATATTCTAGTTCCCAGAAATTTTTTTAATGTGTCTCTGACTGGAGAGTGATATATTCCATTTCTATTTTCTGCTGTCCTTTTTGGTAAATGTAATGTTTTTTAATAGATAAAATTTGATTTAAAAAAGAGTGACCTCTGATAATTAAGTTCCTAGAAAGTATCTTAAAAAGTCTGTGAAAATAGATTAAATGATACATACAAAAGGGTTAATTGGCTGTCTCTTTAATTTGCTTTTTGCAATCAAGATTCCATCCTCCAGCTTAAACAGCTGTCAACAGCACCTACAAATTGATTTATCCCTTGATGAAGTTAGATTTTCTGAAAATCTGGGAACAGTTTTTGAAATCTTGCCGTTGTTTAGCATCCGAGGCATGGGAGCGGTTTTTTCCCCACTATTTTTCATCTTAGAATTTTAGCATCTGCATGAATTTGGAGAACAACTTGCCTCCTGCTTCAACACGTGAACTCAGAAAATGAAATAGAAGTTGCTTATCACGCTCTCAGGCAGGGTGAATTTTATCATAATGAAGCTGAGTGAAATTCCCAGATTGCCCTGGAGAGAGGAAGGTCTTGATACTTCGCTTGTGGGAAAGTGGCTCTGAGCCAAAGATAGAGTTACATCAAACCTTGGTACAGGACAAATCAAAGTCTCTGCTTGCAGAAGCAAGGGATCAGTCCTTAACACAGGGGCTCTCCTGCTGCACAAAGGGAGCCTTGCTAGGTGGTCTTTAGTGGGGGTTTGGTGAGGGTGTGAAGAGGCTGGTTCCTAAACCCTTTGATTATTCAACCCCCAGTCGCATGTGTGTGTGCACGCGCGTGCACAGGCATATAAACGCCCATAAGTGTTCACCTCCAGTGCAGAGACTTGAGTTGATCCCAATCTCACGTATGGACACACCACCCCACTGGTTCATGCATGCTCCCATCTGTGTGTTCATATTCACTCCTATGTCCCCCCTCCCACAGGCAACCATGTAGACATCTCTGAGATACATGAAGGATAGACAGAGATGTGTACCCACACACACACCTTTACATATGTGTATAAAACATGTTATTTGACCTGAATACCCATATTTTACTTCACATGGGTCGTATGGTGCGGTAGACCCCACCGCTTTCCCTCTGTGCTGAGCACTGTAGTTTTAGGACTCAGCCGTGCCATGCTGGGTAGGCCTGTTCTCTTCTACCTGAATGTGACCTCATAGCTCCCAATGCAGTTCCGACAGGCTCTCCTTATCCACTCACTCTGCCCCCACCTCTCCACCACCATGAACAAGGCTGTAAGGAACATCCTCGTGCACATGCCCAAGTTGGCCTGGAAACCCTTCTGGGGTGTAGCCCAGGAGGGAGCTGCCTGACCTTGGGGTGCATGGGTACTCAGTTTAAGCTGTGCTGCCAGACGGCTCTTCCAAATGGCAGCCTCAGTCTGCACTCCCACTAGGAGGCTCCCATATCCTCACGTCCCCTCTGACTTACTACTCAGCTTCCTGGTTACTGACCATTAAATGGGGGTTTTAGATTTTCTTTCTTTAATTTCAGGTGATTTTCGGCATCTCTTTGGATGCCGTCTGCTCCCATTTTGGTCTCACCCTATGCAGATTTCCTGTTTGTATCCCATCTTTCTGTCGAAGGGCCTGTGTTCTCTTGCTGAGTTGCGAGAGTGTCTAGGTGTTAATCTCTAGTACATCTGTCATCACATGTATTACCTCTCAATCTGTTACTGTCCTCTGTATCTATGAACCCCTTTATTGAACAGATACCCTCAATCTCACAATAATCAAATTTTGCCTTTATGTACTTTTATGATTTTTATGAACTTTTAGTGTTTTTAAAAGTCTTCCTCAGACCTGGGTCACAAAGAGTTTCCTAATATCACTTTCTATTAAATTTAAAGCTTTACTGTTTATATTCAATATATAGGTCTTCAGTTAATCTGGAGGCTGCCTTTGTATACGGTCTCAGCTAGGAGTCCAGTTTTATTTTTCTCCATGTAGTAATCTAGTTTTCCTAATCACATCAAATAGAGAGACAGTCCCTTCCTGATTGTTTTTAGTACCACCTATAAAATATATGGGATAAATCTGGGTCCATCTCTGAGATGTCTGTTTTGCTCCTTTGGTCTATCTGTCTGTTCTTACACTCATGCCCGCGTATTTGAATTACTATGACTTCAGGGCACATCTTTTTTTTTTTCTTTTTTAATTAATTAATTAATTTATTTTTGTTTGTGTTGGGTCTTCATTGTTGCGCGCGGGCTTTCTCTAGTTGTGGTGAGCGGGGGCTACTCTTCGTTGCCGTGCACGGGCTTCTCATTACGGTGGCTTCTCTTGTTGCGGAGCATGAGCTCTAGGTGCATGGGCTTCAGTAGTTGTGGCTCATGGGCTCTAGAGTGCAGGTTCAGTAGCTGTGGCACACGGGCTTAGCTGCTCCGCCACGTGTGGGATCTTCCCAGACCAGGGCTCGAACCCATGTCCCCTGCATTGGCAGGCAGATTCTTAACCACTGCACCACCAGGGAAATCCCTAGGGCACATCTTAATACATAGGAGAGCAAAACTTTTCTTTTACAAAGTTGACTTAGCTATACCTGCATCATTTCCCTTTCAAATAAATTTTAGAGTAAGTTTATTGAGTTCTTTCTTAAGAAAACTACTAGTACTTTGATTGGAAATTTACTGATTTTATAGATTTAGAAATGTTGACATGTTTATTATAATAAATGATCATATTAAAAGTGTGAAATGAGGGTCTTCCCTGGTGGCACAGTGGCTAAGAATCCACCTGCCAATGCAGGGGACACGGGTTCAAGTCCTGGTCTGGGAAGATCCCACACGCTGCAGAGCAACTAAGTCCATGTGCCACAACTACTGAGCCTGCACTCTAAAGCCCATGAGCCACAACTACTGAGCCCGCAAGCCACAACTACTGAGCCCGCAAGCCACAACTACTGAAGCCCACGCGCCTAGAGCCTGTGCTCTGCAATAAGAGAAGCCCGTGCACCGCAACAAAGAGCAGCCCCCGCTCACCACAACTAGAGAAAACCCGTGTGCAGCAACGAAGACCCAACACAGCCAAAAATAAATAAATAAATTTATTTTAAAAATGAGAAATAAAATAAAAAATTTAAAAAATAAAGGTGTGAAATGATCCACCATATAGTATTTGGATTGCATCTATATATACATTAATAGATTTTTATATTTTTTCCCATAAACATGTAGTGTATCCTTTGCTAATTACTATGTATTTTGCTTTTGGTTGTTATAAGTTGTATGTTAGATTTTTATAATATTCAAGTTAGTTAGTGCTAGTATTCAGAAATGCACTTGATCTTTTTAAGTTAGCTTGTGTTTAATAACTTTGCTGACATATGATCACATTATCTGCAAATAACAGTTTCAGATTTTCCTTTTACTTCACCTTTGATTTACTATTTACATTTATTCTTTCTTAAAAAGCATTTTGAAGCATCTGCTTTAATTCAGACTGCTCTGGGGGTCAGTTTAACTCCCAATATTGACTATTTCCAAGAGACTTGCATGGTGTCTTCCTTTGGGGGATATTTCAACATTTCCATTCATTTTGGAGAGTCCTGTAAAACTTCCAGAATTGACGAAAGTACCTACCCCAGTCTGTGGATGGAGAAATAAAAGGAGTTAAGAAAACATTTATGAAATGAGTACTGGAACTGTCCTTTCCAAATTAAAGGGAAGAAATGAATTTACATGTAAAGTTACAATTATAGCTCTTTCCCGAATGCCCACGTAAGGAGTGACGCATTCTGCTCTGTCCACACAGAGATAAACAGCAGGTAAGACACATGCTGTTTTTCCAGTGGGTGCCACATTCTCTCCTAACAATTCTCTCTATATTATCTCATTTCACCCAACAGACCTGTGAGATGGGTTCTGTCATTGTCCCCACTGTACCTTTGGGAAAACAGAAGCGGGAAGAGGTTAAATACTTTGCCAAAGGTCACCCAGCTAGCGAGAACCAGAGCCAGCCGTCTGGTCTCCGGAGTACGGGCTCTCAGCTCCTCGCTGGCCCTCTGTCCCGCGCACCTGGCCAGGCTCAGGAGGAAAGTGTGGCATCTAACAGCCGTGGGCCGTGAGCGGCACTTCCTCACCTTTATGAGCCAGGGCTGCTTTAACAGCCTCTTCAACACAGCTAAGGAGAATAGGGGATACTCCTTCATGCTCTCTGCTTCTTCTCCTCCCTGCAGTCCCACTGGCATACCCTCCACACCAAAACCATCAAGTACTCCCACTGTCCCAGGAAAGCCCACCCACAGAACGAGAGAGAAAAGGGAGGAGAGGCGGTCTCCACAGGCTGCTGCTTTCCATCGGCTGCAGCAACAATCTGCCTGTCCCCAGCGGGAAGGGAGGGCAGGGTCACAAGCTGGGCCAGAAAGACAACTTTCCAGCATCTCTGATTAGGGCTTCCTAAGAGAAGCATTATTATTTTGTTCTGAGTATTGAAGATACCTAAGTTAGACACAGCTATATTCAAATATGAATCCCTCCTCCCCAACACCTCCCAAAACTCCAAATATAAAATACAGAGAGGAACATTCTGGTTTATAGATATTCTGATTATAAACATGACTGGTTCTTTCTGTTCGGATAAGAGAGCAATGGCTAGGTAATAGCCTATTGTCTGTCTGCTAAAACAGAAGTCTTTTTAAATTATAACGAGGCATGTTTAATGGTGCACGGATAAGCTGGGCGTTTACAGCTACATTTGCTTCTGACTTGGAAGCAGAGGTATCCGAGGTTACAGTGAAGGAAGAGGCTCGGTGTGGCTGAGGCTTTGCTGAAGGGATGTGGAAACTCGCTTGTCTCAGGTTAAAGAGTGTGAAATATGCGTTTCTTCACACGCACACACCACTCCTCACCCATGTTTTTCCCCCATGAATCAATAAGACCAGGTTTTGACAGAGTCCTCAGACACCAGAGTTTCTATTCTCAAACCATCACTGTGTTCACCACTGCCAGAAATAAGTCACCTCAGCAAAATCTAATGGTGGCAATTTTGTGATGCATAAAATTGATTTATGCTTACAACCAAACTGTATTTCCCTTGATAATTTATGCTCAACAATTTAACATAATTATTTGTGCCACAATTTCAACATTTCTGCCTTCCTGTCAACTCTGGAGTACAAATACACACACACATACAAAACAAAAAACACATTCTGAAGGATACTTCAGAGGCAGGATTTAAAAAAAAATCAATGTCATAGCAGCCTCTTTTGTATCTTGTTGTGACAAGGCTGAATTTAAACAGCCTAGGAAGTCAAAACAAAAGGAGAAATATCGATACATATTAACTTAATCAGGCAGCTCTGCTCTGCCACCCTCGCCTACGCTTGAATTACACTTCCACCGCCATTCCCACGGTGCTATCGGCATTCTTGTAACTTCTCCACAAATGTCTGCAGTCTTTGGCGGCCATGGTCATCCAAGATGAAGGGTGGCTACAGGCTTCCAGACATGATCTTTGCGTCTGTATGAGATTTTGTCACTACCACTTTAGGAAAATCGCTCCCCAGGCAAGCTCTGCTTCACTTTGAATTCACGCTCTTAAAACGTCTTTCTTCCAGCAAATGCTTTTCCCCTCGTCCCCCAATGGCCTTCCAGCAGGAACTTCATTGTCTGCTGTTCTGCATAAACTTCTTTGAAAAGAAAACTCAATAAAAGACACGTTAACCCAAATGAATGCCTCCCTCACTGGTCCCATCAAACCCTAGGTGTGTACACAGGACTCTGAATCCAGTGCCTGATTAAGGCACCCAGAGTCAGAGTAGAGAGACAGGCATGCCAAGCAGAGACCACGTACACTTGACCTTTTAAATGAACACTCGCTGCTTTTCGTTCATGCCGGTACGTTCTGTTCTTTTTCCCCAAAAAGGTAATTAGAAGAGACACTCCAATGGTCTTATTAAGCACAGAAAGTGTTCACCTTATTATATACGAAGACGTCCCTGCTGGTCCATGAATACCCTGGGCTGTTTCCAGAGTACTGACGGGTGAGCAGCCAGCCCTTCCCACGCTCTCATTCACTGCCTCTGGAGACCCAACACCCAACCTGCAACGGCCCCGACGATCATCTTCTGGTCGTGGAAACAAACGGAGCTCAGGGCACCCCTGAGCACGGACCCAAGTGGAGACTTATGACCAGGATGCATCACTTGCAGGGCCAAGAGCAAGTGAAAATGACGATGACGGCACAGGTCTCAGGCCCATGAAGCCAGCCTGCTGCTCCATCAGCCTTTCCCTTGGAAACACCCAGAGGAGACAGGACTTGGCCACATTACCACTGAGGCCCAAATGGGAGACTGTAGGGAACCTTCCTAAGCTTCCCAAGAAAGCTTCCTCCACTCACCCAGCAAACACTCCAAATCAGTATTCCCTCCTTCTTGGGTAAAAGAGGTCCAACAAGAGGGACTTCCCTGTCGGTCCAGCAGTTAAGACTGCGCTTCCAATGCAGGGGGCGTAGGTTCGATCCCTGGGCAGGGAACTAAGATCCCATATGCCATGTGGAAAAAAACCCCAAAAAACTCTATGCCTGTCGTGATAGTTACACAACTCTGTAAATATACCAAAAATCACTTAAGTGTACAAGTAAAGCAAGTGAATTGTATGGTATGTAAATTATAACTCAATAAAAATTTAAAAAAAGAAGAGGTACAACACGAGCTTGCCTTTGAGAAGGAGTTAAATGCACTTAAATTCCTAAGTGCCCAGTCTCTCTAAAATTCCATTTTTTAGAAGAAAACAATTTGAGCGCTACCCTAGCGCTCAGATTTCTGGGAAGACATAGGAACCGACCCCCGTCTCTTTCCATATCCTCTCACTGCAGTTACTTCCCAGGGGAAA
The DNA here is from genome assembly GCF_005190385.1 of Monodon monoceros. Taxonomy (NCBI): domain Eukaryota; kingdom Metazoa; phylum Chordata; class Mammalia; order Artiodactyla; family Monodontidae; genus Monodon; species Monodon monoceros. The sequence continues at coordinate 846,266 of NW_021703784.1, read as the reverse complement.
AAATGCATACATGTTGATTTCTAAAACGACGAGGATATCCAAACTTATGTAATTCTTCATATAAATATGAATATTAAAACAACCAGGACTTGGAAAACATCACCCTTTAAAATGACACAAAAAGAGGAAAATGTACTTAATACTTCTATAAATCCCAGGACGCAGTTGAACCAATCCTGTAAGAGTGGGTTTCGTATTGTTTGTTATTGTCAAAGATATGAGAGAACCAAATTCAAGCCTTTCCAGTTTGACCTTTCTTTCCAATGATTTAAAGGTGCCATACCACGGGGTGGTGCAAACTGTCATCTTTGTTAGAAACTCAGCTTCAGTTTTTCTGAGGACTACGTGTAGCAGAAGCCCAATCTAAAGAATTTGGTAATAATTAGGGCACAAATATTGCCTATAGGTCACCTCCTGTTAATTGATTCTATTAACAAAACTCCATGCAAAGTTCCAAAATATTTCTATGTAATTATGACTGATGATCAGATAGCTAGAGAGATAGATAGATTCCTTCAATAGTTCTTTATTGAGTTCCTACTGGCCTTGCAGCATGCCATTTCATTCTAAAAATGAATATAGGTATATAGAATACAGAAAAATAAATATCAGACAAATATATTGTATATATGACATACTTACAATCTAATAAGGAAATGAATATGTAGCTAAATAACTACAGTATGGGATGTAAAGAGAAACAGCAATAAACGGCATAAGAGGACCACAGATTTGGTGTTGCAGGAGTTCAGACAGGGGAGATAATACTTCCCCATAAGGAGATCTTCAGAGATTGCCCACGGAAGAACTACCATTTAGTTATTCCTTGACGTACAGAGGAGAATGTGGAGCAGGCGTGGGGGTGGGGCCTTCCAGCCAAAGGAAGCAGCATCAGCTGGACCACTGCCACCCAGAACCCCGAGGAAGCATCCAGGAAGTAGCCATCTGGTCTACCCCTTCCCTTCTCTGTTGTTTTTCGCAGAAATCGACACTAGGGTCCCCTTCCTCCTCTCCCCAGCTCTCAGGAGCCTGGCTCCTGCTCCTACCTTCAACTGAATATGTTCTCAGAAAATGCCGCCAGAGCTCTTAAATGTCGAACATAATGGGCAGTTTACAATCCCAATCTCATTGGATCTCTTTGCTACGTGTTAGGTAATTAATCACTTCTTCCTTCCTGAGGCGGCCGTGATCCTACGTTCTCTGGCTCTCCTAGTCCCTTGGACAGTTCCTCCTCTGGCCCCTTCATGGGCTCGTCTTCCTCCATCTGCTCTGCAAAGGCTGCCATTCCACAGGGTTCTGTCCTCCACCCACTGCTTTTCTCACTCCACATGCTCCCTGGGTAACCACAGCCATTCTCGTGATTGTAATTACCATCTATATGCCAGTGGCTCCTAAATCTATATTTCCAGGCTTGGCCTCATCCCCTGGGCTTCAGACTCATATATCAAAGCTCCACTTCAAATCCCACAGGCAACTAAAAGTCAACATGTTGGAAATGAAAATCATTAGTTTTTTTCCCTAAAATGTCACCTCCTCTTATATTTTCTGCCTCAGTTGGAGTTTGCTGATTTTACTCACTATATAGTAATTCTCAAATCTGCCCCCTCCATCCTGTCACTCCTGCCAAGTCCTGGCTCGGGACCTTCTCAGCTCTGCCCTCCCCAACTCATCTCATGGCCTCACACTCACCTCTGAACATCTGCCAGAAAGAACCTAGCATCACACAGACAGACACACACACACACACAAACACACACACACACTCACACACATGTCCTTGCCAGCTATACATTTCTTGGGAATAAGATCCAATTTTCTTAACATGAAATACAAGGCCCTTTGTGATCTTTCCATCATAGAAGGGAGAAGTTCTGAAACCAGCCAGTGAGCAACACATGAAGGATTTCTGGGCAGCACCAAAGGCCCAAAGGAATGGAAAGAGCATGACTTTTTAGACGTATTTGCCTGGCAAGACGTCTCAGCACTACCCAAAGGGGTCAGTATAGATGCAGAGAAGGTGGACAGCAGGACTGATCCAGGATTCCCGTGGTGGAAAAACAAAGGGTTTGGGACACTGTCCAGCAAGCCACTGAAATGTAAAGGGATGGTCCACAGGGTCCAGGCTTGATGGAGAGAGTGAAAGGGAGAAGACGAACAGGTTGGCAGAAGACAATACTAGAAATAAAAGACTGGCAGTTTCAATGAGACTTAAGAGGAATGAAGATCACAGCAAAGGGAGACTATAGTCAGGTAGAGGCGCCACCTTTATTCAGGCAAGACGGAGACAGAGCTCTTCCAGGTAAACACGATTGTAGCTGCAGTTGGCTTTAGCACACAGGTGGTGTGACGCGGAGGTGAAGGACACCAGTGTTTGAGGAAAAGCTGTGACCCCTGAGGCTCCAAGGTAGGGTGAGCATTTACCACCGTATTCATTCCACTGGGTTATAAATGTCTCTCTATGTGTCTGTCCTTACCAGACAAAGAGCTACTGGAGGTCAAGGACTATGTATATTCCAGTTATGTCCCCAGCACCTAGCACAGTTCCTGGGACAGAGTGAAAGTTCAGCAAAGCATACAGTGAGTGACAAAGGCCTGGAAGTGGGGGACTCTGGGGCGTATGCAAGGAGCAGTAGAATCTAGCTGGTTCAGAGGCTTGAAAATAAAGAGTGAGAAGGATGTTGGGTAAATGTCCTGAAGATAAGGGTGTCCTGGGACAGCAGGCCGCAAGGTCATGATTTATGAGAAACGTGCATTTGGTCTTCATTCCCATTTCTGCCACAGAGTTCCTAAAACCCTTGGAATTTGTGTTTTCTTTTGCTAATGAGGTGGCTTCTGGAAAGCGCCCAAGGAAGGGGCTGGTTGCCAAGGGAACAAACCCTGATAGAGGGTTGGAACTTCCAGCCCCACCCCCTGATTTCTGGGGAAGGAAGAGGGGATAGAGGCTGAGTCAATGGGCTTATGGTTTAACCACTCACACCCATGTCTCGAGCCTCCACAAAACTCCAAAAGGATGGGGTCTGGAGAGCTTCCAGGCTGGGAAAGGCCCCCACGCTGGGCCCAGACTCCCTGGGGATAGAGGTCTTTGTTTGGGATCTTGCCCTTCATATCTCTTCATCTGGCTGCTGATCTGTATCCTTTCCAATCCTCTCTAATAAACCCGTGATCTAGTGAGTAAACTGGTTTCCTGAATTCTGTGAGCTGCTCTAGCAGATTAATGGAACCCAAGGAGGGGGTCGTGGGAGCCACTGATATTAGGCATTCGGTCAGGAGCACAGGTGGCACTCTGGACTTGAGACTGGCATCTGGGGGGGGGGGGCAGCCTTGTGAGACTGAGCCCGTGCACTGTGGGGTCTGACGCTGCCTCTGGGTAGACGGTGTCAGAGCTGAGCTGAATCCTATGACACCCAGCACGTGTCGGAGCGTCACCTGGTCCTGTGGGGAAATCACCACCCCAACACTGGAGCTGGGTGCAGAATTGTTAAAAGCCCAGGAAAGCACGCTTTATTTTGTCGTCAACTGGAAGTCACTAAAGAAGAAATGGAAGCTCATCAGTGCTATGTTCACAATGATGATTAATATTTATGACCCTAAAGCACAGCACAATGCCACCTTCTCCATCACCAAAGAAGTATGATGTCGTGCTTACCAGAGTAGGCCTGTCCCAATAAGTATATTGCTTTCTATTGTCATTCTTTGGAACTAGAAGTCTTCCTTCTCCATTCAGATGATGGTGACACAGCCAAAGCTTACTGAATACCTTCTATGTATGAAGCCCTAGGCTAGGTACCTTCACAAATGCTATTTTGCTTCAATTCAAAAGATCAGTCTGATAAAACAGATTTCTAAATGATACTAGACAATGAACATAATATTTACATATCACAGGATCTCTGAGACCCAAAGATTCAAAGCCACACACAGGATTATGCAGAGTTTTTGTTTGTTTTTTAATGAAATTGCTTCTATTCAAAGCCTTGGTATATAGGTAGGAAGAGAAATTCATTTTCTATAAATGGAGAAAATGAGATTCAGGAAGATTTAGTAATATATGAAAGGGCACAGAGAAAGAAGATAAGGAAGCCCGAGTTGGAACTGGCTGCAGCTCTGAGTGGTCCTCTGTTGGCTCCATGATTTAGATGTAAACTTTACCAGCTCTTGAAACGTGATCTCCGTACAAGAGACAAGTGGGAAACTGGCCATTCAGCAAAATACGGTGCAAGGGAAGCAGGCTGCTGGGTGAGTTCCATCATTTATTACCACGCTGGTCCTGAATTTTCACACCTAATTAATCAAGCTTGCTCTGTAATCACTTTTCTACGTGTGGTGTTGGTGGATTTTACAGCTGCAGTTTTAATGAGCTGCTGTTCCTTTTGACATTTGGAAATCTAATCTGGAAAAATGATTCAATGACTTGTAAAGACCTTTCATTTTATATGTTTAGCCATGTGGCTTTCCAGGGTCCTTGGAGCAAACCAGGGGCAGCCACAATCCCCATAGAGCTGCAGTCACGCCAGCACATGGCAGGCCAATTCCTATGGCATTCCCAAACAGATGTGGCTGGCAGCCCGGAGAGCTAATGAGAATTAATACTAGTGACTGCAAACACCTAGGAGATAAATGGGAATGTGCAACTCGACTTATGAGAAGATGATATTTGAAAACCCAAAAGTTTGCATAAAATACTAGAAATTCTGGAGGCCATCCAATCTTAGGAAACAGAAAGTTATCAGGGTGGATTGAGCAAATATATTCACTAAAAATAGGAAACGACAATCGAATTCTAGAAATATGTCAGCTACCAAGAGAGAGAAACAGTGTGAGAAGCAACATTTCCACTTACAAGGAACATTAATTAATATTCTATAGCCTATGTAATTCTTGTAATTACTTCTCTGAGATTGGGGTGTTTGGCTGAGAAAAGAGGTCCTAGAGGAAATACACATGTCCAAATACGTTAGTCCTGTGTGCGTGGCGCGTGTGGATGAGGCTGCACGGGCATTCTTATTCCCATCACACCGCCCCCGACCGGCACTCCAGGCTTAGAACCTGGCAGTCACGGCTCCACCAGGCTGCTCACACGAGGGACTGATGGTCCCGAGCTGGAGGAGGCGCTCTGGAACCAGGACAACTGCCCGCCCCAGTACTCTGCGGCGGAGTGGTGCAGCCCCTGAATGAGACTGATAAACAACTGTTCCTTTGAATCTCACAGGATTCATAAACTGCGCTTGTCATGCAGCTCTCTGCAGCGTGGTCTGATTTAATACTTCCCAGATCACACCCTTTTCCCTCTCGCACCTTGAACTATTGCCTGTCACCTTAACTGGTAACTGTTCGCACAGCCTCCCATCCTTGCTTTCTTCTCTGTGGTCTTCCTCAGTTCATCAGCAAATGAAAAATCCTCAGCTATGAAACCAAACGATCGATTTTGGTTGCTAGGAGGGAAGACATCAGTCTAGAAAAACTGAAGCTGAAGGGTCAGAATTTGCTAACACCATTTCAAGCTCAGAGCTCATAAGTATTCCAAGGTGCAAGGGAACTTTGCAAATAGTCTGAAAACAAACCGAATCAAGGCCTGGCTCTGCAGCGGATGGTATTTCAAAATGGCACCACTGACATGCAAGGTTTGAAACAATACATGGGAGTATTCTGTGTTGTGTCTGAAAAACTACACACAAACATACACACCCAGGGCTTTCCTGGTGGTGCAGTGGTTAAGAATCCGCCTGCCAATGCAGGGGACACGGGTTCGAGCCCTCGTCCAGGAAGCTCCCACATGCCGCGGAGCAACTAAGCCTGTGCACCACAACTACTGAGCCTGCACTCTAGAGCCCACGTGCCACAACTACTGAAGCCCACGTGCCACAACTACTGAAGCCCGCGCGCCTAGAGCCCGTGTTCTGCAGTAAGGGAAGCCACCGCAACGAAGAGTCGCCCCTGCTTGCCGCAACTAGAGAAAGCCCGCGCACAGCAACGAAGACCTAATGCACCCAAAAATAAAAATTAATTAATTAAAAATAAAAACATACACACCCATAGTAAATGCATGGACTGTCTCTGAAGGGAACACATGAAACTAGCAGCAGCACTGCCTCCGTGGAGAGGAACAAGATGCCAGAAGATGGGAGAAGGAGGAAGATGTGCTTTGCACACTACATATCCTTTCACCCATTTAAAATTTTGTTCCATGCACAAATATGACTTGCAAAAAATAAAAACCTCCTTTTCAATGGCAGTTCTCACACCAACAGCTAAGCCACCTAGTTCTCAGCCCCAGGTCCAAGACTGAGGAATGTGTTCCTTTGCCGAGAATGCCCACCACCCCACCTGCATCTTTCACCCAGTTCACACTCTGGACCCTCCCCATTCTTAAGGCTGTCTTCTGGGATCCTTTGGGGATCATCCAGTTAGTCTCTGGTTCTCAAATATCAGATGAAGAACTGGCTCAAAGTAAACACACATGCTTTCCAGGGTCTCCTTGCTTTCTAGAGACACAATAAAAACCAAAATCTTTTTATAAGAAAACACCTCATATGTTTCTAAGTTTTCTTACCCAAAAGGATGCAGTCGCAAAGAGTTAGTCTGAAAACATTCCTTCCAGGTAGGCTTTCAAAGCCACTGGGAGTGTATTGCTTCTTTTTTTCTCCAACCCTCCCCATGCCACTGCCAACACCACTTTGCTCCGTGAATCACTCTACCATCCCCAGTTACTCCCTTCCCAACAGGATTAGGGAATCCAGAGTTAAACACTTGGCTGGTTTGGGGCTTGCAATGCCAATCTGTCCTGGGAGAAATTAGTCTCCAATCAGGGGCACCACGGAGAACTCAGAGCAGCTGGACTTCCTGAGGCTGGTGGCACCTGCCACCGTGTTCACTGATCCATAGGGATTTCTGAGTGTCCCCTAACAGTTCAGGAATTTTAGAAACTAACCTCACTATGACCAAACCATGAAATTGCAAATTTAAAATTTGTCAAGAAACCAAGTCCTGGAGGAGACTAATGCAGCTCTGCCCCGTCTGCATCCTCTCCATCAACACCCGAGCCTCAGGCATAGGAGACCAAGCTGTCCGCTCCGAAGGCATCCTGTCCTGGCTCTCAGAATCCAGGTGTAGACGGGGCGGGTTCTGGCCTGTCCACAGCCCATCCGTTCGCCCCAAGGGAGGCTCAGCTTCCTGGCCCACAATCAGGGTGGGGCAAAGCAGTCAGTGCAGACTCTGTTCATGACTTTAGTCCTCATCTCTCTTTCCCCCACTCTGAGCGTATCACTCTCCACACCTGAAAATCCTGTTAATGGTTGGCAATTTCCAAGATAAATTCCAAACTGCTCCTCATGGCATCTCGTGTCTTCCGTGATCAGGATGCTGTCGACGTAATCGGCTTCACCAGCCAAAACCCCCCACGTCCACGTCAGCCACGTGGACCCACATGCCACCCACTGCCCTCAGCATCCCACTGGACCCCTGCTTCATCCCTCATGACCACATATTCAAGTAATTCCAATTCACCTTCTAAGATTAGAGACAGACAAATATTGCATGATATCACTTATATATGGAATCTTAAAAAAAATGAATGATACAAATAGACTTACATACAAAACAGAAACAGACCCACAGACATAGAAAACAAACTTGTAGTTACCAAGGCGGAAAGGGGGAGAGGGATAAATTAGGAGTTTGGGATTAACACATACACACTACTATGTATAAAACAGATAAACAACAAGGACCTGCTGTATAGCACAGGGAACTCTACTCAATATTTTATAATAACCTATAAGGGAAAAGAATCTGAAAAAATATATATATATATATATATATACACACACATGACTGAATCACTGTGCTGTACACTTGAAACTAACATGACATTGTAAATTAACTATACTTCAATTTTTAAAAAGATTTAAATCAAATATCATCTCCCCTAGGAAGTCTTTTGTGATTTCAATGCCCATCTTCTATGCTTGCTACCTTACGTCGGAATTGTCTGTTTCGTGTCTGCTTCTGTCTGGTCTATGCATTCTTTGATGGCGTGGCCATATTTAATCTGGGATTCCAAGAACCCAACATGGCACCTGCGAAGTAACTGACACTAAGTATATATTTGCTGACATTGAGTGTGACGGTTCATAGTGCTGGAGTCATGCTGATTTAGGTACAAACTTCACCTCTGCCACTTACTAAGCAGACGTGGGCAAGTTACTTAACATCTGAGTCTCAGTTTCCTCAGCTCCAAAATGGTGATCATACTACCTATTTTACAGGTTGTTGTAAGGATACATGAGCTAATATAGGTAACATGCTGGGCAGATAGAAAGTACTCAGCAAATGTCGTCTCTATTGTTTTGTTCAGCTATATACTGGCTGTGAAATCTTGGCCAAGTTTCTTGTCCTAAGTCTCACTTTTCTCATCTCTAAAATGGGGATAGTAATAGCTTTCAACAAATTGGATTACTGTGAATTAAATGTCATAATCCTTGAAAAGTACCTAGCAAAGCACCTGGCAGGTAGTAAGAGTTTATTGTTAATATGCTGAAGAACTCTGAAAGGACCCTGTGCTTGGAGTTGATCCATACCTTAAAAGAAAGAATTAGAGGCAGAAACATGAGGCAAAGTGGAAAGGGAGTTTCTTTCAGGTTGTTGTATCAGCTGTGAGAAGCATCTGTCACCCATACCACCCCCTGCCTATTCCCTCCCCCCACACAAGCCAGGGCTGTTTAAATTGAGATCAAATGACAAGCTGTACGCAAAAGGCAAGGAATAAAGCAGCTGAGAGGCATCACCCAAGAAGTCAGCGTGTGGGCGGAGGGGACCCTGGACCACAGTTTTCAGTTGGCCATGGCTGTGTCCTGAATCCAAAGATCTTCTCTACGTTCCTGAGGCACCCAATTCCTCTCTTGGGGGAGGCTGGAAGAGCTCCTTGTTAAGCTAATAGGCCACTAACTCACTTCCAGGTGAAGGGGGTACCCAGAGGGCTGCCTCACCTGCCTGTCTAGATGATTATTCAAATGAAGGGTGTCGGGCTCTTTGGACAGAGCCAGTAGTGACAGCTTGACAGCTGCCGGCTGGTAGGAGGGCAGGGGAGTAGGCAGAGGGTTCCTGAGAGAGAGAGGGATAGAGAGAGGAGAGACAGAGACAGACAAAGATAGAGACAAAAAGACAGAGAGAGAGAGAGGCAAAGAGTCTGATGCTGCAGGATTATTCCTGACTCAGTGCAAGGGTAGCTCAGACTCAGGCACCACACACACCAAGCCCTTCATGGCAGGAATGGAAAGTACTTGTGTTCCTGCCCTTAACTAACCTTGACTGGCTGCATATTTGAGCAAATGACCCTGCTGGGAAGCCTGACCAAGTATGCTTGGCTTATTTCCAAAACCCTTCTACAGAGGAGCCTTCCTGTTATTGCTACTCCAATCAGCTTCTTCTTTTCCTGCCTCTCACCAGTATTCGTTCTGGAGATTTTCAAGAATGTAATACACTTACTGTTTATATTCACACATTATGTTATCATGAGACTATGTCTTGTCACTAATAATTTCCAGAAATATTTTAATAAGAACATAATTTCTCACTTAATGGCTGTGTTATGGATGACAGCTCACTTCTTATTGGACTGTTTCTATTTTTTCACTCTTTGTACTTTATGATGTGACAAACAGCCTTGTTCATAAATTTTGCAACACCTTATTTTCCTGGGATACCTCCTCCGAAGTAGAATCAACAACATGAAATGTTAGAAATTTCTAATCTCCATCTCTGCTTCACACTTATGAGCCTTGGCTCCTACATCATTGCACACAGAACAAACAGCACGTGGAAAAGGTCCAGGTTTAATTGCACAAGGCTCCACACCACTGGCTCAGCCCAGAGCACCATTCTTAACTTTCAGCCTGGTTAGTTTCAATACCTACCTCACTGAGTTTTTGAGAAAATTAAAACACATAACAAAAAACACACACGATCACTATCACTGCAATAGATGCAAAGAAAAAACCTGACAAACTTTGATATCTATTCTTGGCTTTAAAAAAAAAAAGAAAAACCTATTAGAAAATTAGGAATAGAAGGAAACTTCTTCACCCTTAACTCAATAAGGAATGTTTGCCAGAAAATGAAAGGCCATCTAATACTAAATTGTGATACATCAGAACACTTCTCATTAAAGTAAAGAAGCTCATTTTCAACATTTCCAAACGGCCTTGTAATGGTGGGGGGGGGGGTCCTATATATGCAATAAGATAAACACTAAGAAGAAGAAAACTGTTATTATTTATTAAATACACAACTGTCTGCCTAAACAGTCCACAAGAATAGATTTTAAAACTGTTAGAGTCAACTGACAGCAGTTCACCAAGACGGGAAGATCGACATTGAAAGATCTGAAGCAACGTTAAACTAGAAAGTTGTAACAGAAACATTCATATTAAGAAAAATTATGACTAAGCCTTATATGAAATGAGTCAGACCTATATGAACCAAACCCTATGGCTTTACTGAAGAAAACAGAGACCTGGGCGCGTGGAAAGGCATGCCATGCTCCTGCACAAGAAGGAAGATGCCTTGTCATGATATTCTCCTTAAATTAGTGTATGAACTTAATAAATTCTGCCACCTGAAAAATCCCTCTAAACTTTTAATGAGATGTTTAAGCTGATTAAAAAAATCAATCTTCATAATAAATCTGTAAAAATAGCTGACAAAATATTGAAATGAAGAACAATGGGTGGAGATTTTCCTGACAGGACACAGACATTGTACAGAGCGACTGTAACTAAAATAGTATGGAAATGCCACAAAATACCCAAGTAAACCTTGGAACCCATACCCACAATAGGAACTTGGTATATGATAAAAGTTATATATCAAGTTAGTGAGGAAAGGCATGGATTCTTTAATAGTGTTAAAACCATTGACAATCAGTGAGAAGGCATTTGTTACATCTCTGAAAACATACAGGAAAAAAATAACCTCCAACAGATAAAAAGCTACATCTAGAAAGCAAATCATATGAATATTAAAAACGATTATAGGATAATATGTTTGTAATCATGCAGTAAGACCCTGCCTCCCCGTGGACCCCAGATGCACAGAATTAAGCTAATCAAACTCCCTAGGGATGGCCCTTTATATCATTGATCTATGCAAGGTTTCTTCTTCGTATGTTTTCCCCACATGTATCCCTGGTCTTCCCTCCCACCCCCACCCCTCACAGGCACCCGCTGCAATGAACTGACATCACCGCTGTTTACGCTAATGGTAGAAATGCGCACAGACTCTGCTGAGCTACGGAGCTGGCTGTCTCCCATGATGCCTCCCTCTCTGTGCTGCTATAAAAGCCTCCTTAACACCCATCACCCTGGCCCATCCATTCGCCTGGCAGTGACACTGCAGTGCTGCTCAGCCACCACAAGGAGGCTGCAGTGAGCACTCTAGAACCCGCACCTGTGCAGACTCACGCACACCTTTCTCTAAGGTTCCCACCAAGGAGGGAGCCACCAGGTCCTAGACAATTGCCAGGATGGCTGCAGCAGACTAGTAGACTAGTCCTACTGAAAATGCAGGAGTTTGCCCATTTCCCTACATCCTTGACATCATGTAGTATTATTTCACTTTAAAATTTTTGCCAATCTAATAAGTATAACTTTGTAGCTAATTGTTTTTATCTGCATTTCTCTAACTTCTCCTAAGATTGAGAAACTTTTTACTGAGACTGCTGGTTATGTGGATTTCCCCTTCTGTGAATTGTTATCCATAGCCTTTGCTCATTTTTCTATTAGGTTCCCCAGCATTTTTTTCTGGTTGACTTGTGGGTACTATATATTACTCTTATCAATTCTTTTATCTTGCAACTATCTTCTATCAATCTTTCACTCAACTTTTAAAGTTATCTTCAGTTTCCCTCATTGATCAAAAATCCTTAATTTTTATGATCAAAAGTCTAGTTTCTTATACTAGATATGAAAAGAAGTGGCCAGGGACTTTCCTGGTGGTCCAGTGGTTAAGAATCCGCCTCCCAATGCAGGGGACGGGGGTTCGATCGCTGGTCGGGGAACTAAGATCCCACATGCCGTGGGGCAACTAAGCCCGTGCGCTCTAGAGAGCCCATGTGCCACAACAAAAGATCCCACATGCCGCAACTAAGACCCGATGCAGCCCAATAAATTAAAAAAAAAAAAAAAAAAGGAAGTGGCCAAAGAGGAAAGATGATCAATCTAGTTCCAAACAAATGCCTCTGCAACCAAAGACAACACTAAGTTGAAGATGGGAATATATGTCCATCTAATAAACATGTGAAAGGATGCAAATTAAATTCAGGAGATGCCACTCTGGGCGATGTGGATTCTTGTGCACGACTGCCGGCTTATACTTTCTGGAGGGTAGTTAGGTGGTACCTATTAAAATTCAATGCGTAGATAACACAGACATCCCACACACGTGTGTTAATGTTCACTGCAGCATTGTTCATAACAGGAAAAATGAGAAACAACTAAAATGATCAATAAAGAAAAAAGTAAACAAGCTATGATACATACAAACTGGACTTGTCTGTGTGAGTGACAATGAAATAGGTATTATACTTACGTGAACATGGAATGGTCTTCATGATATACTTATTGTAAAGTAACAGAAAACAAGTTATAGAATAAGTACATGTTACCACATGAGTGAGCAAATGAAAAGAAAAGCCCACAAAACACAACTACATGTACAAATGCTACATAAACACACAAGAAAAGTTTTAGAAGTCGTCACACCAAATTCAAAAAAGTTTCCTTTGGTGAGAAGGATGGACTTGAGAAGGGGACCAATGGAAACTTTTACTTTTCCCGTGTTCGATTTTTTTAACAAAAAGAGTATTTTCGTTTTCTACTTTTGTGAATAAAATAAATTTTAAGTGATTTTTTAAACAAAATTAAATGAGATAATTACGTGCAAGCCCTTTGTGAGCTGCAAAATACCATACAATAGCTGGGCATAATTAAGGGAAGATATAACAGGGAACACGATTTAATCAAGTTTTAAGCACCTTCTGACATTAAAACTCAATTATTACAATTGCTGCCTAACTTATCCCTGGGTTCTGCAGCCAAGGCCAGAGTAGAAAACACGAGAATGATGTTATTCTCAGCTTGAATTCTAATATCCTAAGTTTCTTGGTAACCCCAGTTCAGGGTCAAGAAAATAGAGCCACATGCCAAAAGCAAGTCCCCACTGGTTTTTTTATGACCTGCAGGTCCAGAATGGCTTTTACATTTTTAAATGGTTGAAGAGAAATTGAAAGCAGGAAAAAACTTTGTGACAAGTGCAAAGTATATAAAATCCCAATTTTAGTGTCCATAAATAAAGTTTAATTGGAACTCAGCCATATCGATCCATTTACGTAATGTGTTCAGTTGCTTTAGTGCTACAACAGCAAAGTGGGGTAGTATGACACTGTACGGACTACAAAGCTTAAAATATTTACCGTCTGCCTCTTTGCAGAAAAAGTTTGCTGATCCCTTGCCCAGGTCATCTTCCTGGCTTAGCACCTAACTTGTTGGATTCTATCAAGCTTGGCATAAAAATGTGCCATTCATGTTGCTCCCGACTGAAGGTGCCAACAGCATTACATAGCTATTGATAATTTAAAAGTACTGTAAATGTTCCTCTGTGTTCACATTTCTTTCTCATCACATCCTGTTCCACTTATCTATTCTAGGCCTCTGATACCAGAGAAAGGAGCTGTGTGCTGACAGAAAGTATGACTGGTCACCGTGAGTTCTGTTTCTACTCTTCCTCAGTTATCCACACCTTAGGGACAGTCTCCTGGTCCTGAGTGACTGAACCCAGGGCACCACTACGCACATTGCAGGTAGTGACCTGGCACCTGGGATGATCCTGCCAGCAAACAGCCGGCCTCAGCAGCATTGCTCGTGACTATCATGGGACCTCAGAGAGCAGGCTGTAAGGCTGTAAAACCTGTAAGGCCCCTGCTCAGAATAACTCAAGAATGTGCATGCAAAATGTGGACTAGCCTTTTAGGGAGTCACAGACACTATGAATCCCATCCTCACATTTCTAGGTGTCCACAGATCTGAGGTTTAAAGCCCTGACTTACAGAGCCTGCCTACAGAGGGATGGCAAGAGTCTCCCTGCCTCCTTATAATTCCAGAAACCTTGCATCTCCTACTTTGAGCACATAAAGGAAAAGTCACACACACAACAAGGCATAAAGAGAGTGAAAATCCACTCAGTTCCACCTCCCACTGTCACCAGAACCCTCCTCTGTCTTCTTTCTAGATGGACTGGGAAATACTCATTACCTTCCAGGCTTCACTTGCTACATGAGAGAGAGGCGAGAGAAGAGTCCAGAGAATTGTGATAATTCGGTATAAAAAAAACTGTCTAATGACAAAATGATTTAAAAAATTATAAAGAAAAGCTATTTTTAAGAAAAATTTTACTAAGAGTGTATATGTCATAAAACTGCAGGATCAAGTAAAGAAGCACCCAGTGTGCCCAAAGCTGGCTGTGCACCAGCATCACTTGGGAGAGACTTCCTAAAAAGCAGAACTTATGGTCCCATCCCAGCCCTACTGAATGAGAGTCGCTGAGAGAGAAACAGGTGGGGAGTAGACACATAATACATATTCATATGCATAGACATACGCTTTTTAAACAAGATTCCCAGGGGAGTCTCCCCATCAAGCACAAGCCTATTGACACACACAAAGAAACCACAGAATAACAATATGCAGATGTGAGTACTTCAGCAAAAGAGTAGTGAACAAAGAGCCAAATACCTTCAGTTCTGGTCGTCTTCCTGCCTTTAACTTGCTGTGTGACCTAGGACATATCACTTCACTTCTCTGAGCCGGGCCCCGCTTTCTTCATCTGAAAAAAGAAGGAAGAGAATAGACTAACTAATATCCAAAGGTTATTCGATTTCCAAAAATCTATGCCTTCTTATTCAGCATCATTTATAAGCCCTACTTAATGGAAAGACTGAATCAATTACAAGCAAATTCTAGAACAAAACAAGTCACAAAGCTTTGGATGGATGCTCACACACAAGCTGACTGCACTAAATCTAGAGAAAGCTGATTAAGGAAACAAGTATAGTATCACAAACAAATTTATCAGGCCCAAGAAGGGATGCTTTGAGGTGCAACATTAAACAATATGGCAGTGCACCCAATCATAAAGCCCCAAAATGCATGAAACAAAAACTGACAAGGAGAAACAATAAAAGCTGAAGCTCTGAATACTCCACTTTCAGTAATTCATAGAACAACTAAGCAAAATATCGATGAAGAAATAAAAGTGATGAACAACACTATAAACTAAATAGGCCAACAGACATCTATAGATTATTCCACCCAAAACAGCAGAAATATTCTTCTCAAGTACACATGGAGCATTCTCCAGGACAGACCATGTGTTAGGTGGTAAAACAAGCCCCACTAAATTTTAAAAAGAACTGAAATCATGCAAAGTATGTTCTTGGATCACAATGGAATGAAATTAGAAATAAACATCAGAAGGAAATTTGGGAAATTCATAAATATATTGAAACTAAACAACACAATCCTAAATAACCAATGATCCAGAGAAGAAATCACAAGGGAAATTAGAAGATACTTTGAGGTGAATGAAAATGAAGACAAAACATCCCAAAACTTAAGGGATGTGGTAAAAGCAGGGCTTAGAGGGAAAACTATAGCTATAAATGTGTATATTTAAAAAGAAGAGAGATCTCATATCAATAAACAGATCTTCTTCCTTAAGAAAACAAAGAAAGGAGCAAATGACACTCAAAGCAAGGAGAAGGAAGAAAATAATAAAGACCAACATGGAAATACATGAAATAGAGAATGGGAAGTCAATAAAGAAAATCAACAGAAGAAAAGTTAGCTCTTTGAAAAGAAGTGACAACTGTTAGCAAGGCTGACCCCAAAAAAAGAGTGAAGATTCAAACTACCAAAATCATGGGTGAAAGAACGGAGGTTACTATGAAATTTACAGAACTAAAAGGGATTATAGGGAGGATTTTATGAATAATTGTAAGTCAGCAAATTAGATAACCTAGATGAAATGGATGAATTCCTAGGAGTACACAAACTACCAAAACTGTCTCAAGAAGAAACAGAAAATCTGAATAGACCTATAACAAGTAAAGAGATTGAATTCGTAATCAAAAAGCTTCCTGAAAAGAAAGCCTTCACTGGTCAATTCTACCAAAACCTTGAAGTAGAATTAGCATCAATCCTTCATAAACTCTTCTAAAAACCAAGAGGAAGAGACATTTCCCAACTCATTCTGTAAGGGCATTATCATCCTGATACCAAAACCAGACAAAGACACATCAAGATAATAAAACTACAAACCAATACCCTTATGGAGATGCAAAAATTCTCAACAAAATGCTAGTAAACTACATCCAGTAACATATAAAAGAGATGATATACTATGACTGACTGACTTTTATCCCAGGAATGAGAATTTGATTTAATATATTAAATAAATTAATGTAATATATTATAGTAATAGAATCAAGGACTAAAACCTCATGCTCATCTCATAGATACAGAAAATGTATTTGGCAAAATTTGACAACTTTTAATGATGAAAAAAACCCAACAAAGTGGGAATAGAAGATAATTCCTCAACCTGATAAAGTTATATTTGAAAAACCCGCAGCTAATATCATACTTAATGGTGAAAGACTGAGTTCTTTTCCCGTAAGATCAGAAACAAGACAAGGATGTCCCTCCCTTCACTTTTTTTCAAAATTGTACTAGAGTTTCTAGCCAGGGCAATTAAGCAAGAAAAAGAAATAAAAGCCATTCAGATTAGAAAGGAAAAAAATAAAACTATCCCCATTCACAGATAACATGATCTTGTATATTTTTTTAAAATCTCAAAGCATCTACTAAAAAACTATTACAACTAATACACAAGTTCAACAAATTGCAGGATATGAGATCAAATACAAAAAATAAAAATAAAAAAAAACAACTGTACAACCATCCCTTGGAACCCGTGGGAGATTGATTCCAGAACCTCTGTAGATGCTCAAGTCCCTTATATAAAATAGCAAAATACAGTCAGCCCTCAGTGTCTCCGGATGTGGAACCCACAGATATGGACAGAAGACTGTATTTCTATACACTAGCAATGTACAATCCAAAAGTGAAATTAAGAAAACTTCTATTCACAATAACATCAGCAAGAATAAAATACTTAGAAGTAAACTTAAGAAAAATAAGTGAAATATTTGTACACTGAAAACTATAAAACATGTTTGAAAGAAATGAACGAATATCTAAATAAATGGACACATATTCCACGTTCCTGGACAGGAAGAATTAATATTGATTATTATACTGCCCAAATTGAGTTACAGAGTCAGTGAAATCCCTACCAAAATCTCAGCTGCCTTTTTTGCACTACAGACACACTGCTCCTAAAAATCAT
This sequence comes from Monodon monoceros, assembly GCF_005190385.1. Classification (NCBI taxonomy): domain Eukaryota; kingdom Metazoa; phylum Chordata; class Mammalia; order Artiodactyla; family Monodontidae; genus Monodon; species Monodon monoceros. The sequence goes on along the minus strand of NW_021703784.1, from coordinate 828,809 downwards.
ATGGAAAGGCAAGGGACCCAAAACAGCCAAAAAACCTTGAAGAAGAACAACAAAGTTGGAAAGCTCATACTTCTAGTTCACAAAACTTACTACAAAGTCTACAGTAATAACGACTATATGGTTCTGGCATAAGGATATACATATAGATCAGTGGAATAGAATTGAGAGTCCAGAAATAAACCCATAAACCCAAAAGATGTCACCAGAAAACTACTAGAACTAATCAATGAATTTGGTAAGGTCGCAGGATACAAAACTAATGCACAGAAATCTCTGGCATTCCTATAGGGTAACAACGAAAAATCAGAAAGAGAAATTAAGGACACAATCCCATTTACCATCGCAACAAAAAGAATAAAATACCTAGGAATAAACCTACCTGAGGAGGTGAAAGACCTGTACTCAGAAAACTATAAAACACTGATGAAAGAAATTAAAGATGACATAAACAGATGGAGAAATATACCATGTTCTTGGATTGGAAGAATCAATATTGTGAAAATGACTATACTACTATAGTAGTACTATATACTACCCAAAGCAATCTATAGATTCGGCACAATCCCTATCAAACTACCAATGGCATTCTTCGGAGAATTAGAACAAAAAATTTTACAATTTGTATGGAAACACAAAAGATCTCAAATAGCCAAAGCAATCTTGAGAAAGAAAAATGGAGCTGGAGGAATCAGGCTCCCTGACTTCAAACTATACTAGAAAGCTACAGTCATCAAGACAGTATGGTACTGGCACAAAAACAGAAATATAGATCAATGGTGCAGGATATAAAGCCCAGAGATAAACCCATGCATATATGGTCACCTAATTTATGACAAAGGAGGCAAGAACATACAATGGAGAAAAGACAGTCTCTTCAATAAGTGGTGCTGGAAAAACTGGACAGCTACATGTAAAGGAATGAAATTAGAACACTACCTGACACAAATATAAACACAAAAATAAACTCCAAATGGATTAAAGACCTAAGTGTAAGACCAGACACTATAAAACTCTTAGAGGAAAACATAGGAAAAACACTCTTTGACATAAACCACAGCAAGATCTTTTCTGACCGACCTCTTAAGAGTAATGGAAATAAAAAAAATAAACAAGTGGGACCTAATTAAACTTTAAAGCTTTTGCACAGCAAAGGAAACCATAAACAAGATGAAAAGACAACCATTAGAATGGGAGAAAATATTTTCAAATGAAACAACGGACAAAGGACTAATCTCCACAATATACAAACAGCTCATGGAGGTCAATATCAAAAAAACAAACAATTCAACTAAAAAATAGGCAGAAGACCTAAATAGAGATTGCACCAAAGAAGACATAAAGATGGCCAAGAGACACATGAAAAGATGCTCAACATCACTAATTATTAGAGAAATGCAAATCAAAACTACAATGAGGTATCACCTCGCACCAGTCAGAATGGCCATTATCAAAAAATCTAGAAACAATAAATGCTGAAAAGGGTGTGGTAAAAAAGGAACCCTCCTGAACTGTTGGTGGGAATGTAAATTGATACAACCACTATGGAGAACAGTATGGAGGTTCCTTAAAAAACTACAAATAGAACTACCATATGACCCAGCAATCTCACTACTGGGCATATACCCTGAGAAAACCATAATTCAAAAAGAGTCATGTACCACAGTGTTCATTGCAGCACTACTTACAATAGCCAGGACATGGAACCAACCTAAATGGTCCATTGACAGATGAATGGATAAAGAAGATGTGGCACATATATACAATGGAATATTACTCAGCCATAAAAAGAAACAAAACTGAGTTATTTGTAGCGAGGTGGATGGACTTAGAGTCTGTCATACAGAGTAAAGTAAGTCAGAAAGAGAAAAACAAATACTGTATGCTAACACATATACATGGAATCTAAAAAGAAAAAATGGTTCTGATGAACCTAGGGGCAGGACAGAAATAAAGACACAGATGTAGAGAATGGACTTGAGGACACGGGGAGGGGGAAGGGTAAGCTGGGCGAAGTGAGAGAGTGGCATTGACATATATACACTACGAAATGTAAAACAGCTAGTGGGAAGCAGCTGCAATGCACAGAGAGATCAGCTCGGCGCTTTGTGACCACCTAGAGGGGTGGGATAGGGAGGGTGGGAGGGAGGCTCAAGAGGGAGGGGATAACTAACATAGTATTGTGAAGCAATTATACTGCAGTAAAGATCTATAAAAAAAAAAAAGACTATATTGTTCTGGCATAAGGATATACGTATAGATCAATGGAATTGAGTGTCCAGAAATAAACCCATACATTTTTCTTAAAGAATGCAAAGACAATTCATTGGGGAAAAATATTCTGTTCAAAAAATGGTGTTGGAGCAACTGAATATACAAGTGAAAAGAAATGCAACTGGATTCTTTCTTCACACCACATACAAAAATTAATTCAAAGTGGATCCAAGACCTGAATGTAAGAGCTGAACTTGTGAAACTCTTAGAAGAAAAGCAGTGTCTCTTTGCTCCATAGGTAATGGTTTCTTAGGTATGATGCCAAAAGAACAAAAAAAGAAAAAAGAAATTGAAGTTAACCAAAATTTAAAATTGTTGTGCTTCAAGTGATCCCATCAAGAAAGGTAAAAGACAACCCACAAAATGGGAGATATTTGCAAATGATATTTGATATAGGACTTATATAGAGAATATTATAAAGAACTGTTACATCTCAACAATAAAAAGACAAATAACTCAATTAAAAAATGGGCAAAGAATCTGAAATCATTTCTCCAAAGAAGATACACAAATGGCTAAGAAGCCCATTAAAATATGCTTAACATCACTGGTTATGAGAAAAATCCTAATCAAAACTTTACACCCACTAGGATGGTCAGAATCAAAAAGTCAGATAATAACAGGAGTTGGTGAGGCGGTAAAAGGGAACCCTCATACATTGTTGATGGTACTGTGAAGTGGTGCAGCCATTTGCAGGTTTTCAAAAAGGTAAGTATAGACAAGCATAGGATAACCACAGGACCCAGCAATTCCCCTTCTAGGTGTGTACTCAAGAGAACTGAAATTATGTGTCCACACAAAAATCTGTACACAAATGTTCACAGCAGCATTATTCATTCTAGCAAAACATGGAAACAACCCAGATGTCCAAATGAATGGATAAACAAAATGTAGTCCATCCATACCGTGGAATATTATTCAGCCATGAAAAGGAATGGAGCTCTGACACACGCTGCCACATGGATGATGAACCTTGAAAACACTATGTTCAGTGGAAGAAGTAAGTCACAAAAGCCATACATTGTGTGATTCCACACACATGAAATGTTCAGGACGGGCAAGTCCATAGTGGCAGAAAGCAGAAGCTGGCAGAAGGGGAGAACAGAGTGTGACTGCTAAGGAGGATGGAGCTTCTTCCCTGGGTGATGAAAGTGTTATGTAATTAAAGAGGGTCATGGTTGTACAGTGTATTGTGAACACGCTGAAAAACCACTGAACTATACACTTTAAAAAGGTTAATTTTTTTCTCTCTGCTTTTTTGCTTGTTTATTTTTAACTATAGAAAGCTCTTTCTATTCCATTTTTTTATTTACTTCCTCTTTTATTTATTTTTTTTAATTGAAGTATAGTTGATTTACAATGTTGTGTTAGTTTCAGGTATTCAGCAAAGTGATTCAGTTTTATACAAACACACACACGCATATATATATATATATATATATATATATATATATATTCTTTTTCAGATTCTTTTCCCTTATAGGTCACTACAAAATATTGAGTATAGTTCCCTGTGCAATACAGTAGGTCCTTGTTGGTTACCTATTTTATATATAGTAGTGTGTGTACATGTTAATCTAAGAGGATTAATTTTATGTTGTGTGAATCATAGCTCATAAAAACACACACCCTGTGGCCAGCAGTGGCCTCTGGCAGCAGCACAGGGGATGCTATTGTCATCCTGACCTTGTCCAGCAAACTGGAACTGTAGTGTCTCTCAGTGCTCAGGGCTGGTGGAGATGAGATGCGATAAGAAGGTTCCCAAAGGGCAAGACTGGGATACAACAGCAATTTTTAAAATGGAAAACAGAAGGTGTGCGTACCCGTGGGAGGACCTGGGTCCACCCACTGAGCTTTGCAGCCTCACCTCCATGGGGGTGACAGCTTTTCTCTGCAGTGTCATTGTAAACACCATGGGTTGATACACACATACAAGACCCACATCCTACAGTTTACAGAAGATTCTTTCATTCATTAACTTAGTGATTTCCAAAGCATCTCCAGCATCCAAATCTGTGGAAACCGAGGGGTCAGAGGGTTAAGAGACTTGCCTAAGAGGACTCTCTATAGACAACGAAGTGGAGCCTCTAAACCAACACCACAAAGGACAGACAGCCAAAGGCAGGGAGCAGTCTCGCCACGTTACAAATCCAACAATTTTGTAAATTAAACCCCTTTTCTCCATGGCCTACGAGGAAAAGATGTGGGCTGTTTTCCAACTGTTTACTCAGCTCTCCTATCCCCCAGCTGCCACCATCCCCCAAAACAACAAATGCAGCCAAGTGCTCCAAGAGGCATGCTCAGGCCAGGCCCAACCCTGGCTTCCCTGAGTCAAAACACAGCACATATCACAGCGCCATGGGGCACACGGGCCCCGCTGTGTGTCTGCTGGTCAGGGACTTGCAGGCCACTTGTGGTTAGTGCTCCATCTGCTCTGACAGAGGCACCTCAGTCACTTTCCCTTGACTGCTGCCACCATTGCAGTGTTCACGGCTTTATACGAAGAGTCAGGTGCAGCACTCCTGAGCTGCTGGACTGCAGGGGGCAAGCGGGTGGAGAAGAGGCCAATGGCAGTCCAGGGAGGGACAGAGCTGCCCAACTGTCCAGAGGGACCACAGTGTGACTCACTTCAGAAAATCGAGGGTCCCCAAAAGGGCAGTGAACCAGCTTTTCCCTAAGGGCAAGAGATGAGATTTCTTCACATCAAATCATCGGAATTGCCAACTTCGGAAGGAGATGGCTTTATCATCCCCACTTTATATAGGAGAACCGGACACAGAGGCTTGCACCAAGCCCCAGAGGAAGCTGCAAACCGGGACTGGAGTTTATGCAACATGGGATCCAGGGGTAAGACCCTAGCCAGGCAGACTCACCCTCTACGTCTCCATCCTCTCATCGGTAAAACAGCAGCAGCCCTGTGATCTGGCAAGTCTACTTCAGAAGGCTTCCCAGATGTGACGGAGCTGCGAAGACCCTGTGCACACTGCAGACTGCTGTCTGAGTGCCGGTTTTCATTCCTGCCCCTGGGCTGTACAACGAGTGATTCCCTCCTCGTGGGCTGCCCTCAGGTAGGGAGACAAAAAGCTCCATTTATTGAGAGATAATTACGTGCCAGACACCGGGTGAATCTTTCACATACATTATCTCATTAAATCCATTTACAACGGTGCCCAGAGACATGCTATCATCCCCATTTTGCAGAAAAGGAATGTGCAGCCCAGCATCACTCAGTAAGCAGGTATGCGGGGGGGGGGGGGTAATTCAGGCCTCTGCCCGCCTTCTCTCCGCCTGCCCTGTGCACTCCCTGGACCAGAGCACTGCCCACGTGCTCCTGTTTGTCTACTCGGCTTTCACACCACAAAGGCGGAGACCAGCACTTACACAGACTCTTTCGACACACTCTGCCTGGCCTGAAATATTTACCATCTGGTCCTTTACAGAAAACATTTACCGACCCTTAGCCTGCAGCAGCTAAGCGAGGGGGCTTGGGTCCCTGACCACCTGGGCTCAAGGACAAGCATCCCCGCTTGGCAGGGTGACCGAGACCAGAGGAGAGTTACATAACCGCACGCGGGTGTCACTTCCCTCCTCTGTGGACTGGGATAATAATAGCGCGACTTCATGGGATTGTCGTGGAAACTGGAGACTCCCCACAAAGCCTTCAGCCAGGCCTGGCAGGCCGTCTGTCAGTACTTCTGGGCAGGGCTTGGGGGACTGCCACCCCATCCCCTGAAGCCCAGCCCCTCTGCCCTTCCCGGGTGCACACGGCCACCAGCCTCAGGAGATGAGAAGGGCTGCGTCTTCCTCCTTCATCTCCATGGACGCCTGGGATGCTTCGCTCATCACCCTCTTCCTGAAGCACAGCTCGCCCCGGGGCTCAGGTTTAGGTTTGGTGGAGAGTCAGGGCCACTCCTCTGAAGCTAACAGCCACCAGGGGGTTTGGGAAGGAACTAGAACCAGCAGTTGTGGGGCGGGGCACGGTAATATCCCAGGAGCAGAGGAAGGGCCCCCAGTTCAACCTGGGAATTTTAAGAACATCCGGAGGCAGGACAGGCTGGTGATGCTCGGCCACCATCTGTTTTTGACCATCCCAGGCCTTTAAAGACTGTGGTTGAAATACGTCTTTCAAATACAACTGCCCTCCTTTGAAAGTAGTAGTGGCCTTTTCAAGGCAGCATTGAGAGGTTTTAAACCAGAGCCTGTAGTTCCAACCCTGCAAAGATTGTTTGAGTGACTCAAAATGGGCTTAGCGTCCCGGTTCTGAGGACCCCTGCCATCAGCACCAAAGGCCACCCCACAGGCCATGCCAGCCTCCCCTTCCCTGGGGAGGGGGCCGGGGGCCATGGCTGCGAAGGCCCAGGCCCTGTTCTCTGGCAGGGCTGGAGAGGGCACCGCTCCAGGGACCAGAACACTAGTGGGAGGCACGTGGACACCTGGTCAGCAGACCGGTTGCAGTCCTGAGGGCCTGGTCCTCATCTCGACCTCTGCTCCTCTCAGCCGCTCTTTCCTGGGCCAGCCGCCCAGGACGAGGGCTCTCTGAGAGCCCTAAGAATCCTTCCACCACTGCTGGGAAGTGACCTTCACTGAACACCTGCGTCCCAGGTGCCACGCGGGGCCCTCAGCCGGGAGGCAGACCTCTACACACCTCAGAATTACGGTCTGATTCCAGGCCTGCCTCCTCCGAAGTTCCAAATGCTTCAGGCTGCTCCATTCTCCCTTTCTATATACAGTTCCCAGCTGGTGACCCCAGTGTCACCCTATCACCTGGACAGGCTGTGGGGGACATGGGTTCTCTGCCCCCCTGTAGGTCTGGGAGGGCCTCTGCTTCTAACCGGAAGAAGTAAAGAGGAGGCAGGAGCACGGAGAAGGGGAGGGGGTTGCAGAAGGAACACATACTTTACATGATGCTCTGGAGTAAAACAAATACCTGCAAAAATACTAAATAAAGTACCTATTAATAAAGAACTCAAAAGCAACAACAACAAAGAAAACAGCAAAAGCCCCCAAAACACATCATCTGGAGCTATACATGCTTGTTTCCCAAGTAAGTGAAACCAAAACACCTTTTGCCCTCTTGTCATCCAGAGTTTTTAGTACAAATGGACGTTAGGAGCACTGAGGTGCAGCTGTGCTCCTGGCCCCAAAGTAAGCCTCCTCAGTCTGTGATACCTGCTGCCTGTTAGACATAAGGACCTGGCAGGCGGAAACAGGACGTCACAGCGTGAACAGGGGACAGACCTGCAAAGCTACTGATCAGTGCCATCGCGGGGTAGACCAGACACGGATGCCAAAAGGAGAGAGCCCATGGTGACAAGGAAAGGCTGCAAGACGGAAAATAACCCGACAGCAAGACCAGAACAGACCGACTGAAGGACGCAGAGGCCCCTCAAGGGTCCAGGTCCTCCCTCTCCAGGACTGGCCGGTGGCCCGCAGTCCCCATCTTGGCCGGACGCCAGCAGCTTCCCGGGCCTTGGGCACCGCAGGGCGGGAAGCACCCCTCTCTCACTTTCAGAAAGCCTTCGCAGACATGAATGAGTTAACTGTGCTCCACACAATTTGCCACAACAGCAAAGCCACACCCACAGGGAGAGATGTGCCACACATCAGAGTCAGAGAGTATCGGTGGGGCAGGAAAGCAGCAGGAACACACAGTCCACGGTCGGGAACAATGGGGGAGGGGAGACAGGACACGGCAAGTTCAAGGGAGGGTGCCCAGAGTGCACTCCTCCTCCGAGGCTCAAGAGGACCTGGGTCTCCTCGCCCTCCCCCCTCCTTCAGGGCGGCATGACTGTCAGCCCCTGGGGCTCGTCCTGGCTCTGCCACTTAAAAAACATGTGGCCGGGCTTCCCTGGTGGCGCAGTGGTTGAGAATCTGCCTGCCGATGCAGGGGATGCGGGTTCGAGCCCTGGTCTGGGAAGATCCCACATGCTGCAGAGCGGCTGGGCCCATGAGCCACAACTACTGAGCCTGCGCGTCTGCAGCCTGTGCTCCGCAACAAGAGAGGCCGCAATAGAGAGGTCCGCACAGCGCGATGATGAGTGGCCCCCACTTTCCGCAACTAGAGAAAGCCCTCACACAGAAACAAAGACCCAACACAGCCATAAATAAATAAATTAATTAACTGAAAAAAAAAAACAACAAACACGTGGCCTTGGACGCGTCCCCATGTGTCTGCAGACCCCACTGCCCTCGTCCTGCGTTTCTAGCTCCTGTGAAGCAGCTGTGCTGGTCCAGGGCTCTGAACACACCGGGGAGAAGAGGGTGACCTCAGCACGTGTACATGACCTGTGGCCAGAAGAGCATCTCTCAGCAACTAAACCTGTGATACTTAATTCTGTATGTCAAGTTGACAGGGCACTGGGGCCCAGACGCCTGGTCCAACGTTCTTCTGGGCACATCTGTGAGTGTGCTCGGGAGGAGATCATCACTTGAGTTGGTGTGCTGAGTCAAGCAGGCTGCCCTCTCTAATGTGGGCAGGTCTCAGCTGGACTGCGGGCTTGAGGAGATCAAAAAGGCCGAGTACGAGGGAACCACTCCCCACCCCTGCCTGACTGTGAGCCAAGACATGGTTTTGTCCTGCTTCAGACTCGGGCTGACACCCTGACCCTGCCTGGGTCTCCGGCCTGCTGACTGGAGGCAGATCCTGGGAGCCTTCAGCCTCCATAACTGTGGGAGCTAATTCCCGATGGTAAATATACATGTCCTGTTTCTGAACCCGGTCTAATACGACCTCCCAGAGCACCTTGGATGTATACGTGTCAGAGAAGATGGCAGAAAACCTCTGCTGGAGAACACTTCCTGCACACTCTTATAGGCATTTAAAAACGGTAAGGATGACCTCAAATGGTCAGACATTAAAATATATGAAAGCAACAATGGTAGAAGACACGTGGTCAGATCTTTACTGAAGACGGAGCCTGGGGCTTGGGAAGTTTTGGAGCAGAACCGCCAACATGAGAAAACAGTAAAAAGAAGGCCCTAGGAGAAAAGATCAGCGCGAGTGAGTGAGTTTAACAGAGTGAAAGCGTAAGAAGGATCACGTGAGGGGCCTTCCTCCACTAGAGGAGCAAAGCCAGGAAAGTGGGTCGAAGTGAAGATGGGCAACTTGTTCACACAGGAGGACCGGATCGTAAGGTCAACTCATGGACTGGATCTTAAGAGAAAAATCGTATAAACATAACTCATGGGCTCACAACCCAAGACTTTGGCACCTACCCTTCCAAAGCTTACTCTAGGCTCAGACATCTCTCTCTCCCCCTCTCTTACTCTCTCTCCCCACCCCCTTCACGCAGTTGTGTTCCTATGTCTTTCACTTACAAAAACATCACAAACATTTCTCTAGACCATCAACTACTTCTCTACACCATAATTTTTAAGCAGGTGAATATCACTCTATCATACAGCTGTATCACAATTTATTTAAGTCCCTCTTTGAGAGCATTTAGATATTAGATTCCTTCCAATTGTTCATTATTTTAAAGAACACTGTGACGAATAGCCTTATACATACTTGCATTAATGTTGACACCTTCCTGATTGTTTCCTTAGGATGAATTCTCAGACATGGAGTCACTGGGTCAAAAGTTGTGAACCTGCTCAAGGACCTGAACCTACAGCTGACGCTTTACGGCCTCAGGCATGATGGAGACAGCCGTTTCTCTGCGCGCTTACCAACAGCGGGTTTGGTTCTTTTGTTTTACCTTTGCAGCAGTTAGTTCTGAGCAGGAGAACAGCAAGGAAGACGTCTTGTGAATGAAGCGGTGTTTGAGCTGACCCCTGAGTGGCTGGGGAGAGCACTGCACAGCAGGAAACAGCACAGCAGCTCAGAGAGACCAGATGTGTGGAAGCGCAGGGTCTCGGTGATATGGAGAAGGACCGGACGGACAGGCTGGCTGCAGCAGGGTCACAGAAGGTCCTGAACAGCACCCCACGGGGCTCAGGTCTGACTCCACAGCACGTGGAAGCCATCAGCAGTTTCTGAGCAGGGACGATGTGTTTCTGCATGCTGCCCCAAGGGTGCCAAGAACCTGCCAAGAAGGTTGTGAAGTGGCAGGATTGGGCTTCATAGTTTTGACAGTAACCAGGAGACATGTCTATTTTTCCCACTCTGGTGTGACGTAGGGGTTGGAGCTCTTCACTCGTGTTCCAACAGACTTCCTATGAAGAGAACAAAGCCCCTCCCGAGCAAACCAAAAAGGGAGCGAGAACAAGTGTCTGCAGACCCAGCGGAACAGGGCACATGGGGTCTGCGAGCAGCCCTGGCTCTTTTATCTTCGTCCTTATTTCTCTCATCAATATTTTATGTCACCAGGAAACTCCAGTTTCATTTTCTGGTAAAGAATTTATCATGAGACCAAGAGCAAGTTGCGGAGGCAGAGGCCCGGGGAAGCTGGGCAGGGGGCAGCTCCAAGCCTCAGCTGCTGGCTCAGCCACCCCTCCAGGCAGAGGGGCTGCCGGGCCAGTGGGGGAGCACCGGCCCTGGGAGCCGGGCTTCCGTCTGTGCGGGTCACTGATTCCCCAAATAAAGCCTCTTCAGAAAATGCCTCTCCTCCCTGGGAGGCTGAGTAGTGTCAGGGAAGGCTAGCTGACATCACTGATAAATCACTCACTGGGTGCAGAACCCTGTCACAGAACAAGGAAAATAAACGAATTCAAAGTGCAGCTTCTCTTCTCGCAGAATTTGCAATCTCCATCCACATCGCAGCAACAGCAGGGGGCTCAGAGCATAGTAGGCACTCAGAAGTGCCTTCTCTGATGGGTAACTGCTGCCCCTTAAAATCCTGGAGTCTAATTTCAGGGGAAGTCACTTAACAGAGACCGGCTTCAGAAACCTTATTTCACAAAGTGGGGAAAAAATAATCACAGCAGCAGACACTTAAATATCACTTACTGTGTGCTCCCAAAGATATATATATTCATCCATTTTCACAACAGTCCCAGGGTAGGTGCTGTCACTTATAGGTGAGGACAGTTATGCCTAGGTAGGTGAAGGCCTTGCCCAAGGTCACAGAGCTGGTTTTAGTTTCAGTCTGTGGTCTCGGGCACGTCACCATCCCGTATTAGTCCTGTGTCAGTGAGACAGAGCTCATTTTGGTGCAAGTGACAAAAAAATTGTTGCTAAACCCCACGCAAGCTGGCTCAAGCAATAATGAAATTTAACAGCTTACAGAAAATTCAAGATACATTACTGTTTCAAGTGTGGTTTGACGCAAGGCCTCAAATTACATCACGGACTCAGTGTCCATCTGTCTCAGCTGCATGTCATGTGGGCCTCTGGTCTCAGGCCCCTGCATGCAGTCATGGAGGCTGCTGTCTCTGTGTACCGCATACAGGCTAGCATTAAACTAGTGAGAAAAGCAGACTCTTCTCCACTATTCCCAGCAAAGTCTTCACTGTGTCCCGTTGGTCAGATTGGGTCACGTGATCCAGTGGCCAGGAGGAGGCAACGTGCTCATTAGTGGAGACCCAGGTCAAGTCTTCCACCTGCCAGTGGGGGGGTGGAGTCCATGTGAACACCTGGGCTGGTCCAGGGAGGATGGAAACAGGACACAGCAGCCAAAGAGCAGGAAATAGTGTCAGGAGGCAGAAGCGCAGACACCCACCCTGCACTCTTCTTCCTGCTACGCCCAGAACAAAATGGAAATGCTGATGAAAAGACTTCACTTGGAGTGACTCTATCAGAAGGAAGATGCAGCATCTCTCAGCTCAACTCCCACCAGAAAAGAAGAGGACAGGGGCCCTCAGCCCAGCCAGGAGCTGCTCGGCACGGCTCCTCCAGCCCTCGGGACGTCCTCTGCCCCTCACACACCAGGCCGACTCTGGCCCCAGGCCTTTCCAGCCCCTGCTCCTCTGTCTACACTGCTTCCCCGGGATCTGTGTGTCCGGCTCCCTCTTCTCATTCACGTCTCCACCGTGACGCCAGCCTCACCAGACAAGCCTGCTCTTGGTACTTTAACTCTCCTGAAAGCCATCGCTGCCACCGGAGCAGCCACGTGCCCGTGTGTCCTTCACTTGTCCGTTCTGTTTTCTCACTGGAAGGTGACCTCTCTGAGGACAGCAGTCTGTTTTGTCCGATGCCTCCTCCCTGTGCACAGTAGGTGCGCATCTGACATGGAGTAGATACTCAAGCAGTACCTGCTGGGTAACGAAGGAATGAGGCATGCGAGTGCTGCTCTGACCAGGCTGCGGCGGGGACTCTGCGGGTGGAGGAGACCCGGGAAAGAAGGCCGGGGACACACGCGCACGCCGGGACCCTTAAGCACCAGCTCCTCCACAGCCCCCGCTGCCCCAGCCAGCAGCACACAGTGTGGCCACAGGGGTCTCCGAAGGGCTGAAGGCCCACAGCGGGACGGAAGAGGGTGACCGGAAGAGGGGTTTAGAAAGCAGGCGAGAGAAACGCAGACAAAGAGACAGGGAGGAAGCCGCCCTCAAGAGAGCAGGGCAGAGCTGGAGACAACCATCGCTCCGAACCCAGCGGCCTCGGTGCCAAGCTCATCTGAGTCCGATCCAAGCAGGAGGGCGAGGAAGCACCTTTGACCACGCTCTGGACCAGAACTGAACCATCACAGAATTGCATCTTGAATTGAAAGGGAAAGGGACATTAGGAAAAAAAAAATTCTGAAGAATGGTAATCAAGTTCTTTGTCTCATTGAGCAGGTAAATCTGTTTTCATTGGGAAAAGTGAAATAAGACTATCATTCAGCTGTGACATTTACCACACAGATTAATTAATTACCTAAACAGACCTGAGTTAGAAAAATAAGATAAGTTTCAGAGAATCATAATATAAACACCCACAATTTCAGGGAAATGTATGTAAAATTCATCATATAAAGCCTATGGGATAATATTGGTTCATTTTTCCTCCTTATAAAATTAAGTTTTAGTCATTTCCCATTTCCCCATAGGGCAGTCCCTGATAACTACTGAATATGCAAAGTTCATTCCTGCGAGGTAACATCATTGCTGGTGATGCACCATTTGAAGACCATAAATATCCTGCAAACAATCCCATCTCGTTCTATGAGGCAGACATTATGTTTCCTGCTTCTCGTTAAACTTCTGATGAACTAACAAATGACTGAAAAGTTCTTTGCGAGGATCCGAGGCCAATGTGGGATGCCGATTCCCAATGGCTAGTCTGTACACTGGCATCAAGGCTAAATGTTTAGGATAACAGTCCCGGGTGACCCCACTGGCCAAAGGGGGACAGAGCCCCAGAAAAGGCAGCCAGAGTCTGCCCACAGGCTTTCCTCTTGCTTCAGAGCTGGTCTTTCTAAGACTGTTCAGACTCGGCCCCGTGACAGGTCTACCAGAAGTCCCACCTTCCCTCTGCAGGAAAGGAAGGAGCCTTGCACTGCAGCCACACCCACTATTTCTGCCTTGCACGCCCAGGCCCGCCCTCATTGCTGTTCCCTCCTGGAGCCTCAGTTCCCCTCTGGGCACTAACGGCGAGTGTGTCCCAGGTGTGCTTGCTTCTGCGCTAAGTGCTCTGGACACACGACCTCCTTGCAACCGTGTGGGGAAAGACACTATTCCCTCTCACAGGTGAGCAGAGGCTAAAGAGGTTAAGAAACTGGCCCTGGGTCAGCCAGGCCGGCAGCGCTGCGGGGAGAGCCCGGGGCCAGCCCTCTGCCCCAGGGACCTAAGCTACTGGGCCCCTCTGTCCTCAAGCGCGGAGCCAAGCTGTGGGCTCCGTGAGCACTCAGTGCCTCCCCAGCCGCTCTGACTGTTAGTGAATCACAGCACTGTCATAGCTCGGCCACTGCTGTCCTGAACCAGTGTTCCCTGTTTGGATACTTATGCCTCCCCTCCCCAACCAGCTGGCAAGCTGCTTCAAGGAATCTGTCTTCCCCCGTCCCCTGACCAGGGCACAGAAGAGGCTCAGCAATCAGGTCCTGGCTCTTTCTGTGCAGACCCCGTTCCGGAGCCCTGGGCTCTGAGGATCCCCACCAGCATTGCCCCATTACAGGAACACAGAACTTCACCACCTCGACCTGGTTCCCTCTTACAGCTCAGCAGCCCTGCCATCAGCCCTAGGACCTTCTCCTGATCATTCAACAGCAGGTCAGGATTTCTTCCCAACCAAGCCTTTATGAACCTTCGTTTCCTCCTTGAAAGAACAGGGATGGGGCTGGGTAGTTCCCACATGGTTTGTGATCTGTGCTGTGCCCTGACATCCCGTCAGGTCCACTCTGTGCCTTGTCTTACAGGGAGGAAAGGGGGTCTAAGTGCTATCTTTTTTATTTTCATTTTTTATGGTGATGAAAAATACATACAATTTACCATTTTAACCATTTTTAAGTGGCATGAAGTACCTTCTCACTGGTCTGCAACCATCACCACCACCCACCCAGAACTTTCACCACCTTATCCTGGAGCTCTGTCCCCAGTGAACACTATCTCCCATTCCTCCCTCCCCCCAGCCCCTGGAAACCTCTACTCTACCTTCTGTCTCTATGAGTTAGGCTATTCCAGGTACCTCATGTAAGTAGAATCATACAATATTTGGCCTTTCATGTTTGGCTTATTTCACTTAGCATAACATTTGCAAGGTCCATCCATGTAATAGCCTGTATCAATACTTCCTTCCCTTTCAAGGTTGAATAATATGCCATTGCCTGCATATGCCACACTCTTGTCAATGAACATTTGGGTTGTTTCTACCTTTTGACCATTGTGAATAATGCTGCTAACAAACACTGGTGTATAAGTATCTGTTCAAGTCTCTGCTTTCAACTCTTATGGAGACATACCTAAAAGCTGAGTTGCTAGATCATATGGTGATTCTATGTTTAATTTTTTGAGGAGCCATCATACACTTCCACAGCAGCTGCACCATTTGACCTTCTCACCAGAAACACAAGAGAATTCCAATTTCTCTGCATCCTGGCCAACTTTTGCTATTTTCTGTTTTTCTGATCATAGCCATTCTTTGGGGCATGAAATAACATCTCATTGTGGTTTTAATTTGCAGTTCCCTAATGACTAGTGATGCTGAGCACAGTTTACTTTGTTTACTGGCCATTTTTTTATCTTCTTTGGAAAAGTGCCTATTCAATTCTTTTGCCCATATTTTAATTGGGTTTTTTGGTTTTCTGTCGATGGGTTGCAAGAGTTCTTTTTATATTCTGGATATTAATCTCTGATCACATATATGATGAGTAAATATTTTCTCCAATTTTGTGGGTTGCCTTTTCACTTTGTTGTTAGTGTCCTTTGATGTAGAAAAAGGTTTTCTTTAACTTTGATGAACTCCAATTTATCTATTTTTTCTTTTGTTTCCTAAGCTCTTGGTATCATATCCAAGAAATCATTGCTAAATTCAATGTCATGAAGCTTTTCCCCATGTGTTCTTAGCAGAATTTTATAGTTTCCACTCTTACGTTTAGGTTTTAATCCATTTTGACTTCATTTTTGTATACAGTATAAAGTAAGGGTCCAGTTTTCCCAGCACCAGGTGAAAGACTGTCTTTTCCCATTCAGTGGTCTTGGCAGCCTTGTTGAAAATCAATTGACCGTATATGTGAAGGTTTATTTCTGGGCTCTCTATTCTATTCTGTTGGTCTATAGGTCTATCTCTATGCTAGCACCACACTGTTTTGATTACTGTAGCTCTGCAGTAAATTTTGAATTCCAAAAGTGTAAGACCTCCAAGTTTCTTTCCTTTTTTCTTTTTTTCAAGATTGTTTTTGGCTATTGAGGGTCCCTTGAGATTTCATATGAATTTTAGGCTAGGTTTTTCTATTTCTGCAAATGAACTGGGATTTTGATAGGGATTGCACTGAATCTATAAATTTCTTTGGGCAGTACTGACATCTTAACAATTATTAAGTCTTCCAATCCATGAACATGGGATGCCTTTCCCTTTTTTTAATGTCCTCATTAATTTCTTTCAGCATCGCTTTGGGGTTTTCAATATAGAAGTCTCTCACCTCCTTGGTTAAGTTTATTCTTAAGTATTTCATTTTTTTTTATGCTATTGTAAATGGAATTGTTACCTTAATTTTTTCAGATTGTTTATTGTTAGTGTAGAGACATGTAACTAATTTTTTTGTTGATTTTGTATCCTGTAACTTTACTGAATTTATATATTAGTTCTAACAGTCATTTGGGAAATCTTTAGGGGTTTTCTATGTATAAAAAGATCATGTTATTTGTGAAGAGATCATTTTTCTTCTTCCTTTCCAGTTTGGATGCATTTTATTTCTTTTTCTTGCCTAGTTGTTCTGGATAGAACTTCTAATACTATGTTGAATAGAAGTGGTGAAAACAGATATTTTTCATTTATTTTTCAGTCCTTTTCACTTCAAAATTTTTCAGTCTTTCACCTTTGAGTATGATGTTAACTACAGGTTTTTCGTATTTTAAAAGCTTACTGGAATGCCCAAAATAGCAAGTGTTTTTACTTTTTGATAAAAGTATGTCAAATCAGGGCTTTACTGGTGGCGCAGTGGTTAAGAGTCCACCTGCCGATGCAGGGCACGCGGGTTCGTGCCCCGATCCGGGAAGATCCCACATGCCGTGGAGCGGCTAGGCCCATGAGCCATGGCCGCTGAGGCTGCGCGTCTGGAGCCTGTGCTCCGCAACGGGAGAGGCCACAACAGTGAGAGGCCCGCATACCGCAAAAAAAAAAAAAAAAAAAAAGTATGTCAAATCAGCTTGATGAAAAACTGATCGCCAGGCTTATATTTTTTTATTGGTGAAAACTGAATTAATTAGTATTTAATCATATTTGCATCATAAGTAAAATCATTGCAAAACCTGTGGTTCAGTGGTGGTTGGTGGTGGGGAGAGAGGGGTCAATGTAACAGGTCATTTATAGGGAAATGCTGGGAATTACTAGGACATGACAAGATGTAACATATGATGAGAGTCATTAGCTTCCTTCTTCTGTACAGGGTCAAGCTACCATGATTTTGTTTTCTTAACATGAAACAGTATAAAAGGGGACATAATGAAATTCTATAAAATTATAAAATGATGGTAAAGGCAAAAACAGACTAGCTCATAAAATTGTTAAATATTTTTATAGATGCTATTTCTTTAAGCATGAAAAAATAATTTTTGAGGAAATAAAAAGTAATTTACACCCAAAGGTTTGCTCAGGCCAAATATAATCAAGTTCTGGAAGAGTCTGGATGAAACTATGATGACAAATCTATCGCCAGGTACTAAAGGAAAACTAGAGATGATAGTACTGAACATTTTGAGAGAACTTACCATGAGCCAAGGACTTTTTAGGTGCTTTACGTATGTGAATTTATTTAACCTCACAACTACCCTATGAGGTAGATGCTATTATTTTCCCCATTTTACATATGAGGAAACTGAGCTGCAGAGCAATGACATTAACTAGTGTGAGGTCACACTGATTCCCTCCTGGCCTCCAGGGAGCCTTCATCCCTACAGTCAGCTGAATGATGCCCCAGATGTGTCAAGTCTTAGTCCCAGGAACTGGAAAATGTTTTGCTATTTGGAAAAAGGATCTTTGAAGACATACTTATGGATTTTGAATACCCCGGATTTTGTGGTTGAGCCCTAAATGCCATCCCATGTCCTTAAAGGAGACACCAGGGAGGTGTCACAAACACACAGACTGGGGACACACAGTGGGTATGGCCATGTGAAGATGGGACAGAGGTTGGGGTGATGGAGCCAAGGAACCAATCCCCCCCTCCACTGTTTCCAGAGGGAAGTGAGATCCTTCCTACTGGATTGTGGACGTCTGACCGCCACAGCTGTGAGAGAAGACACTTCCGTTGTTTCAAGCCCCCTGGTTTGTGGTTATCTGTTATACCAGCTGCAGGAAAGTATTCTCGCTCCAACCAGGAGCTGGGCATCTCCTATTGGAAGAGTCCACCCTCAGCTGAAATCACAGCGGCCACCACTGCTCACAGAAAGGTGTTAGTGAAGAGGAAACGCAGAGCCAATCGCATCACTGGCCAAAGGAGTAATTCAACAGCACTAGCACTTTCCAAAGTGCTTTCCCATTGATCTTACCAGCTGACCAGCTGACCCCCACCTGATCTCCTTTGTACACAAGAGAAAAAATAAGGTCACTTGTCAGTTTACAAACATAAAAGCCGAGACGTGGACTCCAGGCTTCTGCTTCAGGGCACCGCTCCTCCCACTGTGCAGATCCAGCTCCATGAGAAGGGAAATGACGGGGGGGGGGGGGGGAGCTTAAAACCCAACTTAAAAACCCAACTTAACATTTGTGAACACACCTTAGAGTCTACAGCACCCCCATAACCACACCATTTAATTCTCACAACACGGGAGGCTCCTCTTGCCACCCCTGCTCTACAGATGAAGAAAACAAAAGCTGAGAGTAGTCCAGTGACTCCCTCCAAGACACACAAGGACCACAGCAACCTGACGGTCAGTCAAAGGCAGTTCTTCCTGCATAGCTACTGTCATGTTCCGTGCACACGGGGCGCAGGCCGAGATGCACACGCGCCAGACCCAGATGCACATGTGGCTTGTGCTTTTCTTGCATTTAAAAATAAAAATAGTCTTGATGTAAAGTTAAAAACAGGAGGGTGATTTGCATAAGACCCTGCGCTCTCAATTACACCAATTACTTTTTAATTACAGGCAATGCCATCTTGAGTTTTTCAAAACCTACATCTATTCTTAAAGAGTCTGTCAAAAAGAGGGCTTCTTCTCAGGGAGAGACTCCAATTAGTATGCATGCTGCATGCAAAGGAAGCAGACCTGCTGGAGCTCCAGGGAGGAGGAAAGAGGCAGTGCTTCCTTCCACACAGGCCTACAGAGAGAGCAGGGCCTCGGACAGCCTCCCCTGCGGGCCCCTGCTCTGGGCAGTGTTGCGTCTATTCCCTGCTCCCCCCTCAACCCGGCTGCAGCCACTGCTGTAGGTCTGAGGCGCGCAGACGAGAGCCTGGCCTGCTGAAGTTGGACTTCTCCCGGCCACCCTTACGAGCCTTGGGAGAAACTACCGGGACCGGTGGGCCTCCGTCCACCCTAGGGAATCCCTCTTATCCTTCTTTGCTGAGTGCACCCCGGGCAGTGAAGTGTCAGCATCGTCTCTGTCCCCGGGGATGCTGGCCCGGAGGACTTCCTTGGAACAGGTGGGAGCACAGGCACCCGCGGTCAGTGAGCCCGGCATCTGCATGACCTCAGGTCCCTTCTCCAGGCTCTGGTTACTGTCGCACCCTGAGCTGGGACTCAGGACCCCTAGAGATCCCCAAGGCCAGCTTGTTCTGGGTGAAGACGGCACTCTGACTCTGCCGTTTGAGGGCAGGGCCCACCCTAGCGCTACTGATCCAAACGCAGTGTCAACACATAAAGTCACTACTGGACAAAGCTGGTGTCCTGACCCTGCCACACACAAGCAGCCACGTGACCAGGGCTCTGCGTTCTCCTATTTATCGCCCCTAGTTTGCAGATGTGAAAAGTGAACCGCGGAGAATGGTTAACAGATGTTCCCC
The DNA here is from genome assembly GCF_005190385.1 of Monodon monoceros. Lineage (NCBI taxonomy): Eukaryota > Metazoa > Chordata > Mammalia > Artiodactyla > Monodontidae > Monodon > Monodon monoceros. Next base: position 809,085 of record NW_021703784.1, on the reverse strand, counting down.
AGGCTGCATACCTAATAAGGGGCGGGACAACCACTGGCGGGAAGGCGGATTCCGGAATCTCTCTGCCTGGTTCAAATCCTACTCAACAGCCTATGTGACCGTGGTGAGTGTTTTAACCGCTTTGTGCTTTAGCGTCTTCATCCATAAACCGAAGGTAATAATAGTGCCGACTTGATAAAGTCATTGTGAGGACTGAAGGAGTTAATGCAAGTAGAAAGACAGGGGAAACGTCTGGCACGTGGCATACACTCACTAAATCTTGGCTATTTTTATCAAACGTTCCGCCTGCTCGTATCCAGTCACCACGAGCGGCCCTCGGCCCCTAGACCCCAAACCCAGAGGCTCTGTACGTTGCTTTTCCCATCTGTCCCCTCCCTCCCCTTCTCAGGACCGGCTGCCACATGCCCCCCAGGACTCACGGCCGACCCTCAGCAAGACCCCCGGCCTCACCTTCTCCTATGAACCCCCTCCACCTGTGCCTCTAACTAAGACCCGGCTCTTCCCTGGAGACCCGCTCACCCTCGCCCAGGGCTCCTTTGGCCTCTGGGTCCTCCTGGTGCATCTGCCCCAGGCTTCGGGCTGCTGCTACCCAGCCCCCCCCAGACTCCCCTATAAAGGACCTTGCTTGGAAGCTCCTGTCATGTGACTAATGACTGAGCCACCCACCTCCCATCCTTGTAATGTATCTCCTGCCCCTTTCACCCTGAAGAATTTAGCACCTGATAATCCCTTTGTCCAGCATTACCTGCTTTGGTGATTTAACATACAAATAATCACGCTACAAATGCCACATCCTCCGCTCCTCCAGGGAGCTTTTCCTCTTTCCTAACTTATCATAAGCATAATTTCAAACCTCCCCTATTCTGCCCACCACCTCCCATATTTCAAGTCCACTTCCTCAAGCAGCTGGTCTCCAGCAATCTTTCTACCCACCCCCGTGGGTTTGGTACTTGAGTCTACAACCCGGGCCTGTCCCTTACCTCCCCCAGGTCCCCATCTTGATCCCATGTGGATCGCTGTGCATACCCCTCACCTGCACCTCCATGCCCTGCCACCAGTCTTCTCTAACCAGACTTGGACCGACCTGCACAACTGAACAAGTTTAAGGAGAACACACGACTGAGCTGCTTGCTTCCATTTGTGGCCAGTAGGCTCCAGGGGGCCTGGGGCGCTGTCAGCACTCACACCTGTGGTGCCCGCTCTCTCCACTGCTAGACACTATGCTGAGGAATCTCGTCTCTAACGTAGGATGGCTCCCCACCAATCCTCATCTCGGCCAACGGCCTTGTTTCTTTTCGACTGAGAAAACTGCAGTAGTGGGGAAAGAATGTCCACGGCTCCCACCACACATCCATCTGCCTTCGGCATGTGTGCACGTGATGTTCCCTCCCCTGTCACCGTGACGGCTGCGCTCTAAGGCCGGCCTCCCCTGTGTGTTTGATCCCATCTCTCCTCATCCGCTCAAGGACGACACTTCAGCAATTGGCCCTTCTCTCTCTTGCAGCTTCAATTTTTCTCACTCTAGGGCACCTTTTCCATCAGCATGCAAACATACTGATGTTTTCTTCTATTTTAAAAATCTCCCAGTGATGCTTCCTTCTCTAGCTGTCCCATTTCTCATTCCCTAGAGCAGAGCTCCTTAAGCAACGTGTCTGTGCCTGCTGTGTGTCTGCATCTCCTCCATCCTCCTATGAAATTGCCCCCAACTCTCACCAACGCTGCTCTAATTCAGGCCACCAGTGTCACCCACACTGCAAAAGCCAACGTGGGTTTTCAGCCTCAATCCTCTTATCGTCAGTGTGTTACACTGGCTGTCACCTTCTCCTCCTGAAACACTGCCTCAGCAGGGCTCCCTGGACCACATGCCACCTGGTTTCCAGCCACATCTTGACCCCCCCCTTCTCAGTGTCCACCTTGGGTCCCTCTCACCTTGCCTCTAAGTGCCAGGGTCCCAGGGCTTACATTCTAGACCTCTTCTCCGTCTCCTCCCACTGCCTGGGTTGGGTCATCCAGCCTCTGGATTTCAACACCATCAATGTTGAAAATGTTACCCGGATTTGTACCAGCAGCTCAGGCCCTGCTCCGAACTCAACTCACACGTCACGCTGCCCAGTAGGCATCCCCACACGGATGTCTAATGGACGTCAGAGACCTGACTGCTCAGAACTGTGCTCCTGATCTTCCCAAACCCGTTCTTGCCACTTTTTTCCCAGGACCAGGTGACGCAAAATCATCCTTTCAATTGAAAAGCTAAAAACACTGGAGTCACCCTTGACCTTTCCCGCCTCCTTGCCCCACGTCCAATCCATTAGCAAATGTAGTCACAGCCCTTTCACATACATGGAGAACCACCCACTTCCCCACACATGGCCAGACATTGCTCCAACCCACCAGGCCCACACAGCCCACCACTCCCTTTCTCTGTGATCGCCCGTGTTCTCAGCCCGTTAACGCTGCTCTGGCCATACGGCCACCTCCCTGCTCCTGGGTCACCCACCCCTGGCATTCTCCTGTCTGCAGACCAGGAATGCACCTGCTATCTCTCCTGCCTGGAAGGCCTTGCTCCAAAGCCTGCTCAGCTCCTAGAAGGCTTTGCCTGAATCCCACCATCTGTGAGGACTTCTCCGACGTCCTACCCACAACGCTCACCCTCTCCACAGTTCCCTCCTCTGCCCTGTCTCCCACCAGGCGCTGCTCCCTCCCTAGTGTAGTACTGTGTATTTATTTACTCATCTTGCTTGTTGTCTTGGATGCTGTGCTTTTGTTTCCTGCTACATCCCCAGAGCCCACAACAGTGCCTGGCACACAGCACGTGCACAAAGTAGCGGCTGAATGAAGAAGTGGTGGCCACTGCGTATCAACACATCCAGACTTCAGCGTGTGGCTTACACCATCTCTAGCCCCTGCCCTCACTCCACACACACACACACACACACACACACACACCTGTTTTGTTGCCCACGATTCCCCAACCAGAGCTGGAAACCTGGGATTCATCCTTGACCCCTTCCTTCCCTGTGACCCCAGACCCCACCTGCGCAGGCCTGGCTGCGCCACGTTCAACACACGCCCCAGCCCAGCTCCCAAATCCCTCCCTCCCTCCCTCGTCCGCAACCCCCATCTCCGCCGCACCCACTCCAGTGAAATCCTCTCTGGGGACCATGTCTGGCTGGTCTCTTGGCACCTCCTGCACCACCACTCCCCCCTCCCCGGCTCAGCTCTTGTCACGTTGGCCTCCGTCCATCCCCCACCCTTTCCCGATCACCCGCCACAGCCCAGCATGCCTTCTCCAGAATGCCTTTCCCACTCTTCGCCCCACCAGCTTTTCTTCCCTCGGGTCTCAGTTGACTCTCCCCAGGGAACCCTCTCTGACCACCACGACCACTCCAGCTAAGGCAACTCGCACCCACTCACCCACTGTTCCCAGCACCTGTACCACTTCCCTCCAAGCACAAACTAACTGCAATCACTTCATTTATCTACATGCGTCCCCACGGAACCTGTGACATCCCTAAAGGCAGAGACAGAATAAGGAATAAGCAAACACTAGGCCCCCAAATGCGTGAAGCACTGGGTGGAAGCGAGTCTGGAACCACGCTGTCCCCCTGCCCCCGAGAACAGTTGCTGTACAGAAGCAGTGATGGGGCCCGGTAAGAGCCCCTAAAGCAGCTGGCCGCAAGACTGGCTTCCTGCTCTTCCCAGCCTGTCCTCGATCTTGCCCTGGAGTAATTTTTCTATCGGTTTCATGGGAATGAGGAGAGTCCTCTCCATCAGGCAGCACCATCCCAGACAATACCATGTGAAAGGGCTTAAGAAGCAAGAAATAACTCATCCCAAAATATCCCGTACTTGGTTTCCAGCTGCTCTGAACAGCTGGATGCTTTTTCTGAGCCAGATAGCTTCTGTCTCTACACTAATAAGATGGGGAGAAACCACACACAATGAGATGTGTGAAATGGGGTCACTGTTAATTCCCTTGGGAAGATAAACGCCATCAGCATTCTCCAGGCTGGCTTTCAGCAAAAAGTTTTCAGCTCTGTGCTGAGCATCAGGCTGGGTACCATGATCAAAGACTCGTGCCTAAAGTGACCCCCATCCTGGAATTTACAAACTAGATGTGCTGAGAAAAATGGCGCACATTAGACAAATAGCCAACAATATGATGGAACAGAATTAAGCACTAAATAGTGTCATTCAGGTTCAGAGAGGATTGAGGGCTTGTGGAGGAGCTTCAGGCTCTGCTGTGAAGGAAGGGAAAGTTGGAGAAAAGGCAGGCAGTCCGGAGGGGGAAGACATCTGCAAAGGCGCAGAGCTGGGCAGGAGCCTGGGTGATGCGGCTGGCCGGACCAAGAAGGGAGGATTTAGAACCGGATACCTGGGTGTGAGTCTCCAGGTACCACGTCCACAGTGACAGACAAAGATATTACCTGCAACCCCTCCTTCCTACCTCCAAGAGCCTAGAGAGAGGGGCCCGAGGGAGGCTGTGCAGGCAGAAGGCACAGCGGGAGATGCAAGGCCGCCAGGGGATGGGCCACCAGCCCACTGCTTAGAGGCCAGGCTGAGATTGAGAACTGCTCAGCCTGGGAAACCAGTGATGGCTCCTCAGCTTGGATGTAACAGAACACACACTTCATGGAAACACATTTCTTTCCTCATACTGAATATGAGGTGGCTGGTAAGCCAAGGCCACATGCTGGCCACAGCAGCTGTTAGCTGGGCAAGTCAAACAGGTCACAAAGGGCATCCCCCCCCAGGGCAGAAAAGGCATCCAATGCTCCTTCAGGAAGGACAGCTATGATGCTCTAGAGTCACACCTTCCTGCTCATGGCTTTTGGAGAGCCTTGTCTCTAGAAACAAGAGTTTGGTAACTTTCTATGGCAAAACTTTGTTCCCTCCCAAATACTGCCATCTGTATCTAGAGTGTGAGAAACCCCCAGTCTGTCAAGCGTTTTGCTAGTCTCCACGTAGGAAAGCATGACCTTCCAGAAATGAGGCTGCAGCCTGGAGCAGGTGGGGTTAACAGGGAACACCCCACCAGAGCCAGCAGAGCAATGGAAAGTGGCTGGACACCCAGCTCTCCCCTCTTCTGACGGTGCTCTGGACCCCACAGAAGACTCTGTTCCAACACAGCCTGCTACGTGCTGCAGGGTCCCCGCTGTGGGACATGCCAAGTGCGGCCACCCCTAGTGAAGACAGCACTGGATTTGGAAACTCGGATCTGAGCTCAGGGCCCGGCGCACCCCGTGTACCAGCTAACAGCCCTGAACCAGCACTGAGCACCCCCATCCTGGAGGCTAAGTCCTCCCCTGTGAAGGCAGAGGATGGGGTATTTCAGTGTATCTCACTCTCAGCTCATTGCAGGACCACCTGGGATGCTGTCTGAATGCAGGTTCCCAGGTGCTGCAGGACAAACACTGGGCCTCAGGCACAGGCCTGGGGTTGGTATCTTTCACAGGGACCCAGAACGAATCCCACATCTGAGGGAGCACCAGTCTCTGAGGCCCCTCCGATCCCAGCACCCCCTGACCTGGTGATGCAGTAGCCCACGCAGGTAAAGGAGAAAAAGCAGTTTCTGCTGTAAAGGCCTCCAGGCCCTTCGCAGCCCGTGGCCAAGCAGACTTACTGGATTCTTGTCGCCTTGGGCCACGCGGCAGTGTTGGGGCTGGTATCCCGCTGTCTCCCTAAGGGTCTGTGAGCAGCTCAAGGGCACAGGACGTGCCCTGTTCAGTCTCTCCCGAGACATCCGGCACAGAGCCCTGTGGGGCAGGCGCACAACGGAATCCTAAGGATGCCTTGCGTCCTATCTGTTCGTTCCATCGCCTCCTGTAACCCAGGAGACACTTGAATTAGGATTAGAATTGGGAAGACAAATGCTTGCAACTTCAACTTGGGCCTCTGTCCAGGGCCCACAGGGCCGGGGGCTCCTGGCGTGCGGGTCACGATTCAGCCCAACATCCTGAGCCACATCCTGGTAAGAAAACAGGCATCTCCCCCGCAGAGAGCTGGCTGCTGACTGCAGCCTCCCCCCCGCCCCCCGGGGCTCCTCTCTGCGGCCCTGTGGTCGTTTCTAGCTCAGCCTCCCCACCAGTCAGCGCTGGTCCTAGGAGAGGAATGTGTTTACAATTCCCGGCCCTGGGGTTAGAAGCGATTCCAAGCAACCTGCCGCCCAGGGAACTGATCCTACCAAGTTAATTCTCTACTTTCTTAGAGCCGCAGGCACCCCGGATGCTTCATGATCTGTGTCGCTCCAAGGCACGGCTCCCTTCTAATGTGGGGAGGCCCCCGCTAAGCACCTCAATGATGCCTTTGTCCCAAGGAGGAGGACGCCCTGAACGCCAGGTCTGCCCACGGGGCAAGGCTATGAAGAAGCGGGATGGACAGGGCTTCTGCGCCTGATGGCGGCCAGCACGGACAGAAGGCTGCCCTCCCTCCTCCCTGTCTCACAATGGACAGCTTACAGGAAGTGTCTCCTTTACGTCAAAGGCCCCGGGGCTAGAAGGATCCCACCCTCTGCCCACTTACCCAACTGCCACCTCAATCATCATATCCTGCTTTCCCACAGAAAAAGTGACATTTTCTGCAAAAGGTCTCCTTTCCTGGGCCTTTGAAACTACCTCAGCAAGCCAGGGCACAGGGCACATAAGTGTGTGCTCCGGATGCGGGGTGCAGGGGGGACCGCGCCGACCTCCACATCTTCCTCCTTAAATAGCTCCGCCTTCCCCTTCCGGCCAGCAAGCCTTCTGCGTCTTCGGGAAAGGGATCTCCGCTAATTAACCCCGTTACCTCCGCCTCAGCGAGCAAAGGCGCCTCCGGGAGATAAAACACCGCGACACTTCGCGAGGCCGGCAACTGGGCCTAGCAGGAGGACACGCTTACCTCAGCACGTGCGCCTCACCATGTGCGCGGCCCCTATGCCCAGCGACCCGGTGCCCAGTGCGCGCTGGCATGTGCCCGCTTGTTCTGATCTGCATTTCAGCCCCATCTCCCTGCCCTCGGCCCCCTTCTCACTCTTTAATTTGGGCTTTAATTTGTCGCGTTCCCTGTGCTCCTTTCACCAGCCTGTGTCTGTGCACATTTCTGCTTTTTCCTACATTTCTCCATTTTTGTGATCCAGAGGGAGCAGGAAAGGAAGCGAGTGTGTTCGGGGACTGTGGCGGGTCGGAGGGGCATCCATGAAGGGCAAACCCAGGGTAAGGGGCCGGGACGAGGAGGCTGCTCACCGCACACGCTGCGGATTTCAGGGACAGGGCAGCCCCGGGAGTCTTCGCTGATAGGGGACAGCAAGTAACAGAAGGAAACCAAAGGGAAAATACTCCCGAAAAACAAAACGAAATGGGCCCTGGGCCCCTGGCAGGAAATGACAGAGGGATGAGATTCCACAACTGCTAGTCCCCAGCCTGCCGCTTCATCTACCCCAACTTCTACCCGATTCCAACTTTCTCTCCTCGCCCCCTCTGACCACAGAGGCCAGTTTCGGGCAAGTCACATACCTCCCGGGCCCTCTGTTTCTCCTTCTGTAACGTCCCATTTGCACGGAGGGAACTGAGCGGACTCGCTGGATTCAGAGCAACCAGAGTGGGGCGGATCTCGCCACCTTGAGGAAGAGCGAGGGGCTTGGGGAGGTTGGTAGAGAAAGTATTTGGAATCGGAAGTTTTGAACGGACACAGCTCCCACCGGGAGGGGAGCACGGCAATCTCTGCCCCGTCCAGCACCTGCCCACAGTTCCAGTCTTCGACCCTGTCCACCCCCAGGCCCAGCATCGTCCCTACAGCCCCTACCTTCTTCTGGCTCCAACAGAACCTGCTAAGCTGTCAGATGCTCCTCACCCTCTCCTCTCATGCTTCCCCAGCCTCTGGCTCTGGCTTCCTAGTCGGAAGGGGTGATTAATGAAAAGGCCACGTGGGCAATGCATTACTAGATTAAATTCAATAAACAGCAGCAGTTGCTAGATTGAAGAATCCTGACCAGCATCTGGGTCGCAACTGGGTCCCCACGGGGGTTCAGCTGGCATGAGGAACGGCCCAGGCGGAGGGCAAGGCGCAGCTGAGTCATCAAACCCCAGAAGATTTGAGCCGAACAGGGTTTCAGAGGTCACCTGGTCCACCCCCTAACTCAAATCCCCCTGCAACACATCACGTCACCAAGACTCCGCCTGGAGCGCCTGGAGCGCCTGGAGCTTCTCCGATGTGGACGACCTCATTTCTCCCAAGGTTCTCTACTCCATGGTTGTAATTTGTTACAAAAATAAACTCAAGCCTGCCTCACTTTAAACGCTATCCAGCCCAATTCATTCAGCAATTGTGTGCAGATCACCTTGCATGTGCCAGGCACCGGTACACAATGCCAGGCGCTGGTCCATGATGCCAGAGGTGCCGTGGGGAATAAGACACAGTGCGCCCTCATGCAGACACACAAACCAGCAAACGGCCCTCACATTCTAGAGCCCGGCTGAATGTGCAGGGACCTGTGGGGGCACACAGGAGAGATGCCACCGGGGTGTTTTTGTGGGTTACGGGGGTGCAGGTCAAGAAAGGCTTTCTGGAAGAGGCAGCATCTCAGCTGGAACTGATCTAACAGTTAGGAAGTCAAAGGGCGGATAAGTGGTAGGAATGAGGTGGGGAGAGGTCCAGACAAGGGTCCTTCAGGGAACCTGTAAGCTGTAGCAGGTGACCCCGGACACACAAGGGTGGTGACAGCGGGTGGAAAGGAAGGTGCACTCAAGCCCTTGGGACCAGCTCCCAGGTTTTGTTCCTGGCCTGGGTCCCAAAGCCTGCCCTCTTCTACCCCGATCCCAGCCCTCTGCACACACGTGTCCCCTCCATTCGCCTTGGCTCCAGCCGGGGCCTCACGCCCTCCCACCCAGCCCCACACCCATCACACGCAGCTGCTCCTCCGTCTGGCTTGACAGCTCCTCTCCTCTGTCAGGTCACCGTTCTCAGTGGCTGCAGGACACCCCAAAGCACCCCTCCCTCCTCAGGGGCAGCCTGTGGGGAGGCGTCCTAGAGGTCTTCCCGAGCCCACCAGAAGGGACTCAGAAATTACACCCCAATAGCCCTGGTCTTGGCAATGGGAGGCAGGGAAGAGTCCAGCTCCACATGAGAGCTCCCTGTCTCATGACACCCCCCAGGCCTCCTCTTCTCCAAATGCAGCACCTCTGCTCCCCAGCTTCAAACCACCCCTTTTCCATTATGATCACCAGCCTCTGAATGAGATTTTAACTAGAAACTACCATTTTTATACACTATTGTACAGCCCAAAGTGGAGTATTATTGAGTCATAAAAAAGAGTGAAGCACTGGTTCATGCTACACTAAGGGCCGGAAGTCAGACACAAAGGCCACAACTTGTAGCATAAACGGAACGTCCAGAACAGGCAAACCCATAGAGGCAGGAGGTGTATTAGGGGTTGCCAGGGGCTGGGGAAGCAGGGGAGTGACTGCTGACGGGTGTGGGTGTGTCTGAAGTGACGGAATGTTCTGGAACTACATGGAGGAGATGGGAGCGCAACACTGTGAATGTGCTTAGCGCCACTGAACTGGGCACTTGACTATGATTAAAATGGTAAATGTTATGTTTTGTGTGTTTTTCCACAATGTAAAACCCTACCATTTGTCTGACACCCCGTGCTGCCCGTCAGGTACCTGCTCACCGCTCTGAGCCTGGCGCCCGTCCCCCTGGTCAGACGAGGGAGCTGAGGTTCCGCCCGGCCTCCTCATCCCACGCCCTCATCCCACGCCCACACCCAGGCCGGAGCCAGCTGCCCGAGCAGCTCGGGGAGGGTGGGGTGAAGAGCCGCGGACACGACGCCGGTGAGGACCAAGGTGCGCCGGGGCGGGCCGGGCTGTGCGAGGGGGCAGCCTTCGCAGCGGAAACCAGAACAAAGAAGACGACACAGCGCCTCACCTTCTGTGGGCTTGACGCGGGGCCTGGCGCCCCCCGCGGCTGTGGAGCCGCAGACACCGCCCCTCTTCCCGCAGTCGGCACCGGGAACTCCGTTACTAGCTGACGGGCTACAAGCAGCTCTGAGGACCAGCCAGACAGCGGCAGGAGGCGAGTGGAGAGAGAATCACGGAGGACGGACCCCGCCAATGGTGCAGGACCACCAGCCAGCCGGAGAGGTCAGAGGGCAGTGGGCGGGAGTGGGGGGAGGAGCGAAGCAAGTGCGGCTGCGCGGTACCGCCCAGGCTGGGGGTGGGGTCATGACCCCCGGGGGACACACAGAGGGGATTCCCCTGGCCTGGCGGGGCACCGTGACACGCAGGCCTCAAGTCAACGGGAGTCACGTCCTCAGTCTCTGGGGACCAGGGCAGAGTAATCAGCGAGCACGCTAAGGTCTTTTCTGATTTATTCAACAGCAGGCCGGAACCGGAACCGAGACTTGGCACCCGTGGGATGTGCTCCTGCAGCCGGAGGGGCCGGACCAACCCAGGCGGTCGTGTCTGGACACCCGCCCTGCCCCTGTGCTTGGAACTTGGGTCTTGGGGCGAAAGGCAAGGGGTGCGGGGCTGACCCCGGGGAACCACTAGGGCAGAGGACAGGCCGCCGTGTGGAGGAGGGAAGGAGGGCACTGCCCCGCCACTGACCGGCCTGGTCGCAGCCTCGCGGGTATGAAGGGCGGCACAGAACCTGGGGGGCGGTCCATCTCCTCCTCGGCCAGGGAACCTTGGCTTTGGTGAGGGGCCTTTCCCATAGTGGCCTGACCTCGGTTTGAGTGACACAGGCTGGGACCTGGGACCCTCTACTGCAGTGCTTGCACCTGGACACACCTCTCCTGGAGCAACAAAATAGACAGAAAACTCTATGGGACTAAAGAGACCAAAGAACCCAACTGCCACTCTTGAGGAGCCGGGAGCAAAAGCGGGGTACTGCACATGCCCCCTGCACTCACCACCACCAGAGGGGTGGGTGAAACACCCAAGCCACCCCTCCAGCACCACCCCTGGACGCGCCCCTACCCTCACCCCATGTAAGGAACCAGCTCCCCTCCCCCACCCAGGGAGCAAGCAAGCGTGGGAACCTGTTGTCTGTTCTCCTGCCTCGCTGCTGTGCAGCAGGGGCCCCAGTAAAGCCTTGCCTGAATTTCTTGCCTGGCCTCTAGTCAGTTTCTGTTGACTGGGGAAGGCCTGGAACCCTGGTCAGTATCATGAGGACTCCTGTCTCCTACCCCAAGGAGGCCTGCCCTACGGGTCCCACCTACAGAGGGGTTAGCTGAGACACCTAACCCGCACAACAGGAGAGCCAGAGCTAACAGTCAGACGGAGGACGGTCTGACACCTGCAGCCAGGCCTCCCCACCACACAGCAACGCCTGCAGACTTCTGCCTGAGACCACTCCTGACCACTGGTCCCCGACCGAGTCGGCTTCTCCCCAAACCAGAGTAAAGGAAGAGCCATGTGCAGCCCGCGAGGCTGGCGTGTGCGCTGGCGTTGGCGGTGTCCACCGGCAAGTTTCTGCCTCAGACTCACAGCCAAGCCCCCATCCCCTGGGCCCAGAGCCACCACCCACTGCCACGTTTTGAAAATCTCCTTTGAAAGAAGCCACCCAACAGGAACCACTCGTGTCTCTCCTCCAAATTTAGGGACCGTGTGGGTTTTTCAACCAGAAGCTGTGGTTCAAAAACCCGAGTTGCAGGTTTTGAAAGAAGATGCAATGCCAGCTGTCCAGATTTCGTACCCTGAACAGCCTCCCTCAGACAGTGCAGACGTCTGTCTCAGGACTTTGTCAGCTGCCGCTCTGCAGAGAGCACTGCCCTGAATCCTAGAAGGTCTCTCCTATCCAGACAGATCCAGGAGGTGTTCAACCAGTCTGTGCCCCACTTTTCCTATCTACAAACGGATGAGAAGAAGCAGACAGGCCACACAAACCCCCGCTCTCTACTCTAGCTGTGCAGCCCTGGTCAAAGCACTCAACTCTCAGAACCTGTTTCCCCATAAAATATAGAAAATAACCATTGTGTACTTTTTCACTTTGTGTCTGCCCAGCATCCTTCCTCCCTTATTCTGGAAACATCATCTTTGCTTTCCTTTTAGGGTCTGAGAGGTCCATTCCTTCCGAAACATAGGGCTGGTCTTGTGACCCTGGTCTGACCCATCAACGTGCTCCATCTCTCTGGCCAGAGTGACCAGTTCGGGGACAGTCACATGCACGGAGCTCAATTTCAGGACATTTTGCTGGAAATGCTGAGAAGGGAGGTCCTCTCTTTCCTGGGATCATCTGCATTGAGGATAACCTCAGCCTGGGGCTGTGTGAGGCCACCTGAGGGAAGAGCTCATCTGATGGTGAAGCCAACACGTGTCGGAGCCACGACAGGAGAGGCGGGATAGATGAGGCATCCCGAAGGCATTGTTTGCATCCCTGGAACCAGCTGTGCTCAATTCCAGTCCTCACTCCTCCACTTTTTGTTCCATGAACGGACTGAATTGGGTTTTTGATGCTAAAAGAGAAGTGGTGCCTGTATAATGGGATTGCTGTGAGGCTTGGTTGGATAATATAAGCGAAGCACTTAGCCCAGTGCCCGGCACATGGTAAGCCCTCAGTAAATAATGATAGCTTTTATGGGGAGCAAATGAGATGATGGATGTAAAAACACTCAGAAAGGCATAACATGTTCGCTAAAAGTCCAGTACCTGTGATGTGCTCTCCTGTTCTCTGATGATTTACACCTTCCACTGAGGCTTTATTGCCCACTCTCTCATTCTCTAAATATTTCACGTGTCCAATGAGACTGTGAGCACCTCTTGGTAGGGACTGAGCTTCATATTCTGTTTTAGCCACCAAAGAGTCTAACACAGTTGCCACACATGCCAGGGCGTGGCAGAGCGGTCAACATCACAGGCATGAGTGCCTGAGCCCCTGGCTCCAAATGCTGCGGGGGGAGCTGACTTCACCCCTCTGGGTCCCAGTTGTCTGCTATGCAAAGTGGGACCAATGGTACCCATCTCATTTAGTTGTCATGAAGATGAAATTCATTAATGAAGCATATATAACAGTGCCTGTCACATAGTGATCCCTACGAAATGTCTAAGTAAATGCTTATCAGTTATTTTATTATTGTGGTTCAAAAGCATTTACTGAATATTCAAAGGACATTCAACCCTTTCCTTAATATTGTGGTGAAGAAGACAAGCCCCTTGCCTTTGGTATAATAACAGCTATCATTTTTAGGGGCATACTCTCTGCCTACATCTGTTTTTCCTCATGCTCTAATCATGCACTTTAAAGTCGGAAGGAGTCAAATGAGACCTCTTACTTTGCAGATGAGAACAGAGAGGTCCAGAAAGGCTACGTGATTTATCCAAGTTGGCACGGCTTGCTCGAAAGCGTGAGGAGGAGAATCCAGATCCCCTGACTCTAGACCCACCATGCCCTACTCACTATACCACACTGCCTAAGGAGATGGTACATGAGCATATGGCCAAAACACATAAACACAAACAACCGCAGCTTCACAGAGATTCCGTCTTTCCTTTAACAAATATTTATTTAGTGCTGAAATATGTACAACTGCCAAAAAACTAGGGAAGTGGACTAGAGCAAAGCAGAACCATTCTCTATCCTGTTGTTCTTGTAAAACGGGTAGGGTAGTTACCTTTCATTCATTCATTTGGCAACTATTTAAGCATTCACAATTTGCCAGGCATGGGGAATAGATACAGTGTCAACATGAAGCACACAGTTCTTGCCCCCACCAGAAGTTAAAATATCATGGATTCGGTTATATCCTAAGGGCTGAGTGATGTGTATTAATGATATGAATGAATCATTAAAGGTACCAATAAATCGGGCTTCCCTGGTGGCGCAGTGGTGGAGAGTCCGCCTGCCGATGCAGGGGACACAGGTTCATGCCCCGGTCCGGGAAGATCCCGCATGCCGCAGAGCGGCTGGGCCCGTGAGCCATGGCTGCTGAGCCCGCACGTCCGGAGCCTGTGCTCCGCAGCGGGAGAGGCCACGACAGTGAGAGGCCCGCATACTGCAAAAAAAAAAAAGGTACCAATAAATCAATGGGTGGCTGATTAAATGGATGGATGGATGGTCTTTTACAAGGACACACATCTCTGAGCTTTGAGCACAGGACATTGCACAATTGTCTTCCCTCGATTATTTTCCCCAAAAGATTTGACATGGAGCATGAGAGACTGAATTGGGAAATTAGGGGATGAAAGGAACCTAAGAGATCAGAATACCCAACTCCCTAACTTTATAGATGAGAAAATTGGCACTCACAGAGATGTAGGTCACATTTATGCCCAATTCTGTGACCACCTTTCAAAATATAGCTATCCAGCAGCATGGATTCCTAGTCCTGGAGCAGAAGCACATCCTAGGAAAGTTAAGTTTCATACCCAGAGATCCTCCTTCACCCGGAGAAGCCACGCTTCAAAAAGGCCTCCTCTAGAATGTGCTTTGCCGGGTTGATCAGGCCTTTGTTCCATCAGGAGAGTAAGTCCTGGCTAAGGGCTCAAAGATCATCAGAGGGATCTTTGAGCACCAATTCATAAGGCTGCTAATAAAGTCCATCTGCTCATAACGGGAGTCTGCCTCTTCCTGGGATTACTGCTCAGTAATTGTCCTTGAGGGAAACATCTGCTGTTCCTATGCCATCGATGGTCATCTTCTCTCGTCTGCCTCACCCCTAGTGCTGGTCCCATCACAGCTGGGCTGCTGTGCTGTGTTGCACAGGACGTGGCTCCTGTCCCTATGCTACTCCCATCCCCCTCTGCCCAGCTTTAGTCTCTGTTGCTGTTTGTTTACTTTTTGTGTTGATCTGGGAAGCATCTGTTCTAACCCAAAAGTACCGGACCTTCTCTCCTAGACTCTATGGAAACTTCAATACCTTTGGCTCCCTTGCCTGGGCAAACCTCCAAAGTGCACCCACACTGGCTTTGGAAATTATACTAGTCTTTTTGGTTTTCAGCAAAATCGCCTCATGACTGAAAGAATTGCACACTGAGACTTGAAGGTGATGGTTTTAGCCACAGTAACCATTATCAGACAGGAGGCAAAGCCCCTATGCTTGAAATTTGGTTGCAAACCACCAAGGCTATGTAGGATTCCTGAACGCATTTAACTGCTGGAAGGCAATGAAATCCCTCATACCCTCCCTGTGGAAGCAAAACATCAAATGACACAGGTTAAGAAATGCAAACCCAGCCACCTGTTGTGCTCTTCAAATATTTCTAACAATTTTTCTGATGCTTTGAACTGATTTAACTGAAAGTGCATTGGGCCTTAATTCTTGGAGGCCCAACTCTTCTGTACTTCCCAGTACGAGGCTGGAAGCCACAAATCTCTGAATCTAGCAATATTTTTTTCCTCAGGACAAAAATTATGGTTTATTTCTGTCCAAAGAATATGACCTAAGTCAGGGAGGAAAATAAGCCAAAGTGCAAAGGCCCAGGGACAGAAAGAAATTAGGTTGAACTTGAAGAAACCAGGTATGGGGACGAGGAGGGATTAGACTGCTAAGCAGGAAATGTGTCCTCGTCCAAACCTCTGGGCCCCGCTTTCTGCAAGAGACTCCCGTTCCCAGACCGTGATGGGTAGACTCAGGGACACTGAGAAAGGTGACAAGACTGGGGATGATTAAGGAAGACGATTAAAAAATTAGCCCATCCCCCTGCACTTGTTTTCATCCTGAACCAGAAGACGAGCTGCCACAACCGGACTGGAGGCATGATCCGACCCACCAGGCAGTGCCCCACTGCGATCACCACCCCGCAGGCACAGCAGGCACACGCCAGGCTGCTCAGAAGAAACGGAAGCAAATACTGAAAGAAGAGGGGCCGCCACCTCGAATATGTAACATGCAGCCTCTGGTGCCAGGATCACTGTGTGAGCTCCGTTTATTTGTACTCAAGAGCCGGCACGTTTGTTCTCAAAGCAAGAGTTTCCCTACACCCACATCCAGAGCCCGTGTCCTTAAACGTTCACGGTATTTTTATCGAACGTCAGGGAAGCCCCTGGTAATCTGCAGCAATTTAGTATGCTTGCTTTGCTTTCAGAAAATCCACAGCAATTCAATAAACACCCAGTCACTGTGGCTGTTAATGCACACACAAGATCTCCCCACAGCTGCCCGCCAGCTGTCACTCCAGCAGGGCCACCACCACGGCCTCCCCGTTCTCATGACCCTCACCCCACCCTCTCTTCCAGCCACCGCGAAGGTCAGCCCTGGGGAACCGCGTCCTCCACAGCCTGTGCTCCCCGCCTCTCCGGGGCACTGAGCACAGCCGGGCGAGGTGGGCCCGCCGTGCACCCCAACTTGGCCTCGTTCGGCTGTGCGGGGCCATCTGTTGCGTTGTCAGGGCTGCGCGAGGCCCGAGAAGAAGGACCCACCTCTCCATCTGCTCTTGGTAGCACCCGCTGGTTGGGACTTGCCGAGCCTGGTCCCAGATGCACGTGTACAAAGGCAAAATCTGGATTCTACCACCAAAGCCCGCTTCCTCTGCTAGTTCCTAGAGTTAATCACTGGTCTTTCAATTCCAGATAACCTTGCCTTTCCCTGTTTTTCCCGCTTGACCTGAGTTTCTGCGTATAACCACAGAGATTCTCCCTGGATACATGTTCTGCTCTTTACCCTTTATCGAAGAAAGCTCTGGAACAAACTCTCCAGCAAGATCCACAGGTGTCATCCTGTCTGTGAGATAACAGTTCTGGTAGAGACCTACCGCTTCTCTGAGTCAAGACACATCTCTCAGGCCTTATCCCCACGTCCTTAGCATTGGACCTGACATACAATAAGCACTTAATAAATATGTATTGACTCTAATAAATGAAAGCCTTCATTACTGAGCACCACTGTCTAATTACTAAGACAGTGGAGCACAAAAGGCTCAGTGGCCTTGTGTCTCGTCCCTTCAGTGAATCCAGACCAAACACATTCCTGGCGACTCCAAGCAGCCTTTAGTATCTCTCGACTCAGTGAAACTCAGTATTGTCTCCAAAATAAGACTACAGGGGTGGACACTCCCTGAGAGCGGCTGGGCCCATATGAGGCCACATGTCCCCCATCAGGCACCAGTAACAATTACCCCCTGACAGTGGATAGCTGCCCACAGCCACCAGGTGAACAGAAGCAGGTGGCTGGCCGTGGCCACCTCAGACGTCCATCCTCATCGCCGCTTCTGCCAGGTCCCCTCCTCTGACAAACGTGCTACAGCTGAGTCCCGTGCGGGTCCCCCATCTCCAGCACCCCTGAGCGCAGTGGCAATGGCTGGTCCTCACGCACCCGCAGAGCCACGTCCCAGCTCTCAAACACAGGCGCCCCCCCAGCACTGAAGGTTGGGTAGCACCTTCTGATGGAACCACCCCAACCCGTGGAGCACGTGAACCACAAAGGCTGCTTCGGGGGCACTGCCCTGCATCCTCCCCATCGCAGGCCTTCCAGGCTGGGAACCCTTGCAGCCCAAATAGCCATGAGCAAGGAACCAGATCCCGTTCTGAGCTGTGTCACGTTGCGGGCTCAGCTGCAGGTACACGTTGTGACTGGTGCCTGTGAGGTGTGCCAGTGTCCTGATGGCCCCTACACTGTGCCCACAAGCACAGCCTCCTCCCCCCACACCATCTGCGTGTGAGTTTGGCCCCAGTGAGCACCGTGCCAAGAAGCGGATGGGACACGAATTCTAAACGGCGCTTCCTGCATCCACATCCTAGATCATAAGTCCATAAAAAGGCACGTTTGATAAATTCATCCAAAAATCACAGGTGACCAGGAGCGAGGTGAGGACAAACCCTCACAGACTTACGGATTCACTAAATATTTAAAGTTGCTACACAGATGTAAAGGGCGGGGTTAGTTACTTTGCAGGTTGATCAGTCATCAACGCCTGCCCTTGACTTACTCATCTGATTCCCTCTATGGCAACCACACTGCTGCCACCCTGGCTCTTAACGCTTTATCTGCACGGCTCCCGGGCACACCAGAGGCTGCATGAGGCGACTCTCCAATGGAACTGCTATTTGCTTTAAGGAATCATTCTGCCCACCCACATTGTACTCAATTGCCCCCTCCCCCAAATTAGAAGGAATTTCTCTTAAAGAAGAGAAATAGAATAATAACTGTCTACTTCTTTCTTTCTCACTTCAAATAGGAGATTTACTTTCAAAAACCCCATTAAGAGTTTGATGTGTTTGTTTGCTGAGAAACTGCTGCCCAGTTAAAAGCACCAGCAGGTCACTCTGGCTTGCTGCTCCCGGCAGCTGGACGGCTTCCCGATAAGGCAGAGCTCCCGTCCCTGCGGCAGTGGTGTGGTTGGAATTGATCCCGGCCGGGCAGCCATTACCTTTCCGCGTGCTGGGTGGCAGGAGGGCTCCCATCACTTGTCAGTCTCCAGGATAACGGTGAATAGCTGTTAAGTACCTGCAGGGAAGCTGGACATGGTACCAGAGACAGAAACAACAACACTGCCCTCAAGTTGCTTCCGCCCAGATGGGACAAAGCCATGAATCTGCCCCTGACTTGGACTCCAGCCTCACCTGGTTCTGGCTTCCACTGGGCCGCCAGTTTTCTCCTACAACATCACGGTAGGACTTAACTCATTTGCTATGAATGATTATTTGGTTTGGGCTGAAACCTACCTTTACAGTGACCTGGGGGAAGAAGTTGGTGGAGAGTTGTTCTGGGCAAATAAATGGTATAAATAAGATTTGCACAGGAGAACCAAGCTGATGTAATTCCTGAGCAGCAGGCACCCATGTGATGACAAGTAATGTCCTAACTCTACAATCAAGGTCTGTGAGACCCTGTGCACGTCCAAGCCCCGAAGCGGGGGTCCGTGTTCCCATTTGAGCTGGAAAGGGCATTTTAGATCTAACATGGTTATTTTACAGATATGGAAATTGAGGCCCCGTGAGTAAAAAGACTTTCCTAGAATGTCTGTTTCATTACCAGCACTTTATGTCCAATCACAGAAATCAGGCGTTGAGCCTTTGGAAGCCAGTGCGAGATGGGTCTCACACACACTCACACACACACACACATACACACACACACACACCACCACCACCACCACCACCACACGTTTCCCCTGGGCCCATAACTTAAGCAACACCCCCAGCTGTGTGTCGCCTGCCCTAGACGTGCTCACCCTCTGGTGAAGGTGGTCGGCCCAGAGAGCAATTACAGGAAGGCGTGTTCACGTGCATGGTGTGGGCTCCGAGGGACTCAGTCCACGTAGAGGCCCCAGGAGGTGACCAGGAATGCTGATGGTGGGAGCCCTCTCGACACAGCTGGTCAGGCCTTGGCCAGACGTCCTGACCACTGCCACCCCACCATGACCTTTCCCGTGGACGGCAGAGCTGGCCCTGACCTGGTCCCTCTGCTTCCCTCTTCCCCTCCCCACCCCCCTTTCTAACTCATCCTGGGTGAGGAGTCAGAGAACTTTGGAAACAGCAATCGGATGATATCACTCTCCTCCCTAAGCATCAGTGTCCTGCCATCGCCCTTGGAATAACTCCTCACATGGCCTCCAAGGCTCTTCACTTCCGCCCAATGTCCTTGCCTTCCTGGACTCCCCGGGCTCCAGGCCCCTCTCATTCCTTAAGCACCTGGGGGTGGGGTTCGGGGCCTTGGCACGGGCTGTTTATTCTGCCCAGAACACTGTCTTCTAAGAACATACATCCGACCACGCTACTACCCCGTCATGCTCCCCTGTGTCACCTTCCTTTGTAGCACACAACACTCTAAGTTACGTTATGACTTTGCTTATATGTTGTTGTCTGTTCCCTGGAAAGAGCTTCTGGCCGCCTGAGGAAGGGCAGGGAGAGAGCGCGGGCCCAGCAGAGTCAGGCTAAGTGCCAAAGCCCACCTTCTCAGACCAGAAATGGCAATCCAGATGGGGGCGGAGGCCCGGGCCCCACAGCTGCTGCTCCAGGCCACTGCCCTCCCATCCCGACCCTTCAGGCGCGCTCATTTTTGGTGGGACCACCTACCCACTGAGGCAGAGGGAAGAGACTCAGGCCCACCCGTTCCATCTCCAGCTTCCCAGCATCTGGAAAGTTGGGGTCCAGAGGCGACAGGGGCCTGTGTGTGTGGGTCTTCTCAGCGTCTCCCTGAGAGTCTCCACAGTCAGGGTCATGCATGAATGTGGGTGCTGTCAATTCTCACTAATGAACTGAAAATTCGTAAAGGTACTAACAAATGAAGTCCACTAAATCAGACGAGTCATTCTGACCTGCCCTTCAGTCAGGTTAATTTAGGAAGATTTATAATAAGTGGCTTCTCTCATCCTCTGAGTAAATTCTATAATAATTTCTGACTCATTGACTGATGGACTTTGTGCTTCAAGTCAGCACAGATCTGCAGGAACTCTGAAACAACTGAGGCATTGGAGGTGAAGAGAAAACATGGATGAGAAATTCATGGAGTCCAGTGAAAATCCGTTCACAGAAGTGCACACAAGGCGGGTCCACCGGGCGCTGGGGCTCAGCTGCAGCCTGGACCCCTCGCTTCCCAGCGGCAGAGCAGAGAGCGGCCTCTATGCCAGGCCAGCCACCCTCATGGCTTCCTGGAGGCCCCTCTGGCTGGCAGGTAGCGGCCTCAGAGTTGGCAGGAACCGCCGTCTGCATTTCCCTTAGCCAGGAATCACAACACACTTTCCTCTTTCTCAAAAAAAGTGGGAGGAGGCCTATTATTTCCTCATTGATCTTTTCTGTTCATCACCCTTAATTCCTCCATTTCAACCCTGCTGCCTTTTACTTGTTTTTGGAGGTTCCTACAAATCTTTGGTGACTTGTGCCACAGGGCGAAGCAGTCAGTGATTTCCTCTGGGTTGTTGGGCTTTGTTGTTTAATAGCAAGACTAACTTTCTTACCAACGAGTGAAACTTAACCTTTTCTTCTGAACTCTTTAAACATTTTTTTTTAATGACATGTTTCACTGATTGAGTCTTTCAGTCAGTCCTTTACCGTGATTCCCTGTGCAGTTACATGATGGGTGTCCTTGGACCTGTCCCGGGGGAAGGGGGGTTGTCTAGGCTGCGTGGACAGTTCTCGATGGGACAGAGAGATGCCCGGGGGCTGCAAGCCGCCAGTCCTCACATCGGAGCAGAGCGGGATTAAATGAGGACGGAGAGTCCCAGCCTAACTGCAAAGTGACAGCCCTGCTAAGTAGGCCCAGGGCCTGAAACAGGACTCGGTGCAATCTTGAAATCATGTAATTTTTCGCCTCAGTGAGCATGCAAATGTATTACGGGGGAAAAGGAGAAAGGGGTCTTGATTCAAAGACTTCTGAAAATGACAAGGATGAATGATAAAGGGGCTTAGATGACAGACACAATGGGGTGGTGCCCACCCCCTGTCCTTGCTCAGCACAGTCAGGACTGTGGCTTGTGCCCGACCTGCGAAAGCCGCCAAGAGGACAAAGAGGACGCCTGGGGATCCCGGATGGGGCAGAAGCGCCTACGGAAGCCACTCACCCTCCCTCACAAAGCGCTGCTCTGGACAGTCATGGGGCCGGGTGAGTACGGGGGATGGTGACCAGGGTGCAAGCTCCCTGCCCTGAAGGAGGAGAGACAGACAGGAGGCTGAACCATCCGGAGCTGAGCTCACCGATGTGCATCCCCCGTACCTCATCATCTCAGAGATCATGCAGACTGCATCTTCATCTTGGAATTTTCCAGAGTCACAGGCATTCTCAGATAGTTCAGACATGTCCTAAGCATGCAGTCAGAAGACACAGGGGTCTGAAAGCAACCGGTCTAAACCAGAAGGGGAAACTTTTCTTAAGAATTTTCTGACAATGTCATAAGAGTCAGAAAAGACACAGCAGAGTAATCCTCTAATTTTCTAGAATATGCTGTTTGGATCCCCGCAAGGCTAGGGAGCTGCCCGTGTTCCTCACCAGCATCTGCCCCAGTCTCCACATCCTCCTGAAGACCCAGCAGTGCCCCCTGTCTGCGGACCCCCACCTGAAAAAGCAGCGTGCTCAGCACGGGGATGGAGTCACGAGGCGTCCTCCCTGCTGGTGCCTGCGGGTAGAGGTGTCCACGGCACCTGCTCCCTTAATTCCAGAAAACCAGTTTATGCATGACTCCAGGAAGTGGGAAATGTAACCTCTGGATCCCTACCATAGCATCACTAAGGCAAAGTAACATTCCCAGGACTAATGAGTCTCCAAGGGTACAGTCTACACACCCTCCCAAGTCCTATGGGAGGCAACCCTCATTCACAACATGGAAAGACAGGCAAGGCAGATGGTGTCAGGTGATGCATCGTGAATTCAGATTATAGGAAGGGGAAAAAGCAGCATATCCCTGAGAAAGTGTATCTTTTCCTTCCTACATTCTTTAATTCCAAAGTAATCCCTCTCTAATCACATTTATAAATTTAAAACAGTTAATGTGGTGCCATGTTAGACACTCACACCCACCTTAAAACTGCACTTTAATTTCCAACTCTATTGCACATATAAATGTGAAAACTGAAGACTAGGCAGATGAGAACAATTTCACAGCCTCCCTCACGTGAGCCACTTTGAAAACCACAGTTGCACTTAATTCCTTCAATTGCATGTATAAATTTTTTAAAAGTAATGCCATGCTGGAGAGAAGAGCTTTAATTGAGTGTTAACGAGCTTCCAGATCAGCTTCTAGCCAGCCCCACTGTGCAGCAGGGAGCCTCAGGGGGAGCTCCAGGATACAGAGCCCAAAGCATCTACAAAAACCGTTAAGCCCTGAGGCCTGGTCTCTTCTTTGAAAGGCTGAGTCAGGTACAGGCCAGTGCACACTGGCCTTAGAGGAGGGCAACTCTGGGCCAAGCCTGGGCCACTCTGTTTAAGGAGGCTGACACCTGCATCCCTTCAGGATTCTAGAACATCGGGACCAGAGAGAACCTAAGAGGTCACATATTCCTGCTGCCTTATTCTGTAAATGAAGAAATCAGAAAGACTCTGCAGAAGAGGCTGAGTGACTTGATCAAGGCCACACAGTGAGTTAGGGATCAGAATCAGAACTCAATCTCATGGTTTCTTTGACTTATAATCCACTGCTACACAAGACACTGACATTTTGGATTTTTTTTAAAACAGAAGACACACACATGCCACTTTAAGACAAAAAGGCCTATGACATAAACCGGCAGCTCTGCCCCACACTCCTCAGTGCTAATTCCCATCCTCTCCTCCCGCCAGGGAGGCCTCCGTCCCCCCGCTCCCTGCAAGGGGCTGCCTGATCTCTGAACCCGATGTATAGCCAAAGTCGAACAGTTTCATCCTGAGATCAACTGGAGGCCTTTCTTCAAGTTTCCTTCTGTTCCCCGCATGCCTCTTTTCTCCCAGTTCCTTTCTTAAAGCTTCGTTTGCATTGGTCTCTGTTTTTCATGTTAGGGGCATCTGTCAGGTGTCTGATAAGCCTTGGGTCTCCCTCCTTTCATAGTTAAGAAGAAGCCCCTAAAGAGCTGGCTGGGGGTTTGTGCACGTGTGCTGGGCTTGTGCGGTGGTCTTCTGTGCTGCGCACAGCCACGCGAGCCCTCCTTCCTGGCACAGGCTGGATGCGTGGCCTTTGCGTTACCTGTGGCCACATGACTCATGGTGACCCAGGCCATCGAGCAGAGGTGACCCTGCATCTCCCCTTGTGCCACGCACGTCAAGTAGCAGACCGCCAGAAGCGAGGATGACTCTGTGCGGAAACCCTAGACGATCCGCCAGAAACAGCTGATGTGGGTGAGAAATAAACCTCTGTTAATACAAGCCACTGAGATTCTAGAATTGTCTGTTACTGTAGCTTAACCTATACTCTCCCGAGACACAAAAATTGACACGTGGACTAGGGGGCTGCCACAGCAAACACCTGAAATACGTGGCATTGGTTTAGTGGCGTGGCAGCGAACAAGACTTACTGGGGGGTTAGAGGAAAGGGGAACACCTGGAAAACTTTCCCGGGAGACGCCCTGAGAAGCAGAAAGCAACTGTAAAGATTCATTTAACTAACGTGAGTGGGCCGCGGGTGCCCAGGTGTTTGGTTAAACATCATCCGGGTGTGTCTGCGGGTGTTTGTGGACGAGATGAGCACGTGAACCGTGGACCGAGCGAAGCACATGCCTTTGCCAACTTGGGTGGGCCTCGTCCAGCCTGCTTGGGGCCTCTGTAGAACCAAAGGCCTAGTAAGGAAGAATTCTTTCTTTCTGTCCAATTGTATTAGAGCTGGGACGTGTTCTTCTGCCTTCAGACTCAGATGTGGACGAGAACTTACAGCACTGGCCCTCCTGGTTCTCAGGCCTATATATATCTAGACAGAGCTATAGATACATCTATGTAGGTATCTATTGAGAGAGAGAGATTAGATATAGATATAGATGTAGAGACAGAGACACACCCTGTTGACTTCGTGTCCCCAACACAATACCCTAAAGACCCTGCAGCTCTGGGGAAGCAGAGTATCAGGAGTGTGCATGTGTTGATATCGGTTGCATTTGGTATAAAGCTAAATACAAAAGGTAGTGATAAGGGGACTTCCCTGGTGGTCCAATGGTTAAGACTCTGCACTTCCACTGCAGGGGGCGAGGGTTCGATCCCTGGTAAGGGAACTAAGATTCCACATGACCCTCAGTGCAGCCAAAAAAAGCAAAAAGGTAGTGATGAGCCTAGAAGAGAGTGTGTGGGCATCCAAGCAGGAATGCAAAGGAACAGAGTCAAAAATCTGGGGATTTTCATGGTTGGAAGAGGGAGCTCCTTCTCAAGCCCAAATAGTAATAGAAAAAACTGAGAAGGTCTGTGAGGAAAAAAAAAAATTAAAGGATGATTATAAATAACCTTGAATTAAGAACCACAAAAGCACAGCCACCAAATGCAGGGCTAAAACTCCTCAATGAACAAAGATGTTCATTTAAAAAAAAAAAGATATGGCACCCAGAAAATCCTTTCAAATGAAAAAATGACTTAGGGAAGAAGCTGCAGGAATGGCTCTCCTACCAAAACCTGATCAGATTTTCCCAAGATACCTATAATTAAATTGAGAGAGAAAAAGGCAGGACAGCAAGAGAGCCAATAAATGGAGCAAATTTAAGTTTTTCTATAAAATGATAATGTGTCTATTTGCATATGGAGCTATGATCAAATAAATTATAAGCTAACTACATTTCTGAGAGCTTTATGTTGTCAAAAATACTACAGCCTGGGCTGTGACTCTTTAAAACATAAAATGACCCCTGAGCTCCTACTATCTATGGACGGGAAATAGGATTAAAAAGCTTGATCGGGGGCTTCCCTGGTGGCGCAGCGGTTGAGAGTCCACCTGCCGATGCAGGGGACACGGGTTCGTGCCCCGGTCCGGGAAGATCCCACATGCTGCTGAGCGGCTGGGCCCGTGAGCCATGGCCGCTGAGCCTGTGCATCCGGAGCCTGTGCTCCGCAACGGAAGAGGCCACAGCAGTGAGAGGCCCACGTACCGCAAAAAAAAAAAAAAAAAAAAAAAAGCTTGCTTTGTTCCAAAGGAAGCATACTCCCCACCATCCACCTCTCATGAGGCAAAGGAGGATAATAAAAAGGTAGGACATTGAAAAAGGCAGTACAGGACGCAGAGGGCAGGGAACAGGGCAGGGCAAGGAACCGAGGGTCATCAGGGAGCACTTCCCTCTCTCAGGCCAGGGACCCTACACATGACGGCCCAGGGGGTACCCTCTGTCCTCTTTCTGAACAAGAGTGTTTACTGCAGTCGTTCTGTCCTGTTCCATGAGTATATATCCAGAGGGTGGAGGGGAGGCAAGTGACTTGTTTGTTACGTGGCTTTTTGCTTTTGGGGGGGGAGGGGGAGTGATGTTGAATTCCTGGGTCACCGACTTGCTAGGAGCTCCCTATGAGCCTGAAATAGGGACTACCGAGTAGCACCCCTGATGAAGAGAACGGTTGCGGGTACCGCTGTTCCAGAGGCTGAGTTGGTGCCATCGCTCAGTGGCCCAGGAGAGGGAGCTATTCAAGGAGAGACAGTGGGAAGGGGGACATAGACTCCTCACTTCCGTGGGGAACTTCAGGAATCACTGCAGAGCCCACAGCACCGTTTCCATGACGATGGCCCACGTGCCTGATGACGTGGGCTATTCCACTGAGTCTCAGGGTGAGGACAAGCTGGAACAGAATCCCAAGCCAACCCATGGCAGACAGGCAGTTCACAGGGGCTGGGCTTGGGCAGGGCTTGATTTGACTTGGATTTTGACTTGACTCAGATTGGGGGCTTGACTTGGATTGCTCAGTATCTGAAAACTTCCTATGAAATGGCAGTCAGTTTTCCCGGAGAGGAATCATCCAATCTCCTGCTAGGAGGACTGGTTGACCGGTTTGGGGAGGAGCTGGAAGAGCCACTGTTCATTATGCAAACTTTCATGTAGTCCTGCTTTATTTTCAGAACAGTGCCTCACCCTTCCTCTGGGAAGGGTAGGGGATGGGGGATAGAGCAGTAGAGCAGGCACCAGGTACAGGCTGGGGGAGTTCATCTGGGGTCGAAAGCTTTTCAGAGGTAGCTTGGCATCCAAGTCTTTCTTCAGTTTGCTTTTTGTTTGCTTCATGACACGCACACACGTGCCCACACGCACGCGCACATGCACACAAGCGCTTAAGTTTTAGCTTGAATACTCCAGGGCAGTTGCGCCCCTTTCACCTGCTTTCCGGCTCCTAATATTTCTGGTCATCTCTCATATGCTGTTGTCCCTTTTCTTAATCCCTTTGTATTTATTGATATTTCTCTTTTTTTAATCCTTTACTGCCATTTTAGAGGACGTTGGGGGAGAAGCCAAGATGCAACCATGTGTTCCCATCACCAAGTTTAACCAAAAATCCTCTACCAGTTACTAATTCCACTTAAAAGTCACAACACACCGTGTTGCCATGAGGGAATTAGGCCTATTTATCAGTCAATTTATAAGTATCTACTGAGAAATTTACATACCATGTGGAAGATACTGTCGTAGGAACAAGAAAAAGTAGAAGCTAATCTCTCTCTCTCTCTTTCTCTGTCTCTGTCTAGAATAAAGGAATCACGTATCATTCACATTCATCTTGGTGGTTCCAAAACGATCTCAATGATGCTTATTTAATAATAAGTGTTCATGTATTATCTTGTGAGACAGCCTCAGCACTCAGAGAACCTCAAGTTCACCTAAGGGATAGAAACGTTGGTGGACAGACAGATACAGGTAGATAATCCAAACAGTAAATCCTAAAGGGATAAATACTAACGAAGTCAAGCTGATTTAAAGTTAAAACAAAGCTCAGAGAGATTAAGCAAATCAGCCAGCATCACAAAGTATTATAATTACTATCCTCTTGTGTACTGATACCCAAACTTGATCTAAAAAGGGTTTAAATCACCTAGACCCCAGTAGCTAGTGGCATAATCAGAGCTTTTGGCCAGTACCAGGCACCCAGGCTGGTACCGTTACTGGGCCCAGCACTTCAGGAAGCCTGAGGCTCCCTGGACAAGGGATCTAGGGGAGCCTCAGGAGGGAGCCTGTGACCAGGACAGTGCCTCACCCCTCCCAGAGCAACTCTGCGGGGGCGTCTCAATATTGGGAACTTCAGGAGAGTCAGCTCACGTTGGAAAGAGTATGAGCCCCTGCAGGACCGTGGAGTCGTTATCCCAACCCGCACCCCCGCAACCAGTTCTCCTATTTATTTCTCCTCTCTCAGGAGCAGGAAGACCTGGGTGATGTGATCTGCAGTACCCTGCGTGCCGTGTAATGTTGAGCGTCCTCTTTGGGTCGTCATTTCCACACGCTTTGACCCACAGAGTCCAAGCCCTGTGGCAGCCCCACTTGACGATGAGGAACCTGAGACAGCTCTGGGGCAGGTGTCCCACATTCCACCCCAGATAGTTGGTCCCAGGTCCCCTGCTTCTCTCACCAACCGTGCTGCCCCCATACACTTCACCTTAAACTATGGGATCTGCTTTCCATGGTGCCATTTTCTCTTCCATTGTCCCCTGACCCTCGCTCTACTAGGGGCAAGCGCCAAGGAGCGATGGGATGGTCCAAAGGCAGGCGGAGAAAGGGGCAGACGCAGCGCAGCTCCCGAGAGGCTGAGACGCACTCAACCTGAAAGCCCAGGAGGGCTCTGGGGGCAAAGTCAAAAACACCCATCAGATCCGAGAGATGCTCTGACCTCAGATGACGTCAGGAAGATGGCATAGAACCAGAGCCCCATGGAGAGGCCTCTTGTTTGAGAGGGAAGGGTTTATGGGGGGGCGGCAGATCCCCGCCCCATGCAGATGCTCACGGGTGAGAGAGTGGGAAACAAGGGAGAGAGGATGGACAGAGAGAGGGGAACAAGTCATGCACCCTGCCTTGCAGAGGAGAAATGGCCACACTGGGCTCACTGAGATAATTCCCTGGAGAACGTCAGAGGGTTTGCACAGAGGCTGGTCTGTGAACCCCCATCAGATGGCTCCAGAGTGTGGGGACAGGAAGTAGCCGTAAGCCCTGCCCAGACTGCCAGATGGGCGTGGGAGGGCTGAGTCAGAGCGCTGGTGAGAAGCGGAATGCGCCAAAATCACAGTCTTCAAGTGAGGTTGAAATTCCCCACTCCAGTGGCCCGATTACCAGGACTTTGATGGCTCATCCACTCATTTTTAAAGTCCCGAGAGTTTCAGGCTTTTACTTCTAATCCTGGTTGGAATTAGCCATTGAAGGTAGATGTGTGAATCAGGCAGGGAAATCAAAGTAAACTTGTGCAAAATGAGAAGGCAAGATCGGAGGCGATCGCCCTGTCCCTCCACTGTGGCTCAGAAGTCCTTTCGGTTTCATCTTTAAACGTCTCTAACCAAACAACTGGCCACATTTTTCTTACAGAGTCTTGAACACCCTGGTTCTTCTAAATCATTGGGGGAGGTTGGACAGGTTCAGTGGACACAAGAAAGGATTAAAGATGTGAGGTAAAACCAGCGGGGAAGGACTGAGGGGCCCTTCCCAGGTGGAAGGAGACAGAAGGATGAAGACCACCGACCCCTAATGAACACTGGCGCCACTCCAGACAGACGGCGGCATCAGGCACTAAACAAGCGTTCGCCTATTCAATCCGCAGGAGAATGCTCTGAAGAAGGTATTCACAGGTGACAAAACAGGCTCAGGGTAGCTCAGTGGCCAAGCAAGATAACGGTTGTAGCAAACCTGGCATTTGAGCCCAATTTTCTCTGATTCCAAAGCTTACAGTATCTCGGCACCAGGCAAGAAGAGAAGCACCATGTTCTGTAACTTCAAACCACATCCATGGAAGCAAGCTACTCCATCTCACTGTCTCCCAGGATGTGTTTAAATCGGAGCAAGCCCTAAAACGGAGCCCTAGCCTCTTTTTGCTATTTCATAGTCAAGTATTGGATGGGCAAGTGGATTAGGGGAAGAGCTCTCTCTCCTCTCTCTCTCTCCTTCTCTCTTTTCTCTCTCTCTCCTTCTCTTTTCTCTTTCTCTCCTTGTCTCTTCTCTCTCTTCCCTTCTCTCTCTCTCTCTCCCCTTCTCTCTCTCCCCTCCCTCTCTCTCGGTGGGTAAAGTCATTTGGTTTCTGCCAACTCACCTCCCCCAGCCCCACCCAGCCCTAACAGGCTCTCCTGCCTTCTGATCTTCTGCAATGTATTCATGTATTCATTTAAAAGTTCTTTCTGTGCTGAGGCCCGTGCTGCTTGTAATTGCTGGCGGCCAAAAGCTGTTCTGTTTTCCTGGCTGAGTGTACCAGGCAATCATCAGCTGGAATTATTTTGAGTCTTGTTACAGATGGAGCTTCGAGGTTTTCAGTCTTAAACGGAATTCATTATCCAAATGGCTCCAGAGCTGACAGTAAGGGGCAGGGGGCAAGCCTCCTGGTGACCCAGGACAGGACAGAAGGTTCGAGAGAAGAGGGCTGGCCAGGCCATCAGGCCCCGTGGTGGATACACGTGCCTTTAGCCCCAAATCTGGAAGCCTGAGCCCCCAGGTGCCCAGGCCACCACCTCACGCTCGTGGCCCCAGCTCAGTCCTGTGATCTCTTCCATTTCTTCACCTCAGCGTTTCCAGGCCACTGATGTGGCCTCACGCACCTCCCTTCTCCAAACTCAGAAGAAGACCACGTGGGGTGTATCTTTAGCTTCTCAAAGTGCAACCAGAGTCTCCCTCCCTCAGAACCTTCTTTGGATGAACAGTGAGTTTCCTGGGAACACAGCTTTTTTGAGAAACAGGGTGGCTCCAAAGCTCTGAGCGGGAGAAGCAGTTCGCATGACACCAGCTCCACCGGGGCCAGGCTCCAGTCCGGCCCGGCGCCGTGGTCTCCCGGCCCCGGGGGCTTCATGGCAGGTGAGGGAGGCACCGCTGCACCTGGACAGCCAGCCCCCCAGCTGGAGGGGAGGAGCCCCAGAGGGAGGAGGGGACGGTGGAGAGGTCAAGGTTGTGTCTCTGGGGACCCTCTGGGGGCCAGGTTTGCAGGAGAGCCTGTAGGGCCATGCTCTAGAGAAGGGTTTGGGGCAACAGCCGCTGGGAGACAGGCATTTGTCACAACGGCTCCCTGAGCGCGTCCCTCCACCCCCTCCCAAAACGACAGGGACGTTGGTGGGCTCATTGTCTCTCCCCTCCCATCCCAGAGGGAGGGCAAAGGGCCGAGCATGGACCCAAGAGACAGGACACCCAGAGCTCCTGGAGAGGCAGGGTCTCTGACGCCGGGGCACCCGCACCCACACGCACCGCTGCTCAGACTCCAAACGTGCCTTCAGTCGGCCGTTCCACTGCTGCTGTGTCCTGCTGGGCTCTTGCCCGTTGGCCCCGTGATTCTCTCTCTCTCTCTCACTCTCTCTCTCTCTCTCTCTCTGTCTCTGTCTCTCTCTGTCTCTCTCTCCACACACACACACACACACACACACACACACACCTCCCTCCCCCTCCCCGCCCCTTTCTCCCTCCCAGTTCCTCACTTGCTCTTTTATCCACAGCCCTCCGCATACCACGGGTCCCGCTTCCACACACACACATCCACACCCTCCTCTCGGGCCTCCTCCCCCGCACCGTCAGGGCCACACGGGGTCCTGGGGCGAAGGCAGGAGGAAGAAACAGCGGGAGCTGCAGAAACAGACGTCGAGTCAGGCCCGGCTGCAGAGAGGCGGGGCAGCCCCACCCCCACTCCCACGGTCCTTCCCCGGGGACGTCTGCACCGCCCACCACGTGCCCCTTTAATCTGCCACAACCTTGGGCCCCATCTACTCATCCTGGAAGTATTCATGCGGCCCTACTATGCGCTTAGTGCTCGCCACGCAGGCAAGCAGGCAAGAGGAGTGGCCGAGAGGTCGGGAGCTCACCTAGCGGTCGCTCCACAGCCTCACGGGAAATGGGCAGCTGCAAAGGCCATGCCCGGCAGGCTCTATGTCCCTGGGGTTCAGCCACGGAGTGGGGCCCACGGAGCCCTGTGACCTCAGTTCTAAGTGAAACTAGAAGGTAGAGCTCGTGGTTTTTTGTGTTCCTCTGGTCTTATCAGATGACACTGCAAGTATGAGTAGGGCACATCTGACAGTGGTGGCCACCTAAGAAAATAGTTCTGTCACCATCCAGAGGAGGAGAGAACCGACACATGTCAATAACTTAGGTGTCAAGGGCCATCACGGGAATAGTACATACATGACACACTGAATCTTTATAACAACATGTCATATAAACACCCCATTAACCCATGAAGAAGCCAGGTCTGAGAGCTGGTGCATGACCTTCTGGTAAGTGGGGGGGCAGGGCCTGACCTTGGGTCTTACTGAGGCTAAACCTAGACCAATGGATGGATCTAGATAGCTGATGGCCGATGGCGACATGATCATTCACTTCTGAACCAGCACCTGACACACGCCCAGCAGGGGGGACTCAACAAATGCAGCGGCAGGGCTGCTGTGCAATGCGGCTGGCCCCTACTCACTAGAGGGGGGGTGTCACAGCTATGTCCAGGTGACAGGAGTCACAGGAAATAGCCAGGCACCTGTGCGTGAACACTCATGGCTGAATCCCAAAGTGAAAACACCTGCCACCGAGATCAGAGGATGCTGTGGCTGGAAGGGTCCACAAGGCTTCCCGTGTGAGACAGGGCGTTGGCTGAGCCCGGAATGAAGATAGGACAGAGGGAGGTGGCACAGCCAGCGCTGGGGTGGGGGGTGGCACCGTGCACCCTGGTGGGGTGAGCCACAGCCTGGAGAAGATGGGCCACATGCGGGGGAAGCAGAGGCCCAGCCCCACAGACCTCAGGGACGACCTGGTCCTGGAACTGGCTTCAATGATGCGCTGCGGGGACTGTCTCTAAGTAGAGGATGCTGCGTGGTACCAAGAGAGCAGCAGGAAAGAGAATCATGCGGAGATGGTGGCAATGATCCAGGTGTGATGTGATGAGTGCTGGAACTGAAACGGTAATGGGTACAAAACAACTTTCAAAACAGTAGGACTTGAGGACTTCAGGCTATGAAGGAGCAAGGAGGAAGTCAGGGAACGTGTGACTCTGAAGAGTAAGATGCCCAAGGCAGGCTGCAGATGGAAGGAGGCGTCAGAGAGAATAAAGCTGGCGGGTGGGACACCTGGATTCAGACACCGATTTCCACGCATTGGTTGAACATGTCACTCGACACAAAGGACTGTACCTGGCATCTAGCTGGGGAAAGAAAATATATTCATACGAAAACAACCAGAACACAAGCTACATATGGAACAGACCAACAGACAGAAACGCCCTACTGCAAGCTCCATAGACAGGTGCTACAACTGCACGTGTAAAGGGAGAGGAGGGAGGTTCAGGAACTTTTCTGCATTTAAGAATAAGAGAATGAACTGAAGAAACGTTGAGCCATGTTCTTTCCTCTCCCTGGTCCCTCCCCCCGACCTCAACACCACTCCCTCCCTCTCCCTGCCTGGTCTCATGAAGTTTCACGCTCACGCCGTAAAGTGGCCTCCAGGACCTGTGATGGGCTGTGCTTCTGTCTATTCCTACCAAAACCAGTTTTCACGGATGTTTTGTTATTTAGCTGGGTTGTTATTTCGTCCTGAGTTGGGGGTTGCAGGCAGATATTTCTCCTTTTTGAGCCTGGGGAGGGTTGAAGGGAGGAGGGCCAGAGGGTCCATGAATATAATAGTGAGTAGCACCAAATAAACTCCGGCTAGTGAGCTTTTCTAGTATCTTCCCTGGAGATTCTTGACAAGTCAAAGTCATGCCCTCAGGGCTGGCAGGTAGGAGGTCCTGGGGCCAGACACAGGGTCTGCCCTCGGGAAGGGAGCCAGCTCCTGGAGGGGTCACGAGGGAAATGGCAAGACCAGGCTAAGACCAGGCCAAGATCAGGCCAAGACCAGGCCAAGACCAGGCAAGCAGTCACAGGAAAGAGTCCAGGATAAAGAGCCCAGCAGACTGGAAGCCAGTGATTGGGAATCAGAGCCGGCCAGACTGGGACCCAGAGAAGCTGGGCTTTAGGGTCAGGGTTAGATTAGAGTCAGGGTTCCGGAAGTCTGTGCAGTAAGAGCAAGGCCCCACTGCCACACTGCGGCCACAGCAGTGCTCCAGCTCCAGAGAGGAGAGAAGGCCAAGAGGGTGGAGAGCCACACACCCAGCAAGGGCCAACGAGGAATAAATGATGATTTCCACCTCTCTCGTGACAATTCCAGACTCTTCGCTATGTCAACTAACCCTAAATACCAGCAATAACAATATTGCTATGGAGTAGTATCATTATCCTCACTCCGCAAGGGAAGAAACTGAGGCTCAGAGAGGCTGTCGTTCTGCCTGGGTTACAGAGAGCAAGGAGCATTTTATGCCGAGAATGGGACTTCTAGAGAAAACGACAAGGACAGGAGGGAAACTACGGGAACTGAAGAAAGGGCTTGCTGCTAGAAATGGAAGCAACACACCAAGTCCACACAAGGACCCTGGGTGGCCCCAGCCAGACCATGCATATTTGATTAGTGGGGTCTGAGAGCAGGGTAGAACTTGGGTTCTGGGTATTCACCTGGGCCTGCACGTGGGGACCAAACTGACCTACTGGGTGTGAAGGGGGAGCCCAGTGGCTGGGAACCAGCTGGGCCACTTCTAGAGCCATGGTTTTCCAAGTCCTGCCTACAAAATTGTGATGGTGTTAAATTAAGTAAGCCTTGAAGGGTTCATCAGCTTATTGATTTGTAAAGTTCTTTGGACCTCCACACAGCTATGGAAAGCTGCATCAATGGGATCCTATGCTCCAAGAGTCCATGGCTTGACCCAGAACACAAGATAAGATGCCTCAGAATCTGGGGGTGGCTCTGGACAATCAGAGCGGAGAGAGGAAGAGCTTCCTATTCAGTGTCTCCTTGAGGAAAACCCACCAGGCACACTGAACACCCTGGTGGTTGTCTCCCACTGCAGTGGCTCCAGCAGCTTGCAGTGAGGCCCCCAGAAGAGCCTGAGGGCTCACAGTCTTTGCTACCAGTCTGTAGGTGTGGCTGAATTCTCTGCCCCTAACATCTCCACGTTCTGTGATCCACGGAACCTGTGAGGTGCTGCTGCCCACATGCTAGCAGAGGATTCCCACTCCAAGTGCTTATCAAATGCCCTACTGTGTGCCGTGGGCTGTGCTAGTCAGAGGGCAGGTAGGTAAGTGACAAAATACGGAAGAGCAGAGAGGGGCTGTGACATCTTCCCTAAACAGGACTCGAGCCCCAAACCTGACTGATCCCCAGCAGCTCTGGAATTCGAAGAGGTGAGCAGCCCACATTCACCCCTTTCTTTCCTCATGCAGCTCCAGAAGAGCAATTGGATCTGACGGAATCTCTGCCACTTGCCAGCGCTGACTTCGTCTTACATATGTTTATTTTTTAAAATTTAAAAGCCCCAAAGAAACGCAATTAAAATATTATAATTATTTGTGTTGGAGTATTTGCTTTTTTCAGCCCCTATTTTAAAAACATGCAACTTTGGAGAAGTTTTAGCTCCAAGTGAGCCTTCTGCCTCTTACTAGGTCCAACGCATTTGCTTTATGGAAATGCGTTGGTTGGGTTCCTTTAAAAATGATGGTTACTTGGTTTTAATGGGCTTCCCCCCCAACTTCCCTCTGAAACTGGAAAATAATTAATTAGTTGCTGAGGGTTTTTTGTCTTTATGTGTTTTGCTTCCCTTCTAGCCCAGATTGGCCAATCCATAGGGCCATGTGTGATAGAATACAAAATGCACAGAAGCTCCATTCCTGTAGGATCAGATACTTTGAGATGCCTACAGCTGGCTAAAGGGACGGGCCCAGATTTTCATACTATCTTGGATTAATTTTTAATCGCTTTTCCAGAATCATCAAAGCACTTCATAGCATTTTATTTACTCTAAAAATATCCATGGAAGACAGCCATGGAGCTGGGACCATACCCAGGGAAGCCGAGCTTTAGAGCAGAAGAGCCTTCGCTCCAGGCCCCATGCGAGTCCCCCACCCACACGGGGCCTGGAGAACTTGTATGTGTGGTTGTAGCCAGAGCCGCTGCCCATCTCAGCAGCCAGAGATGAAAAGCTTCTGTGTTTCTGCCTGAAGCTCTCTCTCTACATCCCTGGAACACCCTCTTCTCTGATATCAGATAACCTGGTTTGGTTAAAAACAACCAAACAGACATTTGTTGACTTAAGTTTTAGAGAGAAAGCCTTCACTGGAAGGACGCTGGCCTCACCCCCTAAACCAAGGCTTGGGAAGAGCAGGAAGCAGCGCAGTGACTCCTGGTGTGTCTCTGGTGTGGCCCCCGCTCTGACCATCTCTGTGCCTTCCCCTTCCCCTCAGTCTGCAAAAGACTGTCTGCCGTAGGCTGCCCTGGCTCCGGTTACACTCAGCAAAGCAGGGCCCTCTGCTTGGCAGCTCCACCAAAAGCAGGTAGAATGGAGAGGGGGTAGTAACTTCCCCACAGGAGGGTTGGTGAGGGGGGGGGAAGGATGCTGGTGAGATAAACTCCCACAGAGGAGGATGCTGCCGTGGTGAGGGGTCTTGCCTAAGGCTGCACCTCGTGAGAATCCCGGAAGTCCTCTCTGCCATCCCACTGCCCCATCTCCGCCCTTGCTAGAGGCAACCCTGGGAGTCAGGTCTGACCAGGCGTGTCTCCAAAGACAGTACCCTCCGGGGTTCTCTCGCTGCAAATGCACATCAATGGACAGTGAGGCAGAAAGGGGGGGTGAACGCAAGCTTGTCACAGATTCAGGTTTTCTGCGTCCCACTTTCCCAAACATCACCTGTTTCTGCCCATTGCTGTTTCTGTGATGTGTCCATTATTCCTAATTGTCCACACTGCTTGGTTTCTCTTGCAGGAACTGCTTTGCCAGCGAGCTCAGCGTCCAGCAGGGGAGAGTCGGCATCAATTGTCTCCTCTTGCTGGTGCGTGGGTCAGTTTCTCCCTCTTGAATCTCTTTTCCTCTTCATATAATTTCGACTACAGAGAGACTGCCTGAGTCTCCGGGGTGGTCTTCCTGGCTCCATGGAGGGAGGAGGCCTTTCTCCTGTTGCGACCTTGCTCCTCCCTCGCTCCTGGCTTTCACTGAGGAAGTACAGTCCATGTCCCTGTCATCCTGCATGTTTCTGAGAAAGACCCGGCCCTTCCTTGGAGCTCCCGCCCTGAGTCACCTTTTACAAGGTAAGGCTGAAGGGATCAATCCCTGACTCTCTTCATCAGAAGGAATGGTGATCTTCTACTCTTGCAAAGACAAAAAACATTCTGGGGAAGAGCTCAGCTGCCCCCCAGACAAGTGTCACTCTCCCTGCTGCTCCCCAGTTTCCTACAGTTTCTAAAGTATTGTTTTAGGGAACCAGCCCTGAGGACTCACACCTGGGCCCAGGTCTCTCCTGATCTTCTCCACAATCTTATTCTGTGCTTGCATGAATTCACAGGAAAGTGCGGCTCCTGGAGCCCTCGATGACTCACAGCTGGGAGACGCTGGAGATGCCGGATGACACAACTGATGACTGGCTGAAATCATGAGCAAAACTCAGTCACAGAAAGCATAACAGAGAAAAAAAAAAGGTGAAGTGCCTCACAGGGGTCAAACCAAAAGGAGAGAAAGGGAAAGAAATCCACTGTGTGGGATAAGAGAGACACGTCTTTGAAGCAGTTCTCTGGAGGAAGACTTGGATGTTAGTACAGGATAAAGTGACTCTGAGTAAACAGTATTGTTCAGGTGTCTACTGCTGGGTAACCAACCACCCCAATTCTAGCAGCGTTGTTTGCCGAAATTGACAAGCAGATTATAAAATTTGTATGGAAATGCAAAACATCTAAAAAATCCAAAACAATATCTTTGAAAAACAACAAAGTTGGAGTACTCACACTTCTAGATTTCAAATTTTACATAAAGCCACCATTACCAAGACGGCGTGGTCCTGGCATAACGTAGAAATACAGATCAACGGAATAGAAGTAGACAGAAGAAAAACTTATGTTTACAATCAACTGGTTTTGACAATGGTGCCAAGGAAATTCACTGGGGGAAGGACAGTCTGTCCAACAAATGGTGCTGGAACAACTGGATATGAAAAAAAGAATGAATTTAGATCCTTACCTCATACCCCACAAAAAAATTAACTCAAAACAAATTGCTCTACATCACATGCAGGGAATAGTCCTTTTCTGCATGATCTAATGGAGTAGAATGAAAAAACACTGGATGTAAACTACAGAGAGAAAAGACTGAGACACAAGACAAGGGGGAATCTTCCAATCAAAGAGATGTTGAAATCTCAATACCTGAGAATATTCAAGAAATATTTTGAAAATAATATGCAGAACTCAAATTAATCGTCTTTTTGAAATCTCATTCACTTGCTGCTTTTTTTTTCCCACTTGACCTATCAATTATAAACAAATATATGTAGAAATCTCCCATCATGAAGGTGGATTAATCAATTTTCTTCCTATAGCTCTATCAATTTTTACTTAATAGATTTTTTTTTTTTTTTTTTGCGGTGCGCGGGCCTCTCACTGCTGTGGCCTCTCCCGTTGCGGAGCACAGGCTCCGGACGCGCAGGCTCAGCGGCCATGGCTCACGGGCCCAGCCGCTCCACCGCATGTGGGATCTTCCCGGACCGGGGCACGAACCTGTGTCCCCTGCATCGGCAGGCGGACTCTCAACCACTGCGCCACCAGGGAAGCCCCACTTAACAGATTTTGAAAGATTTTTATAGATGCATACACAGTATTTCCATATCCTCATGGTGAAACAAACACTTTTAGTACACAGTGATCCTCTCCATTCCTAGAAATGTCTTAAAGTCTGTTTTATCTAATAATAAGATAGCCAGGCTAACTTTATTTCGCTGGATTTGTCCTCACACATCTTTTCACTTTCCACCTTTATGTTACCTCATTTGGAGGCAGCTTCCACTTAAGGCCAACAATTTTTCCCCAACATTCAGGCTTCTTATGTGAAAGAGTAATCAGGAGCCTAGTCTCCTTTATTTTATTTTTCCAAGAATCCATTACACATCAGTCAACCCCCCCCCCCGATCTATTTCCTAAAATAAAATACCTGTTTGTCAGTAACAAACTTATTACATCATAAAGTATTTTAAAGATTCCTTCTCAATCACCAAAAATCAACATGGTTGTAACAAAAGTTTCCTCACATGCAGGAACGTCTCTACCATTCAAACATCTTCCTTACTCATTTTGCTTCCCTCTCTGCAATTTTCTTCAACATTTTCTCAACATTCTTGAGGACTTGTTTTACAACATGAAGCTAAATACGAAAGCACTTTGGAAACACGTTGAGAACAAGTGCACAATGGCAGAGAATTGCTCAACTGAGAACGACTCTGAGATGCTTTTCAGCAAAATCCAAGATAACATCCTCCTTGCTAACACTTGTCAAGATTTTCAAAATCTCTACACATGATTTCACCAATTGTATTTAGAACATAACTTGTTATCTTCCCTGAAATCATTTTGCTAAAATTGAGTTGAGCTTGGTGGGTATAAATATAATTTTTCCCATTACAACATTGGATGGAAAATACTGCACTAGGAAGTATGTATGTTCTGTAAAGATTGGCTAGTAAAAGAACTTTCTACCAGAAAAATCTGAACCAGAGGAAAATTCTGCAGTTATGCCTATATCTGGATATTTCCTAATCCAATGTATCAAGATTTGTCTTGTAAATGGTGAGTTTAATCTATTTATATTTATTGTAATCTGATATACTTGAGCCTGTTCCTACCATATTATTTACTTGTTTAATTTATCCCAACCTTTTGTATTTTAATCTATTCTTACTTTTTTTAAAAAAATTATTATTTTCCCCAAATTAAACAGGAATTTTAGCTTACTCTTAGGTTCTTTGATCTCCTTCCCAGCACCCATAATATTTATAGTACTCTAGACTTTCAACTCTGGGTCACCATGAATAAATTTCCTTTTTAAAAAGACAACAAGCTTAGGCATTTTATTACCTTTCCTTCTTTTACACAGGTAAAATATTCTGGATTATTCTCTCCTGGTATTTAAGTGTTTCAAACAAAACTGTTCGCAGTGTGGATGTTGTGTGACAAAGACTATATCTGAGCATATTTGTACTATACTCTCACATTTGAACAGGAACCTGGCTGGATATAATCCTAGAATCAAGTATTCTTCAATACTTTTTCAGACATCTGGTTTCCCCTCAGGCAGGTAGAGTCTGGGAAAGAATGACTGTCCCAAGCCTACAACAACATAAAAAAAAAAAAAAAACCCAAAGTGACACAAACGGCAAGTTCATGGTTTTTCTTGAGCCAGTTGGAGTGCTGAGCTCAAGAGCATGTGCCAACAGGAGATGAGGTACAGGACCTGGCTTAGCTTGACTGGTGGCATCCAGGCACTAGGAGGGGCTTCAGCTGCAGGGCTGGCAAATTGGTGGCGTAGGAGAGGGTAGTAACCCATGATTAAGCCTCCGCAGGGCATGGGCACTGGGGGCCCACACACTATTACAGGCTTTTTCTGTACAGACTCTACTGGGTGCTCACCAACAAGACTGGGAGGTTCCTGGGAGAGTTTCCCGTGGTGCAGATGTAAAGGATGAGCAGACACTGCAGGAGGGGCAAAGCCCACTGGTACCTCCATCCCCTTCTGCAACAAAAGCCTTAACAGATGAGGGAAAAGGCAGCAAGTGAACTTCACTTGGAGCACTAGTGAAGACCCACTGCGACTGAGAAAAGGAAAAGGGGACAATCCCTCTCCCCAAGGTGAGAGGCGTCACACTGGGGGAGGGGATCAGCAAGAGAAGACCCCCTCCCTGAGACGCAGGGACATAGCACCTCCCAGACGGACGCTTAGTCAGAACAAGACAGAATATCCCTATGGCAGAGCCAACAAGCATGGAGTAACAGGTGAATCACAAGACACACCCCTTCTCTCAGGTGCAGGTCATGGTGAAGACCTTGAGCCAGAGGGTGGAGCGTACACTGAAAAATATTTTCTGGCAAATTAGCCCCCACCCTAAACTCAGTGTAATACCAGGAAAATACGAAGTCTATAAAACTCACTAAGCATAACCATGGCAATAACAAAGCTCAAATCCAGCCCAGCTCCTAAGTAGATTAACTCAAACTCCTGTGCTAAGGTCTTAGCAGAAGGAAAGATATATACTTTTTTCTGACACAAAAAATATTTACCTCAGTCTCTACTATCTTGCACAAGATGTGTGTCTTTCAAGACAAAGTGACAAAGCACATAACGAGGGTAATCATCAGAACCTGGCTCAGATATGACACTACCTATATGATGGTGAATTTAAAACAGGTATAATTAATACGTTAAGGGTGCTAATGGAAAAGGTAAACCAGATGCAGGAGTTGGTGGGTAATTTCAGCAGAGAAATGAAGCATTAAGAAAGAATGGAATAGCTAGTGGGAAGCATCCACATAGCACAGGCGGATCAGCCCGGTGCTTTGTGACCATCTAGAGGGGCAGGATAGGGAGAGTGAGAGGGAGATGCAAGAGGGAGGAGATATGGGGATGTATGTATATGTATAGCTGATTTACTTTGTTATACAGCAGAAACTAACACACCATTGTAAAGCAATTATACTCCAATAAAGATGTTAAAAAAAAAGAAAGAATGGAAATGGTAGAAATGAAAAACACAGTAACAGAGGTTAAAAATGCCTTCAACTGGCCTATCTATATATTCAACAAGCTGAAGAATAAAACAACTTGAAGATCTCAAGAAATTACTCAAACTGAAGCATACGGACGACAAAAAAAAAAAAAAGAAAGAGAAAAACAGAACAGAGAATCCATGAGTTTGGGGACAAATCAAACATCTAACAAACAGGCAACTGGAATGCCAGAAGGAGAAGAAAGAAAGAACAGAACAGAAGAAGTATTTGAAGAAATAATTGTCAGGGCTTCCCCGGTGGTGCAGTGGTTAAGAATCTGCCTGCCAATGCAGGGGACACGGGTTCGAGCCCTAGTCTTGGAAGATCCCACATGCTGAAGGGCAACTAAGCCCATGTACCACAACTACTGAGCCTGCACTCTAGAGCCCAAGAGCCACAACTACTGAGCCTGTGTGTCACAACTACTGAAGCCCATGCGCCTAGAGCCCACACTCCGCAACAAGAGAAGCCTGCGCCCCACAACGAAGAGAAGCCCCCACTCGCCGCAACTAGAGGAAGCCCACATGCAGCAACAAAGACCCAACACAGCCAAAAATAAATAAATCAATGAATTTTTTAAAAAATAAAGAATTGTCAAAAATTTTCCAAGATTAATGACAGATACCAAACCACAGATCTAAAGAAGCTCAGAGAACAGCAAGCAGAATAAATACCAAAACAAACAAGCAAATAAAAAGCATACTTAGTCATAGAACAGTCAGACTGCTGAAAACAAAAGACAAAGAGAAAATCTTCAAAGCAGCCAGAGAAAAAATGCACATTGCATATGGGGGAGCAAAGATAAGAATTATATTATGCTTGTCTTCAAATACCATGAAAGCTAGAAAACAATGGAGTAACATTTTCAAAGAGCTGAAAGAAATAAAATTATAAACCAGAATTTTATACCAAGTGAAGTATCTTCTAAAAATAAATGATAAATAAAGATTATTGTAGATAAACAAAAACTGAGAAAATTTACTGCCAGCAGACTACACTACAGAAAATATTAAAGAAAGTTTTTTAATTTTTTTTAATCCATCATTTCTCCCAAGAGTTTTTCTCCCTTTATTTCTTGTATCCTGTGACCTCCTCTGCATGGCTGGCTTTGTGTAACCCCCAGGGACTGTATTTCACTCTTCTATTTCTTTTTCCCATCTTTCTCAGCTTTTCTAATTCCTTGTCCTTTCTTCTCAGAAATTTCCTATGTCCGATATTCCCAGTCACTAATTCATTCCTCAGCTATATCCTTTTTGCTAAATAACCCATCATTATTCAACCATTATTTTATACCTAGATTTTTACTTTGTCCACTTTATGTTTTCCTGTTTTTGTTTTATGTCTCTTTGCCTCTTTTATAATGTTTATTAGGCTCATTTTTTTCTTTTCCATTATGGTTTGCCACAGGATATTGAATACAGTTCCCTGTGCTATACAGTAGCCCTTGTTGTTCATCCATTCTGTATATAATAGCT
Organism: Monodon monoceros; assembly: GCF_005190385.1. NCBI lineage: Eukaryota > Metazoa > Chordata > Mammalia > Artiodactyla > Monodontidae > Monodon > Monodon monoceros. The sequence goes on along the minus strand of NW_021703784.1, from coordinate 766,597 downwards.
AACATCTGCTAGTCCCAAACTCCAAATCCAACCCTCTCCTGCCCCCTCCCCCTTGGCAACCACAAGTCTCTTCTCCATGTCTGTGAGTCTGTTTCTGTTTCATAGATAAGTTCATTTGTGTCATATTTTAGATTCCACATATAAGTGATTAGTATGTTTATTAGGCTCATGTTAAACTCTTGGTCTAAATGTTTTAATACATCTGCTTCTGCTGCAATCTGTAATGCACTACACCACCTTTCTTTTGCAGTAACTATACTTCTCAAATGTCTCATGTTTTGGCTAGTGAGCTCCCTAAGGGTATCAATGAGGGTGGGAAAGCCAGAGCCCCTGTCAATATTAGCCTAATTAGCTAAAATGAAGCCTGTATTGGAGAACTTTAGGTACAATGAACTGCAGTCAATCAGCCTCTGCTCCACAAACAACCACCTCATTCGGTATTTTACTTTTTGTCAACCCGAAAGGAACAACAGTAAAAATAGACACTCCTTAGATAGTAAACAGTTCACCGAGGGGTAGGAGAGAGGGTGGGGAAGGTTGGAGGGAAGCGGTAGGAGGCAGCTGCCCAAGGAGGTGCATGTACACCTATTCTGTCAGCTCCAAGGAGCACTGGGCTCCCGATATGCCCTTGTCTATTTCTGGAGAACACCTGGGCTGGAGCCTGGGCTACCCAGGGTACAGCACAGGCTCTGCATTTCCTAAAACAACGATGAGGGGACACAAAAGCTGCCCCAACAATTCTTACCCTCCCATCGCTGTGTCGGCCGTCCTGCCCCGAGACTCACTCCCACCCACTCACAGTTCAAAACCCTCTATAACCCCAAGAATATTCTCAATTCTCTTTGAGTTCCTGCTTTCACTCTAGAGCAAGTTTCTCAACCTCGGCACCACTGACATGGGGGCCAAATCATTCTTTGCTGTGGGGACTGTCCTCTGTATTGTAGGATCCCTGCAGCATCCCAGCTTGCATCCACTACAGGCCACAGGCATCCCCTCCCCAGCTGAGACGTCCAAAAAGGCCTCCAGATACTGCCAAAGGTCTCCTGGGGGTGGGGCGGGGGCTCATCCTTGGTTGAGACCACTGCCCTTAAGTCCCTCTGGGATTGTTCTTGGGGCCAGGAGCCTGCGCTCGTACTGGCTGGTGTCTTGGCAGAAACCACCGAAGAGCAGTTTCCGCTTTGTAAGTACACCTGATGGGGGTCAAGTACTGCTTCTCTTCCTCCTCTGCCTTCCCCCAAAGCAAGAAGGTTAAAAAAAAAATCAAGCCTTAAACTGAACCCACAGTGGTGCTGGGGACAACCAAAGGGAGAAAGTACAGGGAAGGGAACTGACATAAGCCTTTGAGGACGTGCCCTGAGGGCAGGGGGCTCTTCTGCCTGCTGACAGTGCAGGGCCCACCAGTCACTGCCCATCAGACTTCCCCGTCTCCCAAGACCCGGTGCAGTCACGGGAGCCAAGAAATCCGTGCTGGACACTCACAGCATCAGCTGATGGGCTGTCTCAGCTGGGCGACACTCAGGCTCAGCTCCCCTGCATTTAATTGGTATTAAAGATTAAAAAGCAAATTACAAAAGCAATCACACAGATCCACTTGTCTATATCTGCTACAGCTCCCAAGCAGTTTGATATTTACTGTCGGCTGGCATTTAATTACTCAGGCAGATTTGCAGGCCATAATTGACAGAATGCTAAAGACTAATTCTTTAAAAGGATGCGTTTCCCATACAAGAACGCTCGGGCTCAGAGGCGACACCATCTCCGCTAGAAGGATCAGTGAGACAGACCTCCGCACAGATTGATCCCTTCCCCCCTCCTACCGTTCCCTGGTTACTTTAGGTCCTCACACCTGTGGGAGTCAGTGCAGAAATGCGTGCAAGACACTGACACAGGAAGCATTTCCCCTTGCTGCTTGCCAAATCCAAACCAGTCCCAATGCTAGAGAAAGTGCCCTGAGCCTGGAGAACGACCTCCCGGGAGGCCCAACTGCACAGCCACAGACCCACATCTTCCCCAGGTACAAAGGAAGAAACCCAGCAAGAGGCAGTTTGAGGAACATCAGGGCACCTGCTTGGTTACACGTTTCTGAAACGTCATTGCACGTGGTGAAAGCCACCTCCCATCTCAGGTCACGGAACCTCCCTAGTCCTGCATTGATTACATCCTGCACCGTTTAATAATTTAGACATCACAAACCAAACTGGGCTTTAGCAGCACAATGCAGAAGAGAGGGCAGTGCAGGTCTAAGGAAACAGGGAAAAGATATTAACACAGCAGTTATTTCTCTGTCTCATCTTTCAAGGTCGCTGTCAATACTGCTCAGTGCTGTACAGAAAATACAGAGATCTTAATACAAAGAGCGGAGCTGGTAGCACACTTTTCCCAGCTTTTTTTTTTTTAAATAAAGAATACCAAAATTCTGAAAAAGGGCAAATTTTCAAATAGGAGAAATAAAGTGTCCCTGAATATTCTTAATTTCAACTAGTGATTCATCAAAGTCAAATACCAATCTGAGTAAATATGCTTTTGTTTTCAGGAATTTTTTTCCTTAAAAAAAAAATTAACTCAAGAAAAAAAAAACATATTTGAAAAAAGGTAGAAGAGCCAAGACTGAAAGCAAAGCCTAACTGTGGAGGAAATGTTTCATTGGGAACTTGTGCTCTGCACCATGAGTTTGTCCTGGTCTCAGCCTCACCCTGTACTCAAATCTCTAAGCCTTTTCTTTTAGGAAACCAGGTTCTGTTGTGGTCATATCTGAATCTGAACAAGGCCAAACTCTCCAGGCCTGGATGAAATAGCATGGTTAGGAATTTTATAACCTAGTTTGCCTACAAGCCACCTGGCTTTCCGTGGGGAGAGGCTGATGGGGGCTACTCTGGATGCTCCCCTGTGCGGAGCCGTCCTGGCCCTGCACTTGCGGGGAGCGGGGGGCAGGTGTGCGGCAGGCGCTCAGCTGCACCTGTCAGGGATCAGGTACCCATATTCGCTCCAGCTGCTCTAACTGCTGGGATGGCTCCGGCACGCCTCTTCCCAAAGTGCTCTTTCCCAGAAACTTCCACGGGCATGGCCTCCACCAAGGCCTAGCAGTCCTAACAGGCATTTATGTCTAACTGGCTGACTGCCTATTTTAAGAAATTAATCAAAGAGCAAGTATCGTCTATTCTTTATAAATCTCCTTGTGCCCTACAGCACGTGCGCTGGCACAGAGGTGACGACAAGCAGCCCCCTCCATCTCCATCTCCATCTCCATCTCGGGGGTGCTGTGTGTGGCTGTGAGACCACTGGCCCCGGGGTGAAGCTGTCATGTCCTCCTCTCCCACTCATGGTCTGGAGGTAGTTTTCGCTCTCAGTCCCAATGCCACCAGGCTGGCATGCTGAAGGCCCATGACATTCAGACCTCCACAAAGAATACGTGCTTTACAGAGAGATCAGCTCGGTGCTTTGTGACCACCTAGAGGGGTGGGATAGGGAGGGTGGGAGGGAGGGAGACGCAAGAGGGAAGAGATATGGGGATATAAGTATAACTGATTCACTTTGTTATAAAGCAGAAACTAACATACCATTGTAAAGCAATTATACTCCAATAAAGATGTTAAAAAAAAGAATATGTGCTTTAAAAAACATTATTAGTAAGCATTCATCTAAAAATAATGTAAAGGGACTTCCCTGGTGGTCCCGTGGTTAAGAATCTGCCTTCCAATGCAGGGGACGCGGGTTCCACCCCTGGTCGGGGAACTAAGATCCCACATGCTGTGGGGCAACTAAGCCAGCTCGCCACAACTAGAGAGCCCACGTGCCACAACTACAGAGCCCATGCGCTCTAGAGACCACCCGCTACAACTAGAAAGAAGCCCGCACGCCGCAACGAAAGGTCCTGCGTGTGCAACAAAGACCCAACACAGCCAAAGAATAATAAAATAAAAATAAATTAAGTAAATAAATAAATAAAATAAAAATAATGTAAAAACCAGAATCTCCATTTTAAAAAATAAAGCAAAAAATACAATCCCAATCACTATTAACATTTGGATGCCCTTCCTTCCAATATTTTAAAATAAAATTGCTTACACCATTATAATCATAGGGTGTATTTATTTTTGTACTGCGTATTTTTACTTAATTCTTTGCAAGCATTTCCCCAATTGAAAAGTATTCAAAAGGTCCATTTTAGTTAAAACATAACACTCTTGTAGAATGGAGTCACCCTCATCTACTTAATCATTCCCCTACTGTTGGGCATTCAGGTGGTTCCATTCTTTTCACTATGATGAATAACCTGGAATTAATATCTTTGGACATAAATCTTTGACCTTATCATTGATTACATTCTCAGGTCTCTAAGGGTGGAGTATTGAGTCAAAGGATGAACATGTGAAAGCTCTTAAAATAAGTTGCCAAATTCATATACGGAAAGGTTGCTTCAACTTATACTCCCACCCTCATGTATTATCCTCATGTTTAAAAATCTTTAATAATCTGATAGGCCCCAAATGGTGTGTCGTCAAGTATTGATCTGTTTCTGTGTGGTTTCTTCCACCATTCCAACACTGAGAAAGACCATGCTCATTCAAACGGAAGAAAAAGAGCCACCTAAATATCATTCTGTTCTCCAGGCTTTCACTGTCTTACACCGAACTGTACAACCCATTAGAAATTAGTGAATGTGACAGGAGGGCTCTCCCCTTGGGGTGGAGCCCCTTTGCCAGTTCCTTCCTGCTTCCTCATGGAGAGTTCTCTCCCTCCTGCTCTTCTGCCCAGATCCCACCGTAAGCAAGTGCCCTGGGTGAATGCTCAGCCCTTCCCTCGCCCTCTGCGCTCCTGCCCTCCCCTCCAGAGCTCTCAGTTCTGGTCTGCTCCTCCACCCGGCAGCTCCACAAGAGCTGGCCCCCAGGGCAGACCTGAGGTGTTCAGTGTTGCCAGGGACTTACCCGGGCAAGTCTACCCAGCCCAGGTGCAGAGTGGTAGCCGGCCTCGTTTCCCAGCGGATCCAGATCCACATTCCCCACCCAGTCTTCACCAGTGGCCCGCGTAACACTGATCCCCATCTTTCTGACTCTATGTCCGGCACTCACTCCTTTTGAATGTGGGCAGTGAAGAGGAGGTCATTTGTCAAGCCCCCTAGGTCCCCCAAATTTAAACTGATTTCTAACTAAATAATAGTCCCATCCTCACCAATCCATGAGCCTTCCTTCATTTTACAGCTTTGAATATTCATTACATCTTTGAATATTTATATACTTAAGCCTCGGGGTTTTACTCTATTGTATGTGCTACTCCTGATATTGATTCATTCTATTACATACTATAGGTAAACATGATACTTACGATATTCTATTCATGATACTGGTTCATAAATCAGTATCATACAGATTTATAATATGTTTTATAACTTGTGTTTTGAAAGATGCAATGATGATATTCATTTGAATTGTCATAGAGAAGCCCTCAGGACTTCTCTATGGTGCACTCAATGCCACCAATGAAGTCAGAATGTCTGCGGGTGGAAACCAGGTACTCGTAATTTTAGAAATGTCCACGTGATTCCAAAGTGCAGCAAAGTTTAGGAACTACCACCTCAGGAGGAGACCAGGAACCAGGGGTTTCCACAGCAGTTCCTCCACTGCCCCCGAGGTCCTCACTGGCAGAACAAACACAGGCGTATTGATACCTGATTCCTGCTTCCAGCGCTGGAAACAATTTCCATTAATAAAAGAAAGTCTTTTCATGGGAATTCCCTGGTGGCACAGTGTTTAAGAATCCGCCTGCCAATGCAGGGGACAGGGGTTCAAGCCCTGGTCCAGGAAGAGCCCACATGCCACAGAGCAACAAAGCCCATGTGCCACAACTACTGAGCCTGTGCTCTAGAGCCCGCGAGCCACAACTACTGAGCCTGTGTGCCACAACTACTGAAGCCCGTACACCTAGAGCCCAAGCTCCGCAACAAGAGAAGCCACCGCAATGAGAAGCCCACGCACCGCAACAAAGAGTAGCTCCCGCTCGCCACAACCAGAGAAAGCCTGTGTGTAGCAATGAAGACCCAAAGCAGCCAACAAATAAATAAACAAATAAATAAATTTACAAAAAATAAGAAAAGAAAGTCTTTCCAACAATTTGCACCACCCAAAAGAAATATACCGAATTATCTTTAGTTACAAACCTTGCTAGACAGTTCAGAGTCCAATGAAACAGACCCCCTATTCCCAGGGGTTTATACGCTAGAACAGACTGGAAAAGTAAACCATGAAAAACGCAGACGCTTCACAAAAGCATGATGCTTAAACCCAGAAATTAAGAATAAACCACTAAATAATTACAGTATGCATTCCTTTTACCAATTCAAAGTATTATGACAAAGTTGGAAACAACTTCTTTTTGGTTTATAACATTTGCAGAGCCTTCAACTTGGTCCAGGCTACAGGAAAAAAGCCCAGAATTTTTATAGCATATTCCTTGTAAGGAGTCATCTCTCCACCCCCAGCCCCAAATGTGCTTCTACAATTTTAGCCTTCTGAGCCGCTCTGTCATCACATCCACGTGGGCCAGAACCAACCCAGCTTCCTCAGCCCCCGACACCGGACTGTGTCTGCTGGGGCAGCACCTGCCATGATACCCGAACCCCCTCTGAGAGCCCCGGGGCTTCCTCCACCCTCCAGGGCTTTGGTGACCAAAGACAGCTCCCAACGCGGCATCTTCCTCAGGATCCTGCCGAGACTGGACCCATGCTGGCTGCGTATCACGGTGCCATCGCTGTAGGGCAAAGCACATGCCCCGTGCTCTACCCCTGCTCTTCGAGTTGCCCCAGGACCCCAGCCTCCTGCCCAGTGTTCAGCTTTGGTGCTGAACACCCCCCTTCAGCTCCCACACTCTGTCTGCTCCCCTTTCCCCGGGCTCCAATTTCCCCTCCAAGCCTTGCATGCCCTGAGGCAGAGGGTCGCTGACTCAGCCCTCCACGGGGATTGAGTGGAAGCTGGCCCCTGACTTTGCCCCACGACTCCTTCTCTTTGGAACTCATGCCGCTCAGTTATAGCGTTTTCTTTTGCACCCTGCATCACCAAATAAGACATTGCTGTCAGGACCTCTGGGCTCCCCGATTTCTTTCCATCCAGCACCTGCCTGAGCACAGCAGCACCTGGGTTCTGTCCATATCGCCGCCCCCCTTGCTCCCTGCCTGTCCCTGAGCTCGCAGGTTTACACTCACAGTTGTCAGTTACCCACTGACAGAGCCTCTGGTCCCCAACATTCTCCAGAGCTCCAGGCCTGAATCTTTGCCAGGGATCCTCTGTGAACATTCTAAGGGCCTTAATTCAAAGATTCCAAAGCCAAATGCTTTCATTTCCTCTGCTCCTCTGGTGACACGGTGACATTCTTGCTCCTTCACCATGGCCAGAGCAAGTCTTAACTGTCATAGTAACAACAGTGAGTGACAGCCCTGTGACTCGGGCACTCACTCTGGGGCCTGGCCCAGGGCCTGGCTCTTAACACGGATCAGCTCATTCAGCTCCTAGAGCCACCGGCCAGGTCACCGTTTCTATAGGCTCGAGAGCTGAAGCTTAGACAGGCCGAGCACCTGGTCCAGGTGACACGTGGACTAAGCACAGGCTCTAGGCGCCTCCCCTCTGCAGGCGCTGGGCCCCCGCCCCTCTCCCAGCACCCCGAGAGTAGAGGGTGTGGGCACGCAGACAACTCCAGTGCCCAGCCCCCCCCAGATGATTTACAACAGTCATGACAAGTCTCTCTCTTGCGGCGCTCAGTTCAGGGGTGGGCCTGGCTACAGGCTGGATTGAGCTCCCCTGAAAGATACATTGAAATCCTAACTCCCGGTAGCTCAGAATGTGACCTTAATTTGAATTAGGGTTTTCACAGAAGTAATCGAATTAAAACAAGGTCATTAGGGTGGCCCTTAACCCAATAGGACTGGTGTCCTGATTACAAGGGTAAATTGGGGCACTGAGACGTGAGCACAGGGAAGATGCCATGTGAAGCCTGAAGAGATGCTGCCACGAGAGAAGGACCCACTGGAAAGGAAGCCGGGAGAGAGGCCTGGACAGAGCCTTCCCTGGAGCCTTCACGGGGGGCTGCCCATACCTCGACTTCAGGCTCTTGGTCTCCAGAACTGTGCGGCAAGTGTCAGTTGTTCTAAGCCTCCCAGTTGTGGTCGGCTTGGACAGCAGCCCTAGGATGCGCATTCGGTTGTCCTCAGCCAGCTTGGGCTGAGGGCACTAGAGGGGGCTTCTCAGGAAATCCGGAAGAAGCCCCTCCACTTCCCCAGCTGGCTGTGAGAAAGAAGCACGCTGCCACCGTTGATGCTCAGGACCCTCGTACAAGCCTCAGGGGAGGCAACACAAGGATGGGCAGGTCCAGGAGGAGTGCTGAGGGGGGCAGGGTCCCCGAACCCCTGTGACAGACTCTGCAGCAGCAAGCATGCCATTCCTGCTCTTGGGGGGCTTGGGGGGCGGTGACGTCTCCTGCCCAAACACCCACAATTAACGTGTAGCAGAAGTGAGAGTTGAACCCAAGCCCGCCCAAACCCAGATCCAGGGCTCTGACCCACCACGCGGTGTGGGCTCCACTTAACAGAAGTGGTGTTTGGCATCCGGGCTGCTCAAGGCCGTGGATCTTCTCCGGTACTGCTACCTCCTCATCCTCCTCTCTCCATACTCTAGTGCATTCCTGGCTTGTTCCCATAACCTGGACTCTAATGCAAATATGCCTTTTCCTTCTTAATCCTGCTCTTTCCTCCAGACAGCTACCCCTGGCCTCTGGCCCCACTCCCCTCGAGCACCAGCACATCTGGGCAGGCCCTGATCCTTTGTTCCCACCCACTGGGGTCTCAGCCCTTCCTCGCCCCCTACCAGGCCCACCCCAAGAGAGAAGGAATAAGAAATCCCCTCCTACCCCTACTGCACTGTGCTTCCTCGTGTACTTATCCTCAGGTTTGCTCCCACCCTGGACTGCAGCCACCCAGACGGCAGGGCCGTGCTGTCTCTGAGTCTTTCAGTCCTGACGTGGACAGCAAGCCACATGAAAATCAAGGCCACGTCTCAGCACTTCACCTCATCGTACACGTTCCACTCATTCAGCAAATATTTGAACCCTACTGTGTTCGACAGGATAGCAAATGTCCCTGTCCACGCAGAGCTACCTGTGTAGAGGAGAATGCAGACGAGTGACAGAGAGAGACAGAGAACACCAGGCTTAATTAAGGAAAGAGAAATGGTTCCATATGTTTGGTACATGGAGTCGTAAGAGATGAAACTGGAGACATGAGTGAACATCACAGATACCTCACAAGTCATGTTAATCACCTGGCATGTAACCTGTGTTAACCCTTCCGCATTTGCACTAAAACACATGTGAATGGAGTTTAGCTTCACCACCAGAAGGGGAACAAGCCGCCCAAAGACACTGGTGGTAGCTGAGTAAGTTACAGGGCAGATGCTGACTTTACGTTAGGGCTCGGCCTCCTTCCCAGCCCCATTCTTTTCCTGCGAGTCTGCTGGCACTGCTGATCTGGGGGCAAAGATAAAAATCTGACTGCATAAGTTCTTTCCTCTCAGCTCCACTGGGCTTGGCCCCAGCCCTGCTGAGCTGTAGGGCGCTGGGCTGTGAGACCAGCGGGAAGTGACTCCTTTGATGTTTTCAAAGGTCGGACCACTACGCTCCCCTTTTGGAATATCACTCAGCTAAGGCAAGGAACGTTTCAGCTGCTGGGAGAGCCAATTAGAGCCAATTATAACCCAACTAACCTCCCACGACACCAAAATTCCTTGTAGAACGTGTCTGCTTCTTGCAAAAATAGTGTGCATCTGGGCCTGACTCCAGCGTAGAACGTGCCCCAGGACAGAAGCCACTGGTGCCTCTGCATTCGTCCACCCCAGCTGCACCTGACAATTCACTGGGCAAGTTTTAATCACTGAGACCTAGACCCCATGCCCAGAGAGTTGGGTTCAACTGGTCTGAGTTGGGGGTCCAGGCATCAGTATTTTTTAAAATATCCCCAGGGTTGAAAAACAGCAGGGTGTGTGAATTTACCCACAGAGAGAGCTGGAGTCTCTGAAACCCCACTTCCGCCCCTCCTTCTTCATTATAGACACATTTTTCTGGATTAGTTGGCACCTGCTTCTTCTAACAGTAGGTCCTTATTTTATATTTTTTATTGTTCACTCTTATGATTTTTATCATTGTCTTTTTCAGATATGTTCTACATATATTTGCATTTTCCTTTGATTTTATTCTTTCTTAATTAAATATATTTTGGATATCTTGAACTAAGCAAGTGAACAAAGTAAAAGTTTTTTGTAAACATTTTTCCAGGGTAGTTTTGAAAATTATTTCTTTTTACCTGGTTAACAGAAAACTGAGTCCGTAGCATCTGGAAATGAATTGGCATCTTTTACAATTATAAGCATGTGCTTGCTATGCGTATAACTATTTTCCTGTATTTATCTACAAACAGATATCCTCATTTCTTATACATACACGAACACATGACAAACACACAATCCCCCACAGCACAAAGTCTCGTACAAACCAGACATCCAACAGGAAGTAATTCTTAAAGGAAGAAATAAATGAACACATACATGGATGGATGCACAGAAGCTGAAACTAAAAGATAAAAAACTTGTACTGGGGCTTCCCTGGTGGCACAGTGGTTAAGAATCCGCCTGCCAACGCAGGGGACACGGGTTTGAGCCCTGGTCCGGGAAGACCCCACATGTCGCGGAGCAACTAAGCCAGTGCACCGCAACTACTGAGCCTGTGCTCTAGAGCCTGAGAGCCACAACTACTGAGCCCGTGAGCCACAACTACTGAAGCCTGCGTGCCTAGAGCCCATGCTCCACAACAAGAGAAGCCACCGCAATGAGAAGCCCGGGCACCGCAAGAAGAGTAGCCCCCACTCACTGCAACTAGAGAAAGCCCATGTGCAGCAACGAAGACCCAAGGCAGCCAAAAATAAAACAAATAAAATACATTAATAATAAAAAACTTGTATTCACATATACAGATATATAGATATGTAGCTTATATGTAAATACAACCTTATTTCCTGTTGGTGTAGGATGAGGACATCTGTTATAAATTTCTAATTCAATTCATATATGTAAATAACTGATGGATGCATATAGCAGGATATGCTATAAATGTAATGTTAATATACCACATTGTGCCTTTAATAATGATTATGTAAACAAAACATTATTTTCTTAATTATTAAGTAGGTATTTCCAAGATGAATCGGAAAATGTAAAGGGATTCATTAGACCCCATGATGAAAAGTGGAAAAAACAATTGTAACCTTCAGAACAAATGAGCTCCAGATCATGAGAATAGTGCCAAATAACATCAGAGACAATTGAGTCCCTTAATTTTCTTTTTCTTTTTTTTTTTTTTTGAGTTTTGCTGTACTGTGGACAGAAGAAATTTTTGTCATCACTACCATTCAAAGGTTTTGATTTGGTTTGTAGCAGCGGAACTTCCTTTAACCTAAACCTCAAGCAGAACACCACTGCCTGTGGAACCCAGCTGCCCTGTCTGAGGATGCGGTGGGCCCAGAACCCACGGCACCAGCTTCCCTCCCTGCCGGAGAGGCACAGCTCAGAGACCAGCAACCTCTCCAAGTGACTCTCAGGCCTGGCTGCACACTAGAATTACCTGGCAGGGCTTTTTTTAAAATATCAACTCCAGACCCCACCCCAGAGATTCTATTTGAATGGGGCTGAAATGGGGTCTGAGCACTGGTATTTTTCCAAAGCTCCCCTGGTGATTCTAAAGGCAGCCATGGTTGGAAGCCACCATCTAGAACAACTCCCCTAATATAAGGACAGAACGAACCCCAAGGATGTGCGGTGACACAGCAAAGACACCATAGTCAGGGTTGTGTCAAGCCTGGAACCTCGTGTCCCTGAACTCCCGTCCAGGGCAGTACCTACTCAGAAGCGCTTCTCTCTGAGCAGATGGGTGGATGACCCCCAGGAGGGTAGCTGTTACCACCACGGTTAGGAGGGGACGTCCACGTGATCCCCAGTGACAGGTATCCACTTCTCCTCCAAGACAGGTGCTAATGAGCAGCAGAGACTGATCATTCAAAGTTCTGATCAGGAAGGAGGGCTGGAGGGACAACGGTGAGGAGGCACAGATTGAAGGAGGTTGTCTCAGGAGAAAAGAGCAACGTGATTAACAGGAACAGCTACGCTGGGTTTTTCCACACGCACTCTCCCCTTCAGTCTCCCCAATGAGCCCATGAGCTTGATAACCCTTTGGACGAGGAACCTTCAAGTCTTAGCTCTTGAAGAGGCTTAATAATTTGCCCAAGGCCAGAGCTTTAATCTGCTGAGCTGGGCCTGTCTGATTCCAGGGCCTGAGTATTTAACCCCTAAAGCATAAAATGGAAAACATCAAACAACTCATGTGCCTTGATTTTAGGGCACAATCCTTGAACCCATGGTCCTGAGGGGATATTCCCATCTTCCCTTCATAAAATCCGGAGCCAAAGAATAAAACCCGTATTTCTCTCAATTCAAGAAAGTATTAAACTGATGAATTATGAATAAACAATCTGGAGCCAAGTTACACAGTCTCATGTCCAGAAAGCCCATCTCCTGGCTACAAAGGCCCTGCAAGCTGTAAACAAAGCATTGCTCTAAATGAGTCACATTAGCTCGCTTTGTTCTGTGTATTTATTTCTTTATTATTTGCTCTCGTTATCTAGAAATCTATATTTTAACCCTAATTGTCTCCCTGCGGTAATGATTAAGGCATGAGTCTGAGATTTGCATTGCAAACACCATGAGGCCCTCAACGGGAGCAGATGAATTCTGAACTTGGCATCTACCAGCATTTATTGCTTCATTTTTGTCTTCCCAGCTTCATTTTGGGCCAAATTTGTTAATATATCTTTCAAGTTCTGAAAGGATGGGAGCGGATGGAGTTCAGGATCATGATCTCAGAACCACATGGACTCTACCCAGTAGAGCCGAATTGAACTTTTTATTGCCGAAACCATATCTTTGGCTAAAAAAACCCATGGATCAGTGCCTTATGTACATTTTACTAATGAATATGTATAGGACCACCCACCACGTGTACAGTTTCATACAAGCTACTCTATTTAGACAATGGTTATTTGGGAAAACCAGAAAGGGCCTTAGAAAAAGGAATGCTGTAAGTGGGATGTGTTTTTATCCCTCCCAGGGGAGGTGAGAAGGCTTCAGTGGATATCTGCACTTTTTCAGTTTTGTTGTCTTAATAAAACTTTTATTGATTTTAGCAGTAGTTATAATCTAGCCAGGTAAATATATCACCATCAAGTCCATTTTACTTTTTTCCTCACTGGAATAGCCTCATGAAAGACAACAAAAGCCTGCAGAAAATGCAAAGAGGGAGCGAGGTTATCAACGCAGTGTGTTTGAAAATAAAATGGTACAATCAGGTACAAAAAACAGTTTGCATTCAAGTTAATAAAAATCAATCTAGGGCTTCCCTGGTGGCGCAGTGGTTGGGAGTCCACCTGCCGATGCGGGGGGCACGGGTTCGTGCCCCGGTCCGGGGGGTTCCCGCGTGCCGCGGAGCGGCTGGTCCCGTGGGCCATGGCCGCTGGGCCTGCGCGTCCGGGGCCTGTGCTCCGTGGCGGGAGAGGCCACGGCAATGGGGGGCCCGCGTACCACAAAAAAAAAAAAAAAAATCAATCTAGAGGAAAGCAACCTGCATTTTGGTGTCTAAGTAATCTCACCTCTTAATAGTAATAAAACCATCAACTTATAGGGCTCTTTCTTCAGATCTCTAAGACTTTGCCGACTCAGAGCTCATGGGGTTTTCTGCCCAGAGCCATCCAGCTAACTTCCATCAGTAAAGGTGGCCTCTGCTACGCAGCAGATTCCAGCCATCGCCACTCCGCAGTGACTTGCCAGGTGGCAATGTTGACAAGCAAGTATCGTGCCAACTGTGAAGTCAAATATAATTCAGAGGAGATGGAAATTTTGTAGACAAGTGTTAGCGTTAGGTAGTATTTTGTTGCAAATAATGAAATGCACTTAATAAATGGTGACTACACCATATGAACAAGTGACTCTAAATACCAAATGAAAAGTAATAAATTTGACCTCTTTTTATTGAACTACCATATGTTCATGTCTCTAAACAGCCATGGATTGCAACACATGCCAACAATTTAATAACTTTCCAGGGGAAAAAGGAAGTACTACCACTGAATATATATATATCAACTATAAGAAACCCATGGATTTTAGAAACATTCAAACACAGGGGAAATGTGTCTTAGAAGAGAGAAAACACAGCAAGTTTAAACTCAATTTGAAGAGCTCTTGTATACATTATCTAATGTAATCTTACCACCATTTCACAAGGTAGCTATGATTATTATTCCCATTTTATAGACTAAAAAAGCCAAGCTTCCAAGACGTTAATGAATTTGCTCAAGATCACGCAGCTACTAACCCAGGACGCTAACTCTTTGGTTCTAAATTCTGTGTTCTTTCCACCACCCCATGTTACCTTTCTGTCTTAAACTAGTAGAACCTTTTAATCTAAAATATCTTGCTGATCACTAGTAAGGAAAGATAATTTTTTAAAAGACTGCTACAGCAAATTCTTCCTAACTGCTCCGGAGATTCCTTCACTCTTAGCTAAGATTGCCTTCATACCAATTGTAATCGAGTTGGTACAAGTCAAGTTCTGTAATCATTGTGAGTTGATGGGTCAAATAGAAATACAGCTGTCCCCCAAAGATGCAGCCTCCCAAGAGCAGATCTGCATCACTGAAAGGTCTAATGGATCCTGGAGTAAATGGCTCAACACTGCTCACTTCATTATATCTCTCTGGGGAAAGGACACCTGCTTTTGCAGGTTGAAACTTTGAATCGGCTACATTAATTACCATTGGTCTACTGTGAATCTTTGCTTCTTTCTAAACCCTTGGCCGAGCATGTGTGCAGTGCCCATGAACTTTCACTAACTGGGTGTGCAGTCAACTACTCCTACAGCATCTTAGTGACCAGGAGCGCTTTGCAAGCGGCTTTCTCCATTACCTAGCCTGCTGGAAGCGGATTCTGTTGTAGGGGGTTGGCTACCCCTGGATATGACTTGGATGCCCCTGGGAGCGCATCAGATCTAGAGCTGGAGGACACTAGCCTGATGAAGTCCTGTTCCATGGAGGCAGCATCCAGGCCTTGGGGGTGGGAAGTGCAGCGGCAGGAGACACCTGGCATCTGCCAGGTTCTTGCCAGCCAACATGGGGAGCAGGGGTGTGCCTTTGTCAACACAATCAATGTCACCACCTTCGAGAGAGGAAAGCGTGCCCCATCTGCTCACACCCTCAGACCCACAGGAAGAGCCCTCAAGTCTGCTTTGTTGATCAATGTTTCCCACCTTAAACACAAGGCAAGTGTGTTTTGGACTCCAGCCCCAATCTCACTGTGGGAATACTGTTCCGAAGGCTATAGAAATGAGCAGGGAGTTTCTATTTTTGTCCCAACAAATACCAACAAGTAAGTAGAATATTTGTTTATGTTTATTTGTGAAAGATTCCCCCCAAACTACACATTAAGTAGTGATTATTTCAGAGTTTTGATTTGCTGTTAGCTTTTAGGGGCTGGCTCTGTGATTTAGACCTAATTCTCTTACTAAGTCACTTAGCATTTAGAGAAGCAGAACATTATGGGTGAGCGAACAGTTTAGCAAAGGCAAGAGAAGGAGGCCAGAGAGAGGAGCTGATGGTAAATCTGGAACCTAGTGGAGATCCCAAGGGCAACACCAAGGTGACCTCCCCTGCGTACTAATCAGGCCCTTTGGGAATTGAGTGGGCCCTTTGAATGGCCTCAAGAGAAAACAACACAGAAAGTGGAGACAGCATTTCAAATGCAAGAGAAAACTTACTCTACTTCCTCTTTCAATGTACTTTTGAAACAAAATGAGATACTTACGAAACAAATAAGAAAATGGAGCTGGTCATTAAGAAAATGCCCTAACTCTAAAGAAAACCCAAACTGGTTACTTGGAGAGAAACCCCCTTTTCCAAAAGCCATTTAGAGTGGGCCCGACGGTGTCACCCTCAGCCCCGTGCAGAGGCCAAGGAATGCACACAGGTGATTACCTCAGCAGCCCCCGTCGCCTAAGGAGGCTCAGATTTTACTCTTCCCACTGTTGTAGAAAGGGAGCAGATGTCCCCTTGGCAATTTTTCTCCAAAGGACCTCGGAAAGTAACAGCTGCTACAGGCTTCAGCCATGCCTTCCAGGCGCTTCTGAAGATGAGGGAATTTCCTTCCTTCCTCCGCGCCCTCCCCAAGTCTCCACCCACAGAGCCTGGTCTGTTCCAGCACAGAGCGCAGGACAGATCTGATATACATAAATCAACATATTACTCATTTTCTAGCACTGCCTTTGACAGCTGTTACATGAGCACATTGTTAGAAACTGTCAAGCAGTGATACACAGTGCCTTTCACAACATATGTTGACTTTTATCTAATGTGGTTCCATAATTAGCCCCAGGGAAAGCGAATCCGGGCATCCACCTGGCTGTGTGATCTCAGCTAACCTTTGCTTTCTTCTAAGGAAAGTTAGCAGGGTTGGGGCAGAGACCCAGGCAGCTGGGCCCCCAGGACTCAGAGAAAACCAGTAAGGGTGTGAGCTGGGCAGGGCTGGCACACTTCTCACAGTGTCCTGCCCTCTGCCCCACTCCAGGGGAAGTATGTCAGCAATGAGAGGCCGAGGAGTCTGGGTGTCATTCCTGGAAACAGCTCCCTGGAACCTGGGCCATTCAACATGAAAGAATTTGAAAGGAAAAGCGAAGCATTGCTTCAAATGTTACTATTGGTCTCCTCCGAGTTTCTCTTTCAGAAAAAGACAAAACTTGCAAACTGAACATGGCAATAAAAGCACATTTCCACTGAACTTCAGAGTTCAGCAAGTTACTTAGCAAGGTCATTTAGCAAGGTCACTTAGCAAGGTGGTGTAACAGGCAGAATACAGGCGTGAGATAAGGAGGCTCCAGCTCCTTCATTTACCATCAGAGGAACATTTAGAAACCTTGTAATTTGCCAGGGCCTCCACTTCCTCAGCTTTGAATGGGAATAAGGGCAGCTGGTGCTGCCACTGAAGCCTGGAGTTGTTCTCCACGGCTCCTCCAGCACCGTGGACAGTGCCTGGATCAAGAAATACTTTTAGGGGCTTCCCTGGTGGCGCAGTGGTTGAGAGTCCGCCTGCCGATGCAGAGGACGCGGGTTCGTGCCCCGGTCCGGGAAGATCCCACATGCCGCGGAACGGCTGGGCCCGTGAGCCATGGCCGCTGAGCCTGCGCGTCCGGAGCCTGTGCTCCGCAACGGGAGAGGCCACAACAGTGAGAGGCCCGCGTACCGCAAAAAAAAAAAGAAATACTTTTAGTGAATGAATTCATACACAGGGTATTCTAATGAAGACAAAATGAGATGTGGAAACTTGTTGAAGACAGAAAATCTGTGTCCAAACGTGAGTTATCTGATTTAACTTCTATGTCTGGTTTGGGAGCCAAGTCAGAGAGCTCTGGTTATCTTAGAAGCGATGGACCAGAATAGATCTGACATAATCTGAAATGCATGAACAGGACTAAAGGCATGAGAGCTTTCTGAATATTTATTTTAAATATTTGAAGACAACTAGCATTCCCCATATAGACACACCCCAAGTTAAAAGGAAAAAATCCCGGAAAAGAGAAACTCCCAAGAGGGTCTTCTCCAGAAAACACTGCACCTCCATCCTGGTCTCATCAGTTAGACATCCTGTCCATCCACAAGCATCAGTTCTGCCTTCCTCCACCCACGAGCATCACCTCTGACACGGCAGCATCAGAGCAACTGCAGGAATTCACAAGGAATGCATGCGGCTAGTCTCTGGGTCAAGCCTCCTGGGATGCAATGAAGACAGGATGCTGTCCTTGACCTCAAGGCGCTAATGGATCAATGGAAGAGAGAATCCAATAAAGTGACAGTATAGTAAGAGCTGCACACAGAAGTACAGGGTGAAAGAGAAAAGGGCCAAAGGCAGAATCCCAAAGAACAGACATTTAGGATATGGGTGAAAATGAGAATCCAAAGAAAGAAGAAAACTAGGAAATAAATATGTCATAAAAACTGATAGAGAAGAAAATTTCAAGAATAATTCCTTGCTTAACAGTATTAGATGCCACATAAAGTTCAAATAACACAGGAATTGAGAAAGATTCAGCAGATTCATTAACTAGCAATAAGTATATAATTTTATTGAGACAGGAACATTTAAGTAGCATTATAATGAAGGATCTGACTAGGGGTCAAATGGTAAAAATTATAAATGATATAGCAACTCAAACGACAGAGGAAAAGATCTCCTGGGACAGAGAGGTTAAAGGGTGATTCATCTAGAAAGTCTGAATTGAAGTGGGCCTTGAAAGCTTACTAGAATTTGGAAGAGAAAGAAAGTGGCACTAGGCTATACAACTAGGGGCAGTGGTCTGAGTAGAGCACTGGGTTGTGTATGTTCCAGTGCTGTGCAAGGGCCAGAAGAGAGGGTCTGTGGGAGATGAGGCTGGGAATGAGTCTGGAGTCAGACTCCCAAAGATGGGAGAAAGGCCTTAGACACCAGATTCCCAGTTGATCCCACAGGCTTTGGGGCAGAGCTAACATGATGAACTCAGAGACTGGAGAAGAGGAATTAACAGCAGTGTATTGGGTAGATTGGAGACGGGAGAAGAGGCTAGCTGGAGGAAGAGAATGGCAATATAAACAGTTACTCTTCTCCATAAAAGCAGCATTTTAATCATAAAAGGAATAAGAAAGCACTTGCCCCTCTAACATGGCACAGAGCAGATCTCCTTGTCCATTGAGTCAGCGTGCTAGATGTCCTTAGAGCTTGAGAACATGGGCTCTCGAGCCATGAAAAGCTGGCTCCAAGACCAAAGCAGTGGTTCCTACAGGACCCTGCCAGGTCACTTACCTCCTTGGAGCTTCAGGCTCCTCATCTGTAAAATGGAGAAATTCGTAGGACCTATTACAAAGGGTTTAAGTATATTAAAAGAGGTTTGTGTGTAAATGGCTGACAAAGAATAAGCGCTAAAACAGTCTTATCATACTATATATATATATATATATATATTTTTTTTTTTTTTTTTTGCAGTACACGGGCCTCTCACTGTTGTGGCCTCTCTGGTTGCGGAGCACAGGCTCCGGACACGCAGGCTCAGCGGCCATGGGTCACGGGCCCAGCCGCTCCATGGCATGTGGGATCTTCCCGGACCGGGGCACGAACCCGTGTCCCCTGCATCGGCAGGCGGACTCTCAACCACTGCGCCACCAGGGAAGCCCCATACAATATTTTTATTAACGAATATTGCTCCACCAGGTCAGAAATATCTGCAAATGAGAAGCATATGAAGGTTGCCTATTCCCAACCCCTCCTCCTCTGATAACCACCAATCTCTTCTCTGTATCTATGTGCTTGGCTTGTTTGTTTGTTTTGTCTAGATTCCACATATAAGTGGAATCATACAGTATTTGTCTTTCTCTATCTGACTTATTTCACTTATCACAATGCCCTCAAGATCCATCCATGTTGTCACAAATGGCAAGATTCCATTCTTTTTATGGCTGAATAATATTCCATTGATAGGTAGATAGATAAATAGATAGATAGATAGACAGATCAATCTTACATTATTCTTTATCCGTTGGCATAAAAACAGGCACATAGATCAATGGAACAGAATAGAGAAGCCAGAAATAAACCCGTACATATATGGTCAATTAATCTATGACAGAAGAGGCAAAAATATACAATGGGAAAAGGACAGTCTCTTCAATAAATGGGAAAACTGGGCAGCCACATGCAAAAGAATGAAGCTAGACTACCATCTTAGACTATACACAAAAATTAACACAAAATGGATTAAAGACTTGAATGTAAGACCTGATACCCTAAAACTCCTAGAAGAAAACATAGGCAGTAAACTCTTTGATATCAAACTCGGCAATGATTTTTTTGGATCTGACTCCAAAAGCAAAGGCAACAAAAGCAAAAACAAACAAGTGGGACTACATCAAACTGAAAAGATTCTGCACAGCAAAGGAAACCATCAACAAAATGAAAAGACAACCTACTGAATGGGAGGAAATATTTGCAAATTACATATTCAATAATGGGTTAATATCCAAAATATATAAAGAACTCATACAACTCAATAGCAAAAAAAAAAACAAAAAACAGTCTGATTAAAAAATGGGCCGAGGGGCTTCCCTGGTGGCGCAGTGGCTGAGAGTCTGCCTGCCGATACAGGGGACACGGGTTCGTGACCCGGTCCGGGAAGATCCCACATGCTGCGGAGCGGCTGGGCCCGTGAGCCATGGCCGCTGAGCCTGTGCTCCGCAACGGGAGAGGCCACAACAGTGAGAGGCCCGCGTACCGAAAAAAAAAAAAAAAAAAAAGGCCGAGGATATGAACAGGCATTTTTCCAAAGAAGACATACAGATGGCCAACAAGCACATGAAAAGATGCTCACCGTTGCTAATCATCAGGGGGAATGCAAGTCAAAAGCACAAGACGATATCACCTCACACCTGTCAGAATGGCTATTATCAAAAAGACAACAGATAACAAATGTTGGCGAGGATGTGGAGAAAAGGGAACTCTTGTGCCCCGTTGGTGGGAATGTAAACTGGTGCAGCCACAGTGGTAAACAGTAAGGATGCTCCTCAAAAAATTAAAAATCGAATTACAATATGATCCAGCAATACCATTTCTCGGTATTTATCCAAAGGAAACAAAAACACTGATTCAAAAAGATATCTGCACCCCCATGTTCACTGCAGCATTATGGACAAGAGCCAAGCTATAGAAGCAACCTAAGTGCCCCACTGACTTAGTTAATCAAAAGGGATCTTATCCAAGTGGGCCTGCCTAGTCAGAGGCTCCTTTAGAAGAAGGTAAGTGTCAGAGGCATCCTCCCATTGGCCTTGAAGACGCAGGCTCCACGAGTCCTACAGTTTCGAGGAAATGAATTCTACAAATAACTGGGGGAGCTTGGAAGAGAACCCAAGAGTCAGATGAGCCCCCAGACCAGGCTAACACATTGATTACAGCCTAGTGGGACTCTGAGCAGGGGACTCGGTATTCAGTGCCCAGACCCTGGCTCATGAGAACAGTGCTGTAAGGAATTTAAGTTGTTTTAAGTCACCGAGTTTGTGGCAATTTGTTATGCAGCGATAGAAAGTTAGTACACCAAGCGCTGGCAAAGATGCAGAGAATTAGGAAATTGTACCTACTGTTTATGGAAGTGCACTTGGATCCCATTTGGAAAGCAGTTCGACATTATCTAGGAAGACTGAAGACACGTACGCTGTGTCCATT
Source organism: Monodon monoceros (assembly GCF_005190385.1). Taxonomy (NCBI): domain Eukaryota; kingdom Metazoa; phylum Chordata; class Mammalia; order Artiodactyla; family Monodontidae; genus Monodon; species Monodon monoceros. The sequence goes on along the minus strand of NW_021703784.1, from coordinate 745,229 downwards.
CAATTTTGTGCTTTGGTACCTAACCCTACGTAACCTCCTGCCAGGTGTGCAGCTACCAGAATGTCCACAGAAGTGTGGTTTAAATATCCAGACAGTAAAAACAACCTAAATTAAATGTCCACCGTGAGAACAAATACATCATGGTATGAAACGGAACACTACTTGGCAGTGAAAGTGAACACACTACGGCCACATGGTAAACAATACGGATGGACTTCAAAAGCATAGAATCAGGTAAAGGAGCAAGATGCACAAGGGAACACACTCCATTTTCATAAGGTTCGCAAGCAGGCGAAACTAGACACTTCCTCTCCAGGCATGGGAAGAGAGAGGCATTAACTAGTATTTTTAGAGGCAAGGAAATAATTTTCCTGAACATCAGGATAACAATAATCTTCCCCTGGGGGAAGAAGGCATTGTGTATGGGAACAGGGGAACGGGGGTTTTCTGGGGTACTGGCGATGTCTGTCTTTCCTTTCACACTGGCGTTTGCTTTATAATTTTTTAAAACTGTACACACACATTACTACGTGCTCCTCTAAGTGAAGGATATATCTCACAACAAAAAGAGAGGGTCTGAAGGCTTGAATGGTGTATCTTATCACCATTCATGATAATGGCTTATCAGTTATCTGCCAGAAAGTCCTGGAAACATCGATTTGGAGGCTCCTCTGTCTGGGGGAACCCAGACAGCCTGCTCTGAGCTTGGGGCTGACGGCTCAATGTGCCTCCCCCGCCCCGCCCCGCCCTGCGGAGCCGTCAGGCTCATGACACCTGTGCCAGGCTCGGCAGCTGCGGCTGGCAGGAAGAAGCCGTCAGGAGCAGTCACTGGCAGCAGACTAATAATAAGATTCATTTCTTTGAGACTCCCAGGACACAGCCAGCAAGACAGGAGAATGCTAATGCTGCCTGCTAGGGCTCTGGGAACTGGTTACTTATTTTTATTTTTTAAGGTCAATTGTTTCAGGTCGGCACACTTATTAGAGAAGGGATCAGTGGAAAAACAGCGTGTGCCTCTGTTCTCAGAGTAAAAGGGAAAACCAGACAAAAGGAAGACATTCATTCACTAAGCAGGACCGAATCCTCTTTTCTAGAGCCTGCCTGAAGTGGCCGAAAGCAGAATCAAGACCCGGGGCTGCTCCCGAGCTCAGATGACGGAGAGCCTGAGTCATAAGACTCCACTGATGGCCTGGGTTTCTCTGGTTCTCTCTTTGCTCCAGCCGTTCCTGAGCCTTCTTTCTCTCTTCATCATCACCAGCATCACTGGATTAGTTTCCTATTTCATGTAACAAATTACCACACTAAGCGGCTTAAAACTACCTAGCCTTAGTACCTCCAAGTCTCTGAAGAGAGAAGTCTGGGCCTGGTGTGGCTGGGTTCTCCACTCAGGGTCCAACAAGGTGAAATCCACGTGTTTCCCAGGCTGTGCTTCTCATCTGGGGCAGAGGAGAATCTGCTACTGACTCGGGCTGTTGGCAGAGTGCAAGTCCTTGTAGTTATAGGATTGAGGTTCCCATTTCCTTGCGAGCTGTCATGCTCCCAGAGGCCATCCACATTCCTTATCCAGTGCCCCCCTCCATCTTCAAAGTCAGCAACAGAGAATTTCTTCTGTGTCCAATTCTCCTGTGCGTCTGCTTCAAATCTCTGGCTTCCTTTATAAGGCTCAGGTGGTTATGTCAGACTCACCTGGATAACCCCCCAATCTTAAGGTCAACTGATTTGGGCCTTAATTACATTTGCAACCCTTCACAGCAGTATCTAGACACATGTTTGAATAACCTGGGAGGTGTATGGGTACACCAGAGGCCAGGAATATCAGAAGGTCACCTTAGAATTCTGTCCACCACAGTCATCAATTGCTCCCATTGTTACCCTGCACAAAGAACTCATAGGGACGTGCCTGCAGAGATGGGGTGTCCAGGAATGCTCCAGCGCCAGGGACATCGAGTTCCCGGTACCTGCCTCCACCGCTGCTCTCCTCTCTCCTCACCCCCACTTTTCTGCTAAGATCTTTACACACCTCCACCCAGACTTCTTCAGATCCTGCCAAGCCAGTAGCACTTGAAAAATTCATGGAAATAGGGCCCAAGTGGTAGTTCAGAGCACGAAGGCACCCAGCATTCCTCACCAGTGAGCTGCACAGTGGCCCATGTGGTCACTACCCCACGTTGGCCCCATGGCCACATCTGACCATCTGACCATTCCTGTGGTCCCTGTGGTCTCCTCAATGCCTCGCGCCCAGCTCATCCCAGGTGAGCTCGTCATCTGACTACAAACCCTCTCCCCCTCCTCTTGTCTCTGTCTCACGCTGGCCCTACCACACTCCCTAGACACTCCCACACTCAGACATACAACTCACTTTCTGTTCACCTTTGAAACCCTGCTCTCATAACAAAGACTGTTGATAATAAATAGGCTCTCATTCTAATTTGATTCCTTTGTAAGCAGTCTGATTTCTCTGAAATGAGAAGTTTAAACTATATATTTTTCTTTTTATCCTTGATATGTTGCTATTTCACTGTGAGATCTCTCGATGTGGATTCATATTTGTATGTATTCTGCTCTGTTCTGGAACATACTTTCAGTGTGAAGGTTCATTTTTTTCTTTAATTTTATTAGAAATATCACTATCTCTTCAAATCTTGCCTCTCTGCCGCGTTCTGCCTTGTATCTTGTATCCCATTCATCCCTCTTCAATTCACTTATTTTTAGTTAATAAACTATTTTTAGAGCAGTTTCAGGTTCATAGAAAAACTGAGCTGTAAGTACAGAGATTCCCATATGTTCCCTCCCCCCCGAGCCCCGGCACACACAACCTCCCCTACTACCAACACCCCCCCGACCAGATGGTGCATTGGTTACAATCAATGAATCTACATGACACGTCATTATCACCCCAAATCCATAGTTTACATTAGGGTTCACTCTTGGTGATGTACATTTTATGGGTTTTGGTAAATGTATGATGACATGTAGCCATCTTTATAGTATCATACAGAGTAGCTTTCCTGTCCTAAAAATCCTCTGTATTTCACCTGTTCATCCCTCACTCCCCCTAGCCTCTGGCAACCACTGATCTTTTTACCATCTCCATAGTTTTGCCTTGTTTGGAAAGTCACGAAGTTGGAATCACACAATACGTGGCCTTTTCAGATTGGCTTTTTTCACTTAGTAATATGACTTTAAGTTCCTCCATGTTTTTTCATAGCTTAATAGCTCATTTATTTTTGGAGCTGAGTAATATTCCATTGTCTGGATGTATCATAGTTTATGTATTCATTCATCTACTGAAGGACATTTTGGCTGCCTCTATATAAAATTGCCATAAATATCCACACGCATGTGTCTGTGTGGACATAATTTTCCATTCTTTTCAGTAAATACCAAGGAGTATGACTGCTGGATGGTATGGTAAGACCATGTTTAGTTTTGTAAGAAACTTCAACACAATCCAAAGTGGCTGCACCATTTTGCATTCCCACCAGTACTGAATGAAAATTCCTGTTGCTTATCAGATGTGTCTTCTGAAAATATTTTATCGCAGTCTGTGGCTTGTCTTTGCATCCTCTTGACATTGTCTTTCACAGAGCCGACGTTTTTAATTATACTGAAGTCCAGCTTATCAATGATCTCTTTTGTGGACTGTGCCTTGAGTGTTGTACATAGAATGTCATCTCTATCTCCAAGGTCACACCCAAGGTCATCTAGATTCCCTCCTCTGTATCTTCTAGGAGTTTTACAGTTTGTTTTACATTTAAGTCTCTGATCTATTCTGAATTAATTTTTGTGAAGGGTACAAGGCCTGTGTCTAGATTCATTTTTTGCATGTGGATGTCCAGCTGTTCCAGCTCATTTGTTGAAAAGACTGCCTTTGCTCCACTGTATTGCCTTTTATTCCTTTGCCAATGATCATTTGCTTATCTTTTTTTATACAGCAGGTTCTTATTAGTTATCCATTTTATACATATTAGTGTATATATGTCAATCCCAGTCTCCCAATTGATCCCACCACCACCACCACCCCCTGCCACTTTCCCCCCTTGGTGTCCATACATTTGTTCTCTAACATCTGTGTCTCTATTTCTGCTCTGCAAACCAGTTCATCTTCACCATTTTTCTAGGTTCCACATATATGCGTGAATATACGATATTTGTTTTTCTCTTTCTGACTTACTTCACTCTGTATGACAGTCTCTAGATCCATCCACGTCTCTACAAATGACCCAATTTCGTTCCTTTTTATGGCTGAGTAATATCTGCTTATGTTTATGTGGGTCTGTTTCTGGGCTCTCTATTCTGTTCATTGATGTATTTGTCTATTTTTTCACCAATACTGTCTTAATTAATATAGCTTTATAGTAAGTCTTAAAATTGGGTAGTATCAGTCCTCCAAATTTGTTCTTTCTCCTTCAAGATTGTGCCGGTTGTTCCAGGTCTTTTGCCTCTCCAAATAAACTATAGAATCAGTTTGTTGATATCCACAAAATAACTTGCTAGCATTTTGACTGAGATTTCACTGAATCTATAGATCAAGTTGGGAAGAACTGACATCTTGACAATACTGAGTCTTCCTACTCGTAAACTTGGAATCTCTCTCCATTTACTTATTTCCTCTTTGATATCGTTCATCAGAGTTTTGCAGTTTTCCCCATATAGGTCCTATATATTTTTTTTTAGATTTATACCTAAGTACTTCACTTTGGGGGGGTGCTAATGTAAATAGTAATGTGTTTTTAACTTCAAATTCTACTGGTTCATTGATGGATTCACCTTTCTACTTGCTGAAATACATCCTTTAATATATTTTTGTGATGGCCTATGGGTGGAAAACTCTACTGTCTGAAAATGCTATTGTGTTTTTCCTAGCACTTGAATACTATTTGAAGTGAGGCTAAAACTCTGAGTTGACAGTTATTTTTTCTTTAGCACTTTGAAGACAATGAACTACTCTCTTTCAGCTTCTATTGTATAGGAGATACTGGTGGTGTCCAGCCACACCCCCACTACATGGGCTGCGCTTCTTTCCCCAGCTGCTGTGAGGACTGGATGCCAGCAGCTCACAGCTGCACCCTTCTCAAGGGATATGCCCTGGGATGGGAAGAACCCGCTCACCCTGAAGTGAAAGGAAGGCTATGCTGCCTCCACCCCTCACTACCCCATCCCACCCCATTCCTTAGCACCCCATCCAGTGACTAATGTAGGAATAGAAAAGTTTAGCTCAGACTTCCCTGGTGGCACAGTGGTTAAGAATCCACCTGCCAATGCAGGGGACATGGGTTTGAGCCCTGGTCCGGGAAGATCCCACATGCCGCGGAGCAACTAAGCCCATGCGCCACAATTACCGAGCCTGCGCTCTACAGCCCACGAGCCACAACTACTGAGCCCGTGTGCCACAACTACTGAGCCTATGCTCTAGAGCCTGCGAGTCACAACTACTGAAGCCCACGCTCCACAACTACTGAGGCCCACATGCCTAGAGCCCATGCTCTGCAACAAGAGAAGCCACTGCAATGAGAAGCCCGCGCACTGCAATGAAGAGTAGCCCCCACGCACCACAACTAGAGAACGCCGGCACCCAGCAACAAAGTCCCAATGCAGCCAAAAATAACTAAATAAATTTTTTTTAAAAAAGAAAAGTTTGGGTCTGTTGTCCCAAGGTAGGAAAACTCCAGGTGTCGTTCATAGATTCTCACAGGGTCTGGCTGAGACTCGCCTTCAGCTCTTGTCTAGCAGCTACTTGTCTAGCAGCTAGACTCTACACGGTTCCCTTGCCCCCCTTGCTCCCTCACTATCTTTCAGGTTTACCCTTCAATAAAAGTCTCCATCTCAGGCCCTTCTAGGGAACCAGAACTAAGACATATTTTAACTGACAATAATAATTAGAATAATGGCTAAAAATTATCAAGCACTTAATGTAGGCCAGGCACTGATAAGTCCTTTATCTGTATTATCTCATTTAATTCTCACAATGATCCTATGGGATATGAACACTATTATTTCCACTTGTGTTAGTTTGCTGTGGTGGCTGTAACAAATCACTGCAAACTGGATGGCTTACAACCACAGAAATTTATCATCTCCCCGCTCTGGAGGCCAGAAGTCTTAACTAAAGGTGTTGGCAAGGCCACATTCCCTCTGGAGGCTCTAGGGGAGAAACTGTCCTTTCCTCTGGAAGCTGTCCACTTTCCTTGACTTCTGGCTACGTCTTTCCAATCTTTGCCACCAAGGTTACACTGCCTCCTTCTCTTCTGTGTGTCTGTCTTATAAAGATTCATATGACTGTACTTAGGGCCCAGCTGGATAATACATGATAAGCTTCTTCTCCCAAGATCATTAACTTAATAATACCTTTTGCCATATAAGGTAATGCTCACTCTTTTGCCATATAAATAGTAGGTTCTGGGGATTAGGAAGCGAACATATCTTTTTTGGATGCTCCCATCAGCACACTACAACAGTTTATGGATGATGGGAAAGATGGCAAAGGCAAAAGTAAAAAGTAAGCTAAGCAGAAATCACAAATTAAGATGGAAGAAATGCATCAGTAAAAAGAGTAAAATTAAATGGCCAGAGCATCTCAGAATAGAATGGAAACAAAATATAGCTAAACGTGGTTTAGAGGTGACATACCAAAATTATAAGAGTAAAGAAGGCTGAAGGGAGAAAGATTAAAGAGGATACACCAGAAAGCACTATTTCAAAGAAAGCTGGAGTGGCTGTAGTCATGATAGACAAAAATCAACCTTAAGGCAGATGGCATTCATAAGAGTTAGTTGGACGCATTAGTCATGATTGGTTAGGTTAGGCAGCAGTAACAAACAACCCAAAAGATCTTAGCAACTCACTCAAAAAAGGTCTATTTCCCACTCAGGAACATACCCATCACTGGTGGGAGCAGCTCTGCTTTATAATGCTTTCACCCTTGGACCCTGGCTGTTGGGTTAATCTCTATCCAAAACTTTGCTGGTCCCATGATAGAAGGAAAAAAAAAGACATCATGAACCATGTGCTGGCTTTTAAATCTTCTATTTGAAAGTGGTGCTTCTCACTTCCACTCAACTTCACTGCCCCAGCCAAGTTACACAAGTAAACTTTACGACAAGGGAAAAGAAGTAGAATCTTCCCTTAGTGGGAGGAGTGAATATTTTAATAATAATACAGTCTACCATAATGGGCCACTGCAGAATGATCAACAAAACAATTCACCAGGAAGTTGTAAAAATTGTTATTTTATGTAAATGATGATTTTGCTGCAAAATATATCTTACACTGACAAAATTACATTAAGAAATGAATATTTTACAATCATACTTGAAAATTTCAGAATATTTCTATCCAAAATAGATAAAGCAAGTAGATAAAGTTAAGATATTAAAGACTCACTCAACAAAGCAAGCAAGGTTGATCAGACAGACATGAACATGTAATGCTGCACCAACAAATGAAGAACATCCACGGAGCATTCATGAAAATTGAACTAGTGCAGAAACATCTCAGAAATTTTAGAAGTACTAATATCATAGAACAAATGTTCTGACAAATTGTATTTATATGAAAAAGAACAATAAAGAGATAGACCAATGCAGTCCCAGAAATAAATATGTTAGAAATTTCAATGCATTCTTAAATAACCCCTTGGATATAGTAAATCACTACTTAAGTAACAAAATATTTAGAATTGAGCAATAAAATTATAGTATATTAAAACTTATACAGCTTTAAGTACAACTGTGACTGTAGTTAAAGTTGTACTTAGAGGTAAATGTATAGTCTTAAAATACATTTACTAGAAAATAAAGATTGAGTTTTATCTGAATATGAAGAATGTAGAAAATAACAAGGTGATACACAAAGCTTTTTTGAAAAACAAAATAATAAAAACTAAGAACAAAATTAATAAACAGAAAACAAAAAATTGGAACCAACAAGAAAGTTCAGCAAGTTTGTTACAGATGTAATTAATTTCTAAAAGTCAGTAGTGGCCCTATGTATAAGCAAAGGTAGCTTTTTTTTTTTTTTGCGGTACGCGGGCCTCTCACTATTGTGGCCTCTCCCGTTGTGGAGCACAGGCTCCGGACACGCAGGCTCAGCGGCCATGGCCACGGGCCCAAAGGTAGCTTTAAAATAATATTTAAAAAAAATTTTAAGTATATAAAAATAATAGAAAGTAATAATGGTATAGAGAAATAATAATAACAAAAGCTATACATTACATTTCTTAAAAAAATAAAATGTTACTGAAAGATGTTAAAGAAAGCATAAATGAAGAGGTATGTCATAAGTGGGAAGATAATATCATGAAACTGATCTTTCTATTGAAACTAATCTAAATATTTTATGTAATTTCAATAAACTCAAACAAGGATCTTAGAGGACTATGACAAGCTGATTCTAAAATGTGTATAGAAAATAAAAAGATGAGGAGGACCTTCAAGATGGTGCAGGAGTAAGACGTGGAGATCAACTTCCTCCCCACAGATACATCAAAAATGCATCTACATGTGGAACAACTCCTACAGAACACCTACTGAATGCTGGCAGAAGACCTCAGACTTCCCCAAAGGCAAGAAACTCCCCACATACCTGGCTGTGTGACTGATAGGGTCTTAAGTGTTCTGGTCAGGTGTCAGGCCTGAGTCTCTGAGGTGGGAGAGCCGAGCTCAGGACATTGGACCACAGAGACCTCCTGGCCCCATGTAATATCAATTGGCGAGAGCTCTCTGAGAGATCTCTGTCTCAACTCTAAGACCCAGCTCAACTCAACAACCAGCAAGTTCCAGTGCTGGACACCCCATGCCAAACAACTAGCAAGACAGGAACACAACCCCACCCATTAGCCTAAAATCATACTAAGTTCACAGACACCCCAAAACACACCACCAGATGTGGTTCTGCCCACCAAAAGATGAGATCCAGCCTCAACCACCAGAACATATGCACCAGTCCCCTCCACCAGAAAGCCTACAAAAACCACTGAACCAACCTTCCCACTGGGGGCAGACACCAAAAACAATGGTAACTACGAACCTGCAGACTGTAAAAAGGAGACCCCAAACACAGTAGGTTGAGCAAAATTAGAAGACAAGGAAATACGCAGCAGATGAAGGAGCAAGGTAAAAATCCACCAGAGCAAACAAATGAAGAGGAAATAGGCAGTCTACCTAAAAAAGAATTCAGAGTAATGATAGTAAAGATGATCCAAAATCTTGGAAACAGAATGGAGAAAATACAAGAAATGTTTAACAAGGACCTAGAAGAACTACAGAGCAAACAAACAATGATAAACAACAAAACAAATGAAATTAAAACTTCTCTAGAAGGAATCAATAGCAGAATAACTGAGGCAGAAGAACGGATAAGTGAGCTGGAAGATAAAATAGTGGAAATAACTACTGCAGAGCAGAATAAAAAAGAATGAAAAGAATTGAGGACAGTCTCAGAGACCTCTGGTACAACATTAAATGCACCAACATTCAAATTATAGGGGTCCCAGAAGAAGAAGAGAAAAAGAAAGGGACTGAGAAAATATGTGAAGAGATTATAGTTGAAAATGTCCTTAATTTGCAATTCTCACAGGGAAGCTTATAGCAATACATTCCTACCTCAAGAAACAAGAAACATCTCAAATAAACAACCTAACCTTACACCTAAAGCAATTAGAGAAAGAAGAACAAAAAAAACCCCAAAGTTAGCAGAAGGAAAGAAATCATAAAGATCAGATCAGAAATAAATGAAAAAGAAATGAAGGAAATAATAGCAAAGATCAATAAAACTAAAAGCTGGTTCTTTGAGAAGATAAACAAAACTGATAAACCATTAGCCAGACTCATTAAGAAAAAAAGGGAGAAGACTCAAATCAACAGAATTAGAAATGAAAAAGGAGAAGTAACAACTGACACTGCAGAAATACAAAGGATCATGAGGGATTACTACAAGCAACTCTATGCCAATAAAATGGACAACCTGGAAGAAATGGACAATTTCTTAGGAAATCGCAACCTTTTGAGACTGAACCAGGAAGAAATAGAATATATAAACAGACAAACCACAAGCACTGAAATTGAAACTGGGATTAAAAATCTTCCAACAAACAAAAGCCCACGACCAGGCAGCTTCACGGGCGAATTCTATCAAACATTTAGAAAAGAGCTAACACCTATCCTTCTCAAACTCTTCCAAAATATAGCAGAGGGAGGAAAACTCCCTCTGTATATAGTTTGGCTATATACTCTGCCAAACTCATTCTATGAGGCCACCATCACCCTGATACCAAAACCAGACAAAGATGTCACCAAGAAAGAAAACTACAGGCCAATATCACTGATGAACATAGATGCAAAAATCCTCAACAAAATACTAGCAAACAGAATACATCAGCACATTAAAAGGATCGTACACCATGATCAAGTGGGGTTTATCCCAGGAATGCAAGGATTCTTCAATATATGCAAATCAATCAATGTGATACACCATATTAACAAACTGAAGAAGAAAAACCATATGATCATCTCAATAGATGCAGAGAAAGCTTTCGACAAAATTCAACACCCATTTATGATAAAAACTCTCCAGAAAGTAGGCACAGAGGGAACTTACCTCAACATAATAAAGGCCATATATGAAAAACCCACAGCAAACATCATTCTCAATGGTGAAAAACTGAAACCATTTCCATTAAGATCAGGAACAAGACAAGGTTGCCCATTCTCACCACTATTATTCAACATAGTTTTGGAAGTTTTAGCCACAGCAATCAGAGAAGAAAAAGAAATAAAAGGAATCCAAATTGGAAAAGAAGTAAAACTGTCGCTGTTTGCAGATGACATGATACTCTACATAGAGAATCCTAAGGATGCTACCAGAAAACTACTAGAGCTAATCAATGAATTTGGTAAAGTAGCAGGATACAAAATTAATGCACAGAAATCTCTTACATTCCTATACAATAATGATGAAAAATCTGAAAGAGAAATTAAGGAAACCCTCCCATTTACTACTGCAACAAAAAGAATAAAATATCTAGGAATAAACCTAGCTAAGGAGACAAAAGACCTGGGTGCAGAAAAGTATAAGACTCTGATGAAAGAAATTAAAGATGATATAAACAGATGGAGAGATATACCATTTTTTTGGATTGGAAGAATCAACATTGTGAAAATGACTATACTACCCAAAGCAATCTACAGATTCATACAATCCCTATCAAACTACCAATGGCATTTTTCACAGAACTAGAACAAAAAATTTCATAGTTTGTATGGAAACACAAAAGACCCCGAATAGCCAAAGCAATCTTGAGAAAGAAAAATGGAGCTGGAATCAGGCTCCTTGACTTCAGACGGTACTAACATGCTACAGTAATCAAGATAGTATGATACTGGCACAAAAACAGAAATATAGATTAATGCAACAAGATACAAAGCCCAGAGATAAACCCACGCACATATGGTCACCTTATTTTTGATAAAGGAGGCAAGAATGTACAATGGAGAAAAGACAGCCTCTTCAGTAAGTGGTGCTGGGAAAACTGGACAGCTACATGTAAAAGAATGAAATTAGAACACTCCCTAACACCATACACAAACATAAACTCAAAATGTGTTAGAGACCTAAATGTAAGGCCAGACACTATAAAACTCTTAGAGGAAAACATAGGCAGAACACTCTATGACATAACTCACAGCAAGATCGTTTTTGACCCACCTCCTAGAGAATAGAAATAAAAACAAAAATAAACAAATGGGACCTAATGAAACTTCAAAGCTTTTGCACAGCAAAAGAAATGATAAACAAGATGAAAAGACAACCCTCAGAATGGGAGAAAATATTTGCCAATGAAGCAACTGACAAAGGATTAATCTCAAAAATTTACAAGCAGCTCATGCAGCTCAATATCAAAAAAACAAACAACCCAATCCAAAAATGGGCAGAAGACCTAAACAGACATTTCTCCAGAGAAGATATACAGAGTGCCAACAAACACATGAAAGGATGCTCAACATCACTAATCATTAGAGAAATGCAAATCAAAACTACAATGAGGTATCACCTCACACCAGTCAGAACGGCCATCATCAAAAATTCTAGAAACAATAAATGCTGGAGAGGGTGTGGAAAAAAGGGAACCCTCTTGCACTGTTGGTGGGAATGTAAATTGATACAGCCACTATGGAGAACAGTACGGAGGTTCCTTAAAAAACTAAAAATAGAACTACCATATGACCCAGCAATCCCACTACTGGGCATATACCCTGAGAAAACTATAATTCAAAAAGAGTCATGTACCACAGTGTTCATTGCAGCTGTATTTACAATAGCCAGGACATGGAAGCAACTTAAGTGTCCATCGACAGATGAATGGATAAAGAAGATGTGGCCCATATATACAATGGAATATTACTCAGCCATAAACAGAAACGAAACTGAGTTATTTGTAGTGAGGTGGATGGACCTGGAGTCTGTCATACAGAGTGAAGTAAGTCAGAAAGAGAAAAACAAATACCATATGCTAACACATATATATGGAATCTAAAAAAAAAAAAAAAAAAAAAGGTTCTGACGACCCTAGGGGCAGGACAGGAATAAAGACGCAGACTTAAAGAATGGACTTGAGGACACAGGGAGGGGGAAGGGTAAACTGTGACAAAGTGAGAGAGTGGCATGGACGTATATACACTACCAAATATAAAATAGATAGCTAGTGGGAAGCAGCCACATAGCACAGGGAGATCAGCTTGGTGCTTTGTGACCACCTAGAGGGGTAGGATAGGGAGGGTGGGAGGGAGATGCAAGAGGGAGGGGATATGGGGATATATGTATACGTGTAGCTGATTCACTTTGTTATACAGCAGCAACTAACACAACAATGTAAAGCAATTATACTCCAATAAAGATGTTAAAAAAAAGAAAAAGATGAAAAATTGACCAAAAACTTTTAAGAAGAGCAAAGTGGGCATAATCATTATATCAGATATTAATATAAAGCTAAAGTTAAAATAATGTGACACTGCTGCAGAAATGAAGAAAACAAAACAGAAGGCCCAGGACAGAACCTTGAATATAATGAAAGCTGGTATATAGGACAGAGTGATGAGTACTGGGTAAAGTACAGGGTAATAAATAAATGATGCCAAGACCACAAGGTACTCATTTGGAGAAAACCAAAATTATGTTTCGCACTTCAGACCAAAAATATATTCCACGTGGATCTAAAAACTAAATACAAAATCAATCTTTAAAAACCTTCAGAAGAAAATTAAAGAATATCTTTATGACTTCAGGTACAAAAGGATTTCCTAAGACACAAAAAGCACCAGCCATAAAGAAGGCTTATAAATTTCACATTAAAACTTAAAACCTATGAAAAGTTACCATATACAAATTGGAAAGACAAACCACAAATAAGGAAAAGATTTATGCAAGACATATAGCCAACAAGGATTTATATCCAGAACATATAGAAACTAAATAAGCAAAAGCAAACAATCCTATGGAGGAAAACTGGCAACTGGAATAAACAGGCAAATCTTAGGGGAAGAGAAAGCTGAAATGGCCAACATTAGAAAGTATAGCCAACTCACTAGTAATCATAGAAATGTAAATTACAACAGTGATATATCTTTTCACGTCCATCTACTGGCAAAGATTTAAAAGTCTAATGATACCAAATGTTGGTAAGAATACAGAGCAGGCAGAATTAGTAAACCACTTCAGAAAACAAGTTGGCTAAGTCTAGTTATGTTGAAGATGTGCACGGCCTTAAGATGTAGCACCTACAACTCTAAGTATCTTCCCTAGGAAAACCCTGTGTGTCTTCATTAGGAGCCCTGCGTGAGAATATTCATTGTAACGTTTTTGTAATTGGAAAAATAGAGGAAAACAATTTGAAAGATCATCAATAGAAGAATGGATAAATTGGAATATAGTCATGCAACCCAGTAATCTACAGCAATGCAAATGAGAAAACTAGACCTGCAGCGAGTAACACGGACAAACCTAAAATACATAACATTAAGTGAAAAAATTAGACCTGCAGTGAGTAACACAGACAAACCTAAAATACGTAACATTAAGTGAAAAAATTAGACCTGCAGTGAGTAACACAGACAAACCTAAAATACGTAACATTAAGTGAAAAAATTAGACCTGCAGTGAGTAACACGGACAAACCTAAAATACATAACACTAAGTGAAAAGAACAGTACAAAATTTTTTACAGAATAAAACCAATTATATAAAGTTTAATACCAAGCAAAAAGTCCCAATACTTTATAATGTCAATGAGTATATTGAATATGGAAAAATTATCTGATAAACAACAAATATAGAGCAGTGGGTACCTCTGAGGGAGAAAGGAGTAGGATGGAACCGGGGAGAAGTGTGGGGATGTCAACGAAATATAGCAAAAGAGAAAATGCTAAGATCTGGCCCATCTAGTTGGTGAGTACACAAACATTTGCTATTACTCTCCTTGACTGTACTTCCTAAATATTTCAGGTAAACAAGTAGGAACAAGTAGTAGAGACTTCATCCCCAGCTTGCTCCTACAAGGAGAAAAGGCAAAATTCCCATTCTCTATGGGCTGCATTTGACATAGGAGAAAGGACATAAGGTCCCTTCAATTCCACTGAAATAAGAACTGGAAATCGGTCTCTTCTCCCCCTCCCTCCAACTGGCCTTTCATCGCCACTTGTGTATCTATGTCCTTCTCTGTCTCTTCACTTCATTATATTCTCCTGGTCCCTCAGAGTACCCCAGTGCCAAGCCTACAGACATTTCTGCTCAAATACCTCCACTGACCAGATCCCTGAGAGAATCTGATTGACCACTGCTCGGGTAAGCTGGCCTTGGACCAAGTGTCTACTTCTAACTCAGCCAGCTTGGGCTGAGAGAAAAGAAGTAATACAATCAATAGGGATGTCTTTTCAGGGCTTGTGGGCTAGACAGGATCTCAGGGATGGTTTGGTAAAGCACACCAACTTCCCCGTCCAGCCTGTCAACATGGTTTAAGTGGGGAGGGAAGTCCATGGAGTCAGAACAGAGCTGCCCAGAAGTGAAGACAGTGCGCTGCGCTGAAGCACTCGTCCTGTCTTCCCCCCACGACTTCTCAAGTGACCATCTGAAGAGCCGACAACAGAGAATTCCTCACTTCATGCTATTTGCATGGACAACAGACTCGGGCACCACGAGAGCCCAATGGAAAAGCATCCATGTGCAGAGAACAGGGAGACAGGAAGTGGTCCATCTACATGTAACGAGCAAGAGGCCAGACGTGCCACTGCGTGGGCCTCTGCAACTGGGCGCATTATCTCCAACCCAGGCCACTCATTAAGCTCCTCTTCGAGAACTCACGTCAGTAAAGGCACCCTATCCATGCAGCTGCTCCAGCCAGAAACCTGGGCAGCCCGTCCCCCCTCTCTCCCAGCTAACCCACCACAACAACCTGGGTGCTTCTCACTGTCTGCCCACTTTTTTCTATCTGTCAATACCACCTCCCACCTGTTTCAACCTGCCTTATCTCACCTGGTCTTCTGCAAGAGTTGCCAACAATGCGGGCAAAGGAATCCCTAGACACTCCCACCGGGCCGTATGTATTCAGGCAATCATCATCTATGACATTTCCACAATGTGCCGGCCGCTGTAACGAGCACTGGATACAGACTGGTTAGAAAAGTCGTGACAACCCTTGCATTTTTAGTGGTACAGCGAGCATGACGGCCATTAAAAAACAAACATGAAAATCATTTTAATTATAAGTTGGATAAGAGCTCTGAAGGAAAAGATCTGTCCTTTGAGACTGTGTAACCAGGGAAGCCTCCTGTACTTTCAGGCACTCGGGAAAGGCTTCCCTTTTGACCTGAGGCTGACAGGGTCACAGTCTCCTTCTTTAGGATAAAGATAACATGTGGCAGAGCCAGACATAATTCAGCTCCTGCCTCCCTTCCTGTCTAACTTCATCTCCACTTCCTCCCAGCAGCCTGGACCCCTCCCAGCACTGAAGATGTCACCTTCTCCCTCATGGCAGGACCTGCATGCACGCCACGCCCTCATCTGTCCCCCTTCCCTCGCCCTGTCATCCAGCCAATCACTGTCAGATAGCGCTTAGTCACCCCTTTCTCTGAGAAGCCATGCCTGCCACCCCGAGGAGAGGGCCTGCCTAGGTCTGTGTGTCATACAAATCGTCCCTTCAACGTCTGTTAGACACCAGGCTCCATACGTGCAGGGGCGCTTCTGTCTTCCTTCTCACTGGACCCCAGGACGTGGGTTATCAAACGTGCTTCATACATAACTGCTGAAGAATCAAGTGAATGAATAATGTGTCTGACTTGGCTTCGTAGAAACTCAGCCCTCAAACTGAAAATGACCTCAGAAGCCACCTAATCTTCCTCCCTCCAAATGCACAGTCACATATGTCACAGCCTCTTCCAAACGTTGCACCTGTCCCCCAGCTCAGCAGGGAGCTCCTCGAGGACCAGGGCAGCGGCTCATTCATCCCAGTACCTCCTTCCACTATGTGATCACTGACCAGAGAGCTCCAAGAGAACCACTGTCTCCATCCACAGCCTAGAACCTATGTGCTACAGAGCAGCCAGTGACTTGCATAAAGGGATTCCACCAGATCCAGCTGCAAACAAGCTTGTCCTGGCTCCTCCTGTTTCACTGAGGGTCACTCCACACTCATCGTCAACCCTGCCCTGCACATCTCTCCAGAGTATCCAAGGCTCACGCTGCCACGTTCCATTTTCTCCCAGGAACCCCCTCTCCCCCTCACACGGTGTCACCGTGTGCACGTCACTGGCCAGATGCCTAGCCAAGCCCTGGTCTTCTCCTCGGCACTGTGATCTCTACTACAGGGAGTTAGCAGGGAGCCAAGGACCGTCATGCTCACACACGCACACGCACGCACACACACAGCACAAGCTCCAGAAGCGGAGTTTGCCTCATTTCCCATCTTTAGGGCAGCCTCCAGCTTTAAGTCCTCCACTCTTGGCAGCAGCCTTTGCCTCTGGGAGAAAGACAAGCAACTTTAGAGTGATATGGAAATCACCCCCAAACATTAGCAAGCCTTGCGGGACTTGGAGCTGGTCCCAAACCAAATTCAATCAGCCCTTTTTTTCCCCTACACGGCTGCCTCCAGCTGAGACCCATCTCATACAGTGGGGCCCAGTGAATGAGGTGCACCTGATAAGCCCCACGAGGGCCCAGCCCCACAGAAAGGCCCACGAGAAAGGAGGAGGGGGAGGGAAGGGAATGGAGCCAGGCCTGGGACAGCTGCCATGCTCAGCCTGCTTTTGACAGAGGCCTCTGCCTACACTGAGAAGGACCTTCGGCCAAAACACAAATTTACATGGCAAGGAAGTGATCCTGCTGGACTGCTGGACCCAGATTCCGAGCTTTTAGAGACCGAAAATGTTCAGCCTCTCAGTGTCTGGCTCAGAAAGCCCTAAATCCCCCAGCTTGTCAGATTAATAATTGATATTTGCAAGTGGATGTTGTAATACTAGTACCTCTCACCGTCTCTTATCCATAGAAGCCTAATTGTAAAGGATTCACTGGATTCGATCCTCTGATAAGACAATGACATTTCAAAGGATCCATAAGGAAAGGCTGAGGACAGCCTTCAGCACACAGCCCTATGTGCTCTGAAAACAGAACAGTGCGTCTGTATAACTATCCCCCCAGCAACAGTGGAGTTTCGGGGACCTGTGAACAGAGAGAGAATCAGAAGGACAGAAAAATGACCAAATGAGTGTCAAGGTAAATGCTGAACAGCAATTCCATGGAACAAAATATGAAATGTTTGCCCTAATCCTTCTCAAGATTGACAGTATTTTCTCCACCTGTCACACGTTACAAACTGACAGCCATCGACACACGCTACCCCAGGGTTTCCCTAGCAAAGCCCCCACCAAATCCCGTTATATCAAAATAAGTATCAAATATCTGGAGGATCTGGATACCCTAAGTGATGTCTCTCTCCTTGAAATGTCACAGTCTAACAGCCTAACAACAGTAAATCCAAGGGGAACTGGAAAACTGAAGGATGTAAATGCCTCCCTCTGTGCAGGGGGGAGAGCTCTCTCCTGTCCTCCAAGCAACAGGGTCTTACGTTGGGTTGGGTTCGGTTGTGTTGTGTTGGGCTGTGAATTGGGTGGTGTTGTGCTGGGTCAGGTTGGGATGGGTTGGATTGCATTGGGTGGTATTGGCTTGGGTTGACTTGGTTTGAGTTAGGTTGTGTTGGGTCCAGTCATGTTGGGTTGGGTTGTATTGTGTTGCACTGCATTGGGCTGGGTTAGGTTGGGTGGGGTTGGGTTGGGTTGCTGTGCGTTTTGGTTCCATCACTGCCATGTTTAGAGAAATAAGACATGAGCCTTGGAGCCAGATGGCCTTGAGTTTTACTGCAGCCCCACAGTGCTGTGACCTTAGCTCAAACACGCAACTTCTCAGAGCCTTGGTTCCTGGGGTAGGAACAGGAGTAGAAATGGGAATAATATTGACTTCCCTGGTTTGTTTGGAAGCCAAGAATTGCTGTTATCAATGACATCTGTACCCTGTGAGTGCTGCCACGCTCATCAGAAAGTCCCTGCAGTGGTACAAATGTGCCTGTCAGGTGAGGCCGTGCATGCCTAGGACCTGCAAAGTTACAAGAAGGTGAAAGTTATAGTTGCTGATCCTTCCTGGTAAATGATGCAAAATCCTCAAGAATCGTACAAGATGCCTCATGTGTAAACACAGATATCATTTAAAGCAGCAAAGTTATTTCTGAACTGTGCTTCAGTACTTTGAACTATGGATTCCTACATAGCTTCGACTTCTGATTTCCTAATAAATCCCCCTGTCTCCCAAAAAGAGGACTGAAAACACATCTCTGCCTCCCCTCAAGGGCAATCGTGTCTGAGAGTGGATATCCCTGTGCCTGGAGTACTGGTCAGCTGTGCTGGCCCCCAGGGTCAATGCCCCCTCTCAGGGATGCCTGTTCTAATGACAGAGACACTTCCCAAATCCAGGGCAGATTTGGGAATCCCGCACACAGACTGTGGGTCAAACTCATTTCTTGCCTGCAGTCTGCTTCATTCCTTCCAGGTCCCTTCTCCCACATAACCCAAGGATGCAGCTGTGTTTGGGCTAACATTCCTGCAGGGGAAAGAGAACACTGTTTCAAGGCAATAAGAGGATGATAATTAAACTAAACAATAAAATGAAAATGTCATCAGCATTTTCAAAACATGAGTTTCAACCAACAGCATTGTACATGGAGCTGGGGCAATTCCATTTTGGCAAACATCCCCAATCTTGGAAGCAGGGAGACCACCGTGTCCTTCCAGGAGAGAGTCTGGCTGGGTCCCCTGGGAGCTCCAGGAGAGGCCTGCGGTCTCTAGGCCTAGGTCTTCCCCGCACTGTTAGTTTGCTGCCTTTGCAGTGTGATTGCTAGAGCTCTGTAATACCAAGCCTCTGAGGGGCAAGCAGGAAGGAGAGGGGACGTGGGTGGGGCTGGAGTAGGACGATAATGTCTGCCCTGGGAAATGAGACAGATCAAGCCAACTGGCTCCTAGGAAGCAGATGTGGCCAGCAGATGGACAAGACTGGAACAAAAGCGAAAGAATTCAACAGGCACCAAAGGGTAAAAGCCAGCCTTCAAGTCTGGCCAGCAAGCCTTCAGAAGAGCCAGTCAGGGGCTGAGAGTAGAACACCCAGGGTCCAGAGCTGGTGGTACAAAATTTAACTACCAAAAGCACAAGAACGTTTAAAAATTACCTATACTGCCCCTTCTCCCAGAGATAACCACTGTTTATATGTTGCTGTACGTTCTACATTTCTTATACATGTATATACAATGACCAGCACAAGTTCCAAGTCATAACATACATACAATCTACTGTGTGCCCTGCTCCCTCCACCTGGAATTCCATGAACGCTCTTCCATGTTGCTTCTGTCTTAGTCAACGCTGGTTTATGACAAATGAAACCCACTAAAAGTAGACGCAAAGGGAGTTGATTATATAAACCAGGAATCTGTCCTAGAACCCAGGAAAGGACAGCTGGGACGGGAAGGCCCAGCACCAGTTCCTCACTCTCCACGGTGCATGGCACCTGACCGTGCTCTCTCTGCACCGTCCTCTCCCGCTGCCCAGTCCCCTGTTTCTGTGCCCAGCAGCGACCAACGGCTGCCTTCCTGGGCCCCTCTCATCCACAACACACAACAGCAGCCCACTAAACTCCCAACCCAAATGCCCCAGCCTGGTGAGGTGGCCGACTCAGTTTAGGTCATCTGTATGCCCTCGAACCAGCCAGCCATGGCTGGCGGGACCAGGGGAGGCAGGGAATTGACGTGCCGGTGCATTAAACAAATGGACTTACCTACAAATGTCATTCACTGTCTCTTCAAAGGGTATGTCAGGAAAACAGTCTGCACTAGTTTCGGCAGACTAACTGCTATTTACAAAACCCCGAAGGCTTATTTCTTGCTCACATCCCGGTCGACTGTGGGTGGCAGGGATGTCGGGGGTGAGGCCAGGAGGGGCACTGCTGCTGGATCACTCGGAGTCCGCCCCGGCCCTTCTGAGCCCAGCTGGCAGGACGAAGGGAAGGTCAGAGGGGAACTGGAAGTGGGCGCGTCTCGCCTGGCCATTTTGCCAGCCAGGCTCTCTGTTCTCCCGAGCCTGACACCCAGCCCACCGTGCGCGAGGGCCTCGCTCCCCTCCCTCTAAGCACGGGCGGCCTTAGTGACTTGGTGACAGTGCCAACAGGAGGAGGACGGGACGCTCATGCCCGGCGGCTGGCTTGTCTAGGCTGTAAGGACGCGCTCACTGCCTCATGCAGAGGCCCCCAGCCAGCCCCACACCTCTGAGTGAGTGAGCATCCCAAGATCCCAGTTCCCCGCCCTCCAGCCTCCCAGCTGAGACCCAAACACTGTGGAGCAGACATGAGACGCCCCTGCGATGTCCTGCCTGAATTCCAGAAGCCCAGAATCTCTGGGAGGAAAAGAAATCTTCGTGCTTCGGATGAACCGAGGGCTATGTGCTATATTTTGGAGTGATTTCTTACACAGCAGTAACAGCTGGAACACGTTTGATGCCCCGAATTTCCACATTTTCTCCACTCCCTTTTATTTTTCTTCAAAGTTAGTTAATTCTTTCCCAACACCCCTCCTGGATCTGACCCCTCAGGAGGCACAAGATCTCCTCCCTTCCAAGTCATCGCCGTGAAGCCCTACCAAGCGCTTTATCCCCACTCACAGGCTCTCCCACCTCCGAGCCCTCACCACCTGCCACCTGACTAGTAAGTCAACGTCCCATGTTTTAGACTTTTTGTTCTGGAAGCACCACTCCTGGGATCACTTTCTGTGTCACTCAGGGTGACGTAACCCTGTAACAGAGAGTCCACAATTCAGCAGCTTAACTCTTCAAAGTCTGCTTTTCGGGACTTCCCTGGTGGCCCAGTGGATAAGACTTCGCACCCCCAATGCGGGGGGCCCGGGTTCGAGCCCTGGTCAGGGAACTAGATCCCACATGCATGCCACAACTAAGAGTCTGCATGCCGCAACTAAAAAAAAAATCCCGCGTGCCACAACTAAGACCCGGCACAGATAGATAGATAGATTTTTTTTTTTTTTAGAGTCTGCTTTGCACTCACATCACAGCCTGACGCGTGTGGGCGGGGGAGGGGCCCCTGCTCCAACTCAGGCTCCTGCCGGGCCAGTAGACTCCCCTCCGGCAGTGCCCGGCAGCCCTCCTCCCAGGTCGTCTGCATCCCGCCGGCATGGAGAGCATGCACCAGGACTGGGCATTGCCAGCTTCACTCCTCCCCACAGACCACTGTCCCCTCACATAACTATGAGGAAAGCGTAGCCTGGCTCGGCTATGCCCCCGGGAAGAAGAAACGAGCATCCCGCCAGTCCCCTCCCGTCTGCCCAGAGTCAGAGAGAAAGGTCAGCACTGGGCCCCGACGGACCCCTCCCCAGAGTCTCTGCGCTAAGGACCAGATCCTCCCAGCAGCTTGTCCTTAGGCACCTGCTCGAGGTTTGTCTAAGTACTGCCAGGTGGCGGCAGGATAATGGTCCGAAGATGTTTGTGTCCCATCCCCCTACTCAGTGAGTGTGTGACCTTACATGGCAACAGGGACTGTGCCCAGGTCAGTAAAGTTAAGGACCTTCATGAGGATCATCCAGCCGAGTGCAACCTAATGACGAGTCCTTAAAAGCAGAGAAACCTTCCCCTGCCTTGGTCACAAGGGGTGGGGGTGGGGGGACGGTGTGTGACCACAGAAGAAGGTCAGAGAGATGCAACGTTGCTGGCCCTGGAGACAGAGGAGGGAGCTGTGAGCCATGGGACTCGAGAGGCTGGAAGAGGCAAGAGGCACAGGAGGAAAGTCCAGGAAGGAGCACGGCCCTGCCGGCGCTGTGACTTTAGCCGCTGAGACCCGTGCTGGACTTCTGACCCACAGAACTGTCCGATGTGTGTTTCAGGCCACTGCTGGTGGCCATTTGCATAGCAGCAGTAGAAAACTAATGCCGTCAGCTCCAAACTCTGAGTCTCCTATTCAAATATTGCATCATGTCCAGAGCTCCCAGAGAAATGCGCTCCATGGTCCTGAAACTCTGCCAGAACTTAGACGCGACTTGTCCACACCCCATGGCTCCACCCTCATCCTCTTCAGTCCTCTGAGACTCAGGAGGCCTGCCCTAAACGCTGGTTCTGAACACCATTCTGTCCACACGCTGTGAGACGCGGCCCTGCCTCCTGGAATTCGGGATCTGCCAGGGTCTGTCCAGAGACACAGCTTTGAGCGGGACCCTCCGGAGTAGGACAGAGGGATACACCGGTGTGTACTACAAGTGACCGCTGGAGATGTAGCCCTGGCAGCTCTGGAGAAAGTATGACCATGTAGCATCCCGACCCCTGGTCTCACTATTCTTTCCCCTTGTCTCTTGTAGAGACCCCACCCTCTCTTCAAGGCTCTCAATGTCCCTTCTCTCCACCACATTTGATAACTCCCCTAAAGAGAGGACCTGAAGATTATCCCCTAATGGGTATGATGGATAAGAGCTTAAAGCACTGCACATTTACCCATGGGAGATGGGCCCCTTTAACACATATCTATGATTTAAGCCCCCCAAAATTTTAGGCAGCTGGTGAGGTGAGAGTATGATTATTGGGGTTTCTGAGTTTTCTCAAGATGCCTTAAATAGGCAATATGCTACCTGCCCAGCCAAAAGTGAATTCTAGCCCCATCATGAAAATACACCCACAACTGGAGGAAGAGATGGAGAAAGAGAGCTGGAAAGAGATACAAATTGAAGACACAGGCACAGAACGGGATAACGTTCTGGCCAAAGTATGAGCGATGAACCCTCTGGGGGTCAAGAGGTGCTTCACAGGTTGTGGGTGGAGGCAGGGGTGACTGGACCAATGCTGGGGCCAGGCCCCTGGCCTGCAGCCACCGTGGTGAGGGTGCAGAGGTGCGAGCTCTGCCTCTCCTGGGGGACCACGAGCTCCAGGATGCTCTCCAGGATGGGCTCGGCCCGAATCCCAGGGCAACACTGCAGCCGCTGCCCTGGACAGGCAATGGGGACCGCAGGAGCAGCTCCCACTCCACCCTGACAGCCTCTCCAGATACTCTGGGAATCCCTGACACGAACCCAGCCAGGAGTCCCTGTGATAAGCCAAAGGAATCCATTAGCATAATCAGACCCGACACACCGTGATGTCATTACAGTCCAGTGCTGTCTGCTCCCTTCGTTAATGAGCGCACAGTCAGTCAGAGTACAGCTGTCCGGTCCTGTCCTCACTGGCCCTGATTTAGCTCCCATGTGCAGAAGGGACAGGGTGGGGGTTGCGGGCTGGGGTGTCAGTGCCTTGTCGTCCCTGACCTCCCATCTCCCTGCACCCTCTCTGCGCCTGCACATCCCAGCCCTCCTGGGCAGAGAGGAGCCTGCCGAGTGCCAGATCTCCTGCACTCTGAAGCTGGAGAACCAAGGCTGATCCCATTGGTCCAGGACAGTTCATGGAAAGACGGTCCCGAGGCCAAAGGAGAATCTGCCCAGGTGGCACCAGGAGAGACACGGGAGTCTGGCAAGCATGACAGCCTATAGAACCTAGAGACTTTAGCGGCTGGACAGTAACAGGGGAGAAATAGTTCTGGCTAAACCATAGAGGGCAGTATCAGGAAAAGTCGGAACTGAAGGAACTTTACACACTTTGTTTAATGAAAACTATTAATGGGCTGTTATTACTCAAGTCCCTTCCAGTTTCATCTCTATCACAACCCTTCGATGCCCCAAATGCCAGAACTCTCTTCAAATTACCTACCAAGAAAGAAACCCCTTTATTTCACAAATAAAGAAACGAGGCAAGGGGCGTGATGAGACTCCAGGACCGAGGTGTCCGGCCGGGTGGGGCTGGGGCAGGGCAACACCCGGGACCAGGCAGGCTGTTGGCAAGCCCAGTGGTCTCACAGCTGTGCACACAACTGGGTGACTGTCCACGGGGCCAGGAAGAAACCAAGTGGAATAACACTGAGTATCTTATAGCAAAAGCCACCTTCTGCCTTCTTACCTACAGGGGCATCATTTCGCATTCTCCAACATAAGGGGTCAAACAAAAAATACATCAACAGTGAAGCGACAGGAGAAAAGGCAGGGTGATTCTCTTTTGTGAGCATCAGTGTCACCAACACGGAATGAGTAAGACCCAACATTTGTCAGCACCACCAGAATGCCACACCCCTGCGCACGCTGTGTGTTCTGTTAGTTAATCCTCCAACAGTCCGGTAGGGGAAGGACGGTGATTGCCCCCATTTTCCAACGAGGCAACTAAAGGACAGAAAGATGAAGTAACTTCCCTCAACTCAGGTCCACACCTGGGAAACCACTGGGCTGGGACTCGCCCATCTGCTTACCTGTAACACTGGCTCAGCCCCTGGGAACTTGCCCTCGGCCCCAATCTCCCAGGTTCCACGAGACACCTTCAATCCATTCATTCAACGAGGTGCCCGGCACTGTTCCAGGCACTGAGAGTACTTCACTGAACAAAGTAGCAAAAATCTCTGCTGTCTTCAAGGAGTAAACACCTAGAGAGACAGACAATAAACAAGATTAGAAAATGACACACTTCATCAGAAGGTGATCAGGACAAGTGTTACAAGGAAAAAGAGCAAGAAAGGGTCTGAGATCAGAAATACTGGAGCAGCAAAATTCTAAATGGAGTGTTCAGAGAACGCTCCCCCAGGAGCTGACATCTGGACAAGAATTGAGGTTAGGGAGGGGACATGTTTTTCAGAGTTTGTTCATGGACTGTGACATCGTGGATGGACCTCGAGGGCATTATGCTGAGCGAAATAAGTCAGACAGAGAAAGACAAGTACCGTATAATCTCACTTTTGTGTGGAATCTAAAATAAAAAACAAAGAGCAAAAACCAAGCTGGGTGAAATAGGTGAAGAGGGTCAAAAACGTAAGTCCTGGGGGTGTGATGTGCAGCATGGTAACTATAGTTAAAATACTGCGCTGTGTCTTTGAAAGCTGCTAGGAGGGTACATGATTCAAAGCCCTCATCACAAGAAAAAAAATCTGTAACTATGTATATAGTGGTGGATATTACCTAGGCTTACTGCGGTGATCCTTTCACAATATATACAAATATTGAATCACTATATCGTACACCC
Source organism: Monodon monoceros (assembly GCF_005190385.1). Classification (NCBI taxonomy): domain Eukaryota; kingdom Metazoa; phylum Chordata; class Mammalia; order Artiodactyla; family Monodontidae; genus Monodon; species Monodon monoceros. Next base: position 719,568 of record NW_021703784.1, on the reverse strand, counting down.
GAAACTCATATAACGCACTTAGTAGGTCTTCAGTGTGTGATAATCTCCTTTCCTCTGGATTAGTTTTCTTTCTAGGAAGAATGTTTGAAGAGAGTTCAGAAATTGGGGCAACAAACAGCTGGGACAGGGATGAAACTGAAAGGGCTTTTAGTAGCAAAGGCTCGTTAAGAATCCTCAGTGAAGCAGAGGGACTCAGCCCTGTAACAGAGGTCAGATTTAAGAGGCTGTCCGCCTTCTGCCGTGGGTTAGCTGCGTCCCCTAAAAATTCAGACGCTGAAGTCCTAGCCCCAGGACCTCTTGTTTGGAAATAGGGTCGCTGCAGATGAGATCAGAGAAGATGAGGCCATAGGTGAGTAGGGGCCGATCCAATATGACTGGCGTCCTTATGAAAAGGGAGAATTTGGACACAGAGATACCCTCGCAGGAAGAATGCCATCTGAAGATGAAAGAAGAGGCCAGGGGGATGTAGCAGAAGCCAAGGGACGTCAGAGACTGGCGGCAGACCGCCAGGAGCTGGGGTGCGGCAGGGAACAGGCTCTCACAGCCCTCGGGAGGAACAGCCCTGCTGACACCTTGATCTCGGACTTCCAGCCTCCAAAACCGTGAGACAATGAGTGCCTTTTTATAAGCCATTCAGCCTGCGGTACTTTGTGACGGCAGCCCTGGCAAACCAATCGCCTTCCAAGCCTATTGTTTCCGACTGCTCACGGTGGATGCTTATTAAATTGGGGAGGTGGGAGGAGCCCTAGGTGCGAGGTAGGGGTGACCTTTTTTTTTTTTTCCTTCGGTACGCAGGCCTCTCACTGTTGTGGCCTCTCCCGTTGCGGAGCACAGGCTCCGGACGCGCAGGCTCAGCGGCCATGGCTCACGGGCCCAGCCGCACCGCGGCACGTGGGACCCTCCCGGACCGGGGCACGAACCCGCGTCCCCTCCATCGGCAGGCGGACTCTCAACCACTGTGCCACCAGGGAAGCCCACGAGGTAGGGGTAAAGAAGAAAAAATGAAACCCACTGAGAACTGTACCTCGGAAAGAACTTCGGGTGCTGTTACCAGCATTTGGCACTGACTGGAAGCAAACAGCTCAGAAACCCACCAAAGTTTTTAAAGCAACTGAATACCAAAGGAGCCTGAGAGTGGAAAACCCGCCCCAGATGGGAGCAGGCTGGGCAAGTGGTGCCGCTCCCAAGAGGTCAGTCTCCCCAGCGCCCGCCTCAGACATGACCACAGCAGGCGTGGACAAAGGGTAGAGCAGGCACTTTGAGAGCAGCAGACAAGGACTTTTCTCCCAGAGCAGAAGCAGGGTCCAACCAAGCGTAGAGCGTCTTCACTCTGCCCGCCCAGCAAGATGTCACCACTCCTGTGGATGCTGAGTGCCTGCCATTGGGCACCATCCGAATGGGCGGGGGGGACCCCGGTGGTACTGGGGGCAAGTGTGAGGGGTGGAGAGCTTGCCTTTTAGTTCACAGACCTTGAGAAACCACAGGGGATCCTGGCAGGGAAGACCGTGTGTCCTCAGAGGCTAGGGCGTGCGAGGGTCTCTGCGTGGGAAGGACAGCCCCAAAAGGCATTTGGGGACCAGAGGGCCACCTGTGGGAGAGCTGGCCGGCTGTCCACCAACACTCAGGTTTCTGCTGTGCCCTCCTCTCTGGGCCCACGGCCAGACTCAACTTCCCAGCCTCTCTCGCCATTAAACGCGGCCACGTGCAAAGCTCTCACCAATGGAAGACGAGCGAACACAGGGTGCCTTTTCCTGGCCTCTAGGAAGTATCTGTGCCCCCGCCGTGGTTCTCCCCCCGCCCACCCCGCCCCTGCCTCTAGATAAAGAGGAAGCAAGGCCTTCTGAAATAGAACCACTGATGAAGGACCTTGAGTTCCTCCACCATCACGGGATGGAACGCCACCTGCTGATCAGAAATTCTGTAGCCGACCGTCATGTGAGCAAGAAGCAAACTTCTACTGCACTGATGTCTGGGAGTAGCTAGTTCATCTTGCCTAAAATATGCAGCAACCCAGTCAAGGAGGGAATAGCAAGAACCCCTCTGCCAAGAGACATCATGGTGTCTGGAGATAATCCCTGGATGAAGATTTAGTTCTAGAAGTGGCTCTGAATTAACCAGCTCTGTGCCCCAGAAGTCTCGGGACTCCCCCTGGGAAGGGAGGGCGGGTCTGCTCAGGGAGGGGCTCCACCACAGAACTGTCTCACCTTTACCTGGTGAGTGCCTGTGGGCTTCCAGGTAGGACTTTTGTCTGAAGAAACGAGATCCCAAGGGGTGTGCTGATAAGAATAAAGCCAGACGCCCTGCTCCACTGGAGCATCTGAGGACCTTTATTTTTGCCCTGGGCACTCAAATGCTTGACCCTCTCCTGACCCCCTCCCACCAAGCTCCCCAACTGTCAGAACGCAAAGGTGGCTTCTCTGAAAATCTGACTGGAGCGTGTACCAACCTAGCCTCCTGAGCCCTGCCACAGGGGGCCCTGGATACTTGGGCAGGAGAGAACACGGATCAAGTGGAGGGGCCGGGCACACTCAGGACAGACGTCCGCCCAGGGTGCTCTGCACAGAATGTCCTCTATCCTCACAGCAACCCCATGAAGCAGGCGTTATTTCCCTTTGATGCCGCTGACAAAACTGATGCTCAGAGAGATTTACAACTGGCCAGAGGTCACACTGCTAGTAAGTGACACAGCCAGAATCCAGCCCATGCCCACCAGACTCCAAAGCCGCCTTCTTCAGCCCAGCACCACATCCACCATGCCCCCATCTGGTCAGCTGGTGAGGCCGGGGACGCATCTTCTCTCTGCCCCTCACGTGCCCTTCACCGCCCTCTCCGTGGCCAAGGCACGGAGGAGCTCTCCTTCCCCATAATTACCCAGGAGTTCCTCCGAGGATGCCAGGGATGCAGTGCCAGGTGGGGACCAGGATGACCCCTGATTGCGGGCAGGTCACCCTCCAGAGCTCCTTTCTCCCTCTGCAGTCCTCGGGGCGGCATGCAGACCCTCCCAGCCCCAGCCCTTCCTACCCTCTGTGGAATGCTCTGCAGCTCTCACACTTAAGTTTCTTAAATATTCACCATGATGTACATATACACAACGGAATATTACTCAGCCATAAAAAGGAACGAAACTGTGTCCTTTGTAGAGACGTGGATGGACCTAGAGACTGTCATACAGAGTGAAGTAAGTCAGAAAGAGAAAAGCAAATATTGTATAATATCACTTATATGTGGAATCTAGAAAAATGGTACAGATGAACCTGTCTGCAAGGGAGAAATAGAGACACAGATGTAGAGAACAAACGTATGTATACCAAGGGGGGAAAGGGGGTGGGGTGGGATGAATTGGGAGATTGGGACTGACATATATACATTAATATGTATAAAATAGATAACTAATGAGAATCTGCTGTATAGCACAGGGAACTCCACTTCGCTGTACAGTAGAAACCAACACAGCACTGTAAAACAACTATACCCCACTAAAAATAAATAAGTAAATATTCACCATGATGTAAAGTAAATGTGCATATTTTCACATCTTGGTATAACGCCACTTCAAACATACCCAAGGAAGTCAGGTAAACCACCCTCTCTGCTGTTTGCTTGCTTGCCTTCTTCCTTTTTTCTCTCTCTTTTTCATTCTTCCTCTTTCTTCCTTCCTTACTTCCTTCTTCCCCTCCTTCCTTTTTTTTTTTTCTGACAGCTTAAATTCCTCCTGACATCAGTCTAAGTGCTCAGGCAAGGAAAGCTAATTATCAAATTTCCCTGCTAAAGAAAATAAAAATCATTTCAAAGCCAAGTAAAAAATATCCTGTCATCTATTTTACATCACCCATGCCCTGTTCTCTTCCAACAGCAAGTACAAATCAAGACTTAGCCAAGAAGGGGAATGTCTGTTCTTGTGGATGGCATCACAGCTTGAGACACATTCACATGTGCAATTTTACCTGAGTGTGACAGCTGTGAGATGCACACAGGGCAGCTGCCATTATCCACATTTAACTGACGAGGAGCCTGACTCTCAAACATATTAAATTAATTTCTCAAGAGTGACCAGGGTGGGGCTCGGGGGTGAGCTCTGCTGGGTCCCAGGCTGCATGGTCTAGGGGTCTAGGGTCACAGGCTGCCAGGGACCCTGGCTGTCCAGCTCCTGCCAGCAGGACTTTCCTTGGCACCGGAAGCTGGCCCAGGAGCAACTCCTTGCTGTGTTCACTACATCTCTTCTTCTTTTTTTACTCAAGTGTAGATGATTTACAAAATTATATTAGTTTCAGGTATACAACATAGTGATTTGAAACTTTATAGATTATACTCTATAGTTATTATGAAATATTGGCTGTACAATGTACCATTGTAGCTTATTTATTTTATACATAACGGTTTATACCTTTTAATCCCTCACCCCTATATTCCCCCCTCCCCCACCAACTGGTTACCACTAGTTTGTTCTCTGTATCTGAGTGTCTGTTTCTTTTCTGTTATATTCATTAGTTTGTTTTAATTTTTAGATTCCACATATAAGTGATAACATGCAGTATTTGTCTTTATCTGACTTATCACCAATTTACATTCCCACCAACAGTGTACTAGGGTTCCCTTTTCTCCACATCTTCACCAACATGTGTTATTTGTGTTCTTTTTGATAATAGCCATTCTTACACATGTGAGGTGATATTCACTGTGGTTTTGATTTGCATTTCCCTAATGATTAGTGATGTTGAGCATTTTTTCATGTGCCCGTTGGCTATCTGTATGTCTTCTTTGGAAAAAAATGTCTATTCAGGTCTTCTGCCCATTTTTTAATCAGGTTGTTTGGGGGTTTTCTTTTTAATATTGAGTTATATTAGATGTTTATATATTTTGGATATTAAGCCCTTATTGGTCATATCATTTGCAAATATTTTCTCCCATTCAGTAGGTCTTTTTGTTTTGTCAAAGGTTTCTTTTGCTGTGCAAAAAAAAAAATTAAGTTTAATTAGGTCCCATTTGTTTATTTTTGGTTTTTCTTCCTTTGACTTAAGAGACATATCCAAAAAAAAAAAAAAAAAATTCTACTACTTCTGTCAAAGTGTTCTGCCTATGTTTTCATCTAGGAGTTTTATGGTTTCCAGTCTTACATTTAGGTCTTTAATACATTTTGATTTTATTTTTTATGTGGTGTGAGAAAATGTTCTAATTTCATTCTTTTATGTGCAGCTGTCCACTTTTCCCAGCAACACTTATTGAAGAGGCTGTCTTTTCTCTGTTGCATATTCTTGCCTCCTTTGTCATAGATTTGACCATAAGTGTGTGGGCTTATATCTGGGCTCTCTATGCTGTTTCATTGATCTATATGACTCTTTCTGTGCCAATACCATACAGTTTTTATTACTGTAGATTTATAGTATAGTCTGAAGTCAGGGAGCCTGATTTCTCCAGCTCTGTTCTTCATTTGGGGTCTTTTGTGTTTCCATACAAATTTCAAAAATTTTTGTTCCAGTTCTGTGAAAAATGCCATTGGTATTTTGATAAGGACTGCACTGAATCTGTAGATTGCACTGGGTATTATGGTCATTTTAATAATATTGATTCTTCCAATCCATAAGCATGGTATAGCTTTCCATCTGTTTGTGTTGTCTTCAATTTCTTTCATCAGCGTCTTATAGTTTTTCAAGTACAGGTCTTTTACCTCCTTAGGCAGGTTTATTCCCAGGTATCTTAATCTTTTTGATGTGATAATAAATGGAATTGTTTCCTTAATTTCTCTTTCTGCTATTTCATTGTCAGTGAATAGAAATGCAACAAATTTTTGTATACTAATTTTGTATCCTGCAACTTTACTGGATTCATTGATGGGCTCTAGTAGTAGTTAGTAGCAGCCATTCTGTCTTTTGGTTGGAGGATTTTGTCTATTTACATTTAAAGTAATTATTGATATGGATGTTCTTATTGCCATTTTGTTAATTGTCTGGGGGCTGTTTTGGTAGTTTTTTCCCTTTCTTCTTTTGTTCTCTTCTTTTGCAATTTGATGACTGCCTTTAGTGCTATGTTTGGAGTCCTCTGTCTTTTTTGCATGTCTATTACAGACTTTTGGTTTCTAGTTACCATGAGTTTTATATATAGCAATATATATATATGTGTGTGTGTGTAATTATTTTAAGTCGCTCATCTCTTAAGTTCAAACTTATTTTAACAGCCCTGCATTTTTACTTTCCTCGCCTCACGATTACTGTTTTTGACGTCATATTTTACATCGAATTGTTTTGTGTAACCCTTAACTGCTTATTCTGGATATAGTTGATTTTGCTGCTTTTTGTCTTTTAACCTTCCTACTAGCTTTGTACATGATTGATTTACTACCTTTACTGTATATTTGCCTTTACCAATGAGCTTTATCCTTTCACAATTTTCATGTTTCTAGTTGTGGCCTTTTCTTTTCCACCTAGAGAAGTCCCTTTAATATTTCTTATAAAGCTGTTTTTGTGGTCCTGAACTCTTTTGGCTTTTGCTTGTCTGTAAACTTTTGATCTCTCCATCAAATCTAATTGAAAGACTTGCTGGGTGGAACCAAGATGGCAGAGTAGAAGGACATGCTCTCACTCCCTCCTGTGAGAACACCAAAATCACAAGTAGCTGCTGGACAATCATCGACAGGAAGACACTGAAACTCACCAAAAAAGATACCCCACATCCAAAGCCAAAGGAGAAGCCACAATGAGACAGTAGGAGGGGCACAATCACAGTAAAATCAAATCCCATAACTGCTGGGTGGATGACTCACAGACTGGAGAACACTTATACCACAGAAGTTCATCCACTGGAGTGAAGGTTCTGAGCCACACATCAGGCTTCCCAACCTGGGGGTCCAGCAACGGGAGGGGGAATTCATAGAGAATCAGACTTTGAAGGCTAGTGGGATTTGATTGCAGGACTTTGACAGGACTGGGGGAAACAGAGACTCCACTCTTGGAGGGCACACACAAAGTAGTGTGTGCATCGGGACCCAGGGGAATGAGCAGTGACCCCAGGGGAGACTGAACCAGACTTACCTCCTAGTGTTGGAGGTACTCCTGCAGAGGCGGGAGGTGGCTGTGGCTCACCATGGGGACAAGGACACTGGCAGCAGAAGTTCTGGGAAGTACCCTTTGGCTTGAGCCCTCCCAGAGTCTGCCATTAGCCCCACCAAAGGGCCCAGGTAGGCTCCAGTGTTGGGCTGCCTCAGGCCAAACAACCAACCCGGAGAGAACCCAGCCCCACCCATCAGCAGTCAAGTGGATTAAAGTTTTACTGAGCTCTGCCCATCAGAGCAACAGCCAGCTCTACCCACCACCAGCCTCTCCCATCAGGAAACTTGCACAAGCCTCTTAGATAGCCTCATCCACCAGAGGGCAGACAGCAGAAGCAAGAAGAACTACAATCCTGCAGCCTGTGGAACAAAAACCACATTCACAGAAAGATAGACAAGATGAAAGGGCAGAGGGCTCTGTACCAGATGAAGGAACAAGATAAAACCCCAGAAAAAAAAACTAAATGAAGTGGAGATAGGCAACCTTCCAGAAAAAGAATTCAGAATAATGATAGTGAAGATGATCCTGGACCTCCGAAAAAGAATGGAGGCAAAGATCGAGAAGATGCAAGAAATGTTTAAGAAAGACCTAGAAGAATTAAAGAACAAATAAACAGAGATGAACAATACAATAACTGAAATGAAAACTACACTAGAAGGAATCAATAGCAGAATAAATGATGCAAAAGAACAGATAAGTGACCTGGAAGACAGAATGGTGGAATTCACTGCTATGGAACAGAATAAAGAAAAAAGAATGAAAAGAAAGGAAGACAGCCTAAGAGACTTCTGGGACAACATTAAACACAACAATATTCGCATTATAGTGGTCCCAGAAGGAGAAGAGAGAGAGAAAGGACCAGAGAAACTATTTGAAGAGATTATAGTCGAAAACTTCCCTAACATGGGAAAGGCAATAGCCACCCAAGTCCAGGAAGCGCAGAGAGTCCCATGCAGGATAAACCCAATGAGAAACATGCCGAGACACATAGTAATCAAACTGGCAAAAATTAAAGGCAAAGAAAAATTATTGAAAGCAGCAAGGGAAAAACGACAAATAACATACAAGGGAACTCCCATAAGGTTAACAGCTGATTTCTCAGCAGAAACTCTACAAGCCAGAAGGGAGTGGCATGATATACTTAAAGTGATGAAAGGGAGGAAGCTACAACCAAGATTACTCTAGCCGGCAAGGATCTCATTCAGATTCGATGGAGAAAACAAAAGCTTTACAGACAAGCAAAAGGTAAGAGAATTCAGCACCACCAAACCAGCTGTACAACAAATGCTAAAGGAACTTCTCTAACTGGGAAACACAAGAGAAGAAAAGGACCTACAAAACCAAACCCAAAACAATTAAGAAAATGGTAATAGAAACATACATGTCCATAATTACCTTAAATGTGAATGGATTAAATGCTCCAACCAAAAGACACAGGCTTGCTGAATCGATACAAAAACAAGACCCATATATATGCTGTCTACAAGAGACCCACTTCAGACCTAGGGACACATACAGACTGAAAGTGAGGGGATGGAAAAAGATATTCCATGCAAATGGAAATCAAAAGAAAGCTGGAGTAGCAATACTCATATCAGATAAAATAGACTTTAAAATAAAGAATGTCACAAGAGACAAGGAAGGACACTACATAATGATCAAGGGATCAATCCAAGAAGAAGATATAACAATAATAAATATTTATGCACCCAACATAGGAGCACCTCAATACATAGGCAACTGCTAACAGCTATAAAACAGGAAATCGACAGTAACACAATAATAGCGGGGGACTTTAACACCTCACTTACACCAATGGACAGATCATCCAAAATGAAAATAAATAAGGAAACAGAAGCTTCAAATGACACAATAGACCAGGTAGATTTAATTAATGTTTATAGGACATTCCATCCCAGAACAGCAGATTACACTTTCTTCTCAAGTGTGCACGGAACATTCTCCAGGATAGATCACATCTTCGGTCACAAACCAAGCCTCAGTAAATTTAAGAAAATTGAAATCATATTAAGCATCTTTTCTGACCACAATGCTATGAGATTAGAAATGAATTACAGGGGAAGAAACGTAAAAAAACACAAACACATGGAGGTTAAACAATACATTACTAAATAACCAAGAGATCACTGAAGAAATCAAAGAGGAAATCAAAAAATACCTAGAGACAAATGACAATGAAAACACTATGCTCCAAAACCTATGGGATGCAGCAAAAGCAGTTCCAAGAGGGAAGTTTATAGCTATACAAGCCTACCTCAAGAAACAAGAAAAATCTCAAATAAACAATCTAAACTTACACCTAAAGGAACTAGAGAAAGAAGAACAAACAAAACCCAAACTTAACAGAAGGAAAGAAATCATAAAGATCAGAGCAGAAATAAATGAAATAGAAACAAAACAATAGCAAAGATCAATAAAACTAAAAGCTGGTTCTTTGAGAAGTTAAACAAAATTGATAAACTATTAGCCAGACTCATCAAGAAAAAGAGGGAGAGGACTCAAATCAATAAAATTAGAAATGAAAAAGGAAAAGTTACAACAGACACCACAGAAATACAAAGCATCCTAAGAGACTACTGCAAGCAACTCTATGCCAATAAAATGGACAAACTGGAAGAAATGGACAAATTCTTAGAAAGGTATAAACTTCCAAGACTGAACCAGGAAGGAATAGAACATATGAACAGACCAATCATAAGCAATGAAATTAAAGCTGTGATTAAAAGTTTTCCAACAAACAAAAGTCCAGGACCAGATGGCTTCACAGGTGAATTCTATCAAACAGTTAGAGGAGAGCTAACATCCATTCTTCTCAAATCCTTCCAAAAAATTGCGGAGGAAGGAACACTCCCAAACTCATTCTATGAGGCCACCATCACTCTGATACCAAAACCAGACAAAGATACTACAAAAAAAGAAAATTACAGACCAATATCACTGATGAATATAGATGCAAAAATCCTCAACAAAATACTAGCAAACAGAATCCAACAACACATTAAAAGGATCATGCACCATGATCAAGTGGGATTTATCCCAGGGATGCAAGGATTCTTCAATATATGCAAATCAATGTGATACACCATATTAACAAATTGAAGAATAAAAACCATATGATCATCTCAATAGATGCAGAGAAAGCTTTTGACAAAATTCAACATCCAGTTATATTAAAAACTCTCCAGAAAGTGGACATAGAGAGAACCTACCTCAACATAATAAAGGCCGTATATGACAAACCCACAGCAAACATCATTCTCAATGGTGAAAAACTGAAAGCATTTCCTCTAAGATCAGGAACAAGACAAGGATGTCCACGCTCACCACTATTATTCAACATAGTTTTGGAAGTCCTAGCCACAGCAATCAGAGAAGAAAAAGAAATAAAATACATATCAGAAAAGAAGAAGTAAAACTGTCACTGTTTGCAGATGACATAATACTATACATAGAGAATCCTAAAGATGCCACTAGAAAACTACTAGAGCTAATCAATGAATTTGGTAAAGTTGCAGGATACAAAATTAATGCACAGAAATCTCTTGCATTCCTATACACTAATGATGAAAAATCTGAAAGAGAAACTAAGGAAACACTCCCATTTACCACTGAAAGAAAAAGAATAAAATAACTAGGAATAAACCTACCTAGGGAGATAAAAGACCTGTATGCAGAAAACTGTAAGACACTGATGAAAGAAATTAAAGATGATACCAACAGATGGAGAGATATACCATGTTCTTGGACTGGAAGAATCAATATTGTGAAAATGACTATGCTACCCAAAGCAATCGACAGATTCAGTGCAACCCCTATCAAATTACCAATGGCAATTTTACGGAACTAGAACAAAAAATCTTAAAATTTGTATGGGGACACAAAAGACCCCAAATAGCCAAAGCAGTCTTGAGGGGAAAAAAAGGAGCTGGAGGAATCATCTCCCTGACTTCAGACTGTACTACAAAGCTACAGTAATCAAGACAATATGGTACTGGCACAAAAACAGAAACACAGATCAATGGAACAAGATACAAAGCCCAGAGATAAACCCACACACCTATGGTCAACTAATCTATGACAAAGGAGGCAAAGATATACAATGGAGAAAAGACAGTCTCTTCAATAAGTGGTGCTGGGAAAATTGGACAGTTACACGTAAAAGAGTGAAATTAGAACACTTCCTAACACCATACGCAAAAATAAACTCAAAATGGATTAGAGACCTAAATGTAAGCCCGGACACTATAAAACTCTTAGAGTAAAACATAGGAAGAACACTCTTTGACATAAATCACAGCAAGATCTCTTTTGATCCACCTCCTAGAGTAATGGAAATAAAAACAAAAATAAACAAATGGGACCTAATGAAACTTAAAAGTTTTTGCACAGCAAAGGAAACCGTAAACAAGACGAAAAGACAACCCTCAGAATGGGAGAAAATATTTGCAAACGAATCAATGGACAAAGGATTAATCTCCAAAATATATAAACAGCTCATGCAGCTCAATATTAAAAAAACAAACAACCCAATCCAAAAATGGGCAGAAGACCTAAATAGACATTTCTCCAAAGAAGATATACAGATTGCCAACAAACACATGAAAGGAGCTCAACATCACTAATCATTAAAGAAATGCAAATCAAAACTACAGTGAGGTATCACCTCACACCAGTTAGAATGGGCATCATCAGAAAATCTACAAACAACAAATGCTGGAGAGGGTGTGGAGAAAAGGGAACCCTCCTGCCCTGTTGGTGGGAATGCAAATTGATATAGCCACTATGGAGAACAGTATGGAGGTTCCTTAAAAAACTAAAAATAGAATTACCATATGATCCATCAGTCCCACTACTGGGCATATACCCAGAGAAAACCACAATTCAAAAAGACACATGCACCCCAATGTTCACTGCAGCACTATTTACAATAGCCAGGCCACGGAAGCAACCTAAATGCCCATCAACAGATGAATGGATAAAGAAGATGTGGTACATATATACAATGGAATATTACTCAGTCATAAAAAGGAACGAAATTGGGTCATTTGTTGAGCCGTGGATGGATCTAGAGACTGTCATACAGAGTGAAGTAAGCCAGAAAGAGAGAAACAAATACTGTATATTAACGCATATATGTGGAACCTAGAAAAATGGTACAGATGAACTGGTTTGCAGGGCAGAAATAGAGACACAGATGTAGAGAACAAACGTATGGACACCAAGGGGAGAAAGTGGTGGGGGGTGAGGGTGGTGGTGGTGTGATGAATTGGGCAATTGGGATTGACATGTATACACTGATGTGTATAAAATTGATGACTAATAAGAACCTGCTGTATAAAAAAATAAATTAAATTAAAAAAAAATTTTTAATTAGAAAAAAAAGACTTGCTGGGTACAATACCTGGTTGTAGGTTTTTCCCTTTCATCACTTTAAATTTATCTTGTCACTGCCTTCTGGCCTATAGAGTTTCTGATGAAAAGTTAGCTGATAGCCTTATGGGAGTTCCCTCATATATAACTTGTTGCTTTTCCCTTGACTCTTTTAATAGTCTCTCTTTACCTTTAACTTTTGTCACTTTGATTACAACGTGTCCTGGCATTGTGTTGATCTTGTATGGGACTCTGCACTTCCTGGACTTGGGTGACTGTTTCCTTTCCCAGGTTAGGGAAGTTTTCAGTTATTATCTCTTCAAATATGTTATCAGCCCCTTTCTCTCCCTCTTCTCCTTCTGGGACCCCTATAATGTGAATATTAGTGCACTTGATGTTGTCCTGGAAGTCTTCCATACTGTCTTCATTTCTTTTTATTCTTTTTTTTTCTGTTCAGCATCAGTGATTTCTATTACTCTGTCTTCCAGTTCACTGATCCGTTCCTCTGTATCATTTAGTTTACTGTTGATTCCTTCTAGTGCATTTTGCATTTTAGTTATTGTATTCTTCATCTCTGGTTGTTCTTTATATTTTCTAACTCTTTGTTAAAGACTTCTAACTTCTCACTCTGTTCATCCATTCTGTTCCCAAAGCTCTTTGATCATCTTTATAATCATTACCTTGAACTCTTTCTCAGGGAGACTGCCTTGCTCCACATCACTTAGTTCTTCTTTTGAGGTTGTATCTTGTTCCTCCTTGTGAAACATGTTCCTTTGTTGTCTCACTTTGCCTAACTTGCTGTTTTTATTTCTATGTATCTGTAGGTTGGTTCTGTTTCCTGACTTTGGAGAAGTGGCCTTCTGTAGGAGACATCCTATGGGTCCCAGCGGCCCACTCCCCTCTGGTCTCCAAAGCCATATGCTCTAAGGCTGCCCCTGTGTGGGCTGCATGGACCCTTCTGTTGGGGCAAGCTGACTGCTGTGGGGTCCTGAAACTTCTGTTGGCTTGCTTTTGGATGGAGCCAGGGCCAAGCTGTTCCCAGAGCTGGTGCTGGCCTGCTGGTGGCTGTGGGGCTGCAGTTTTCCTGGGGTTGGTGTCAGCCTGCTGGTGGGTGAGGCTGGTCCTGAGACTAGAGCAGGCTCATTGGTGGGCAGGGCCCCAGGATCATATTCTGGGGCTGGTTCCTGCCCTCTGGTGGGCAGGGCTGTGTCCAGGGGAAGCTATGGGCTCAGAGTATCTTAAGGCAGCCTGTCTGCTGGTGGGTGGGGCTGTGTCCACGCTCAGTTAGCTGCTTGGCCTGATGCGTCCCAGCACTGGCAGCTACAGGCTGTTGGATGGAGATGGGGCTGGGTCCGGGGCTAATAACCGAGAGGGAGGATTCCACAATGACACTCGCCAGCACCAGTGTCCATGTGGTAGGAGGAGCTCTCATAAATGGCTGCTGTCAGTGTCTGTGTCCCAGGGGAGCTGCAGTGGCCTCCTGCCTCTCTGGGAGCCTCTCCAAGAACAGCGTTGGGTCTGACCCAGGCTCCTTTCAAATTACTGCTTCTGCCCTGGGTCCCGGAGCACGTGGGATTTTGTGTGTGCCCTTTAAGAGTGGGGTCTCTATTTCCCACTGCCCTCTGGGTCTCCCAAAAGAAGCCCTGCTGCCCTTCAAAGCCAAACATTCTGGGGGCTCATCTTCCCTGAGCAGGACCCCTGGGCTGGGGAGCCCGATGTTGGGCTTGGACCCCTCATTCCTCAGGAAGAACCTCTGCAATATTCTCCTGTTTATGGGTCACCCACCTGGGGGTGTGGGACTTGACTACATGGCTCCTCCCAACCCACCCATCTCATTGTGGTTCCTTCTTTATACCTTTAGTTGTAGACGATCTTTTCTGGTAGGTTCCCATTTTTATCATCTCTGCTTGTTGTTTTGGCGAGTCTGTGAGAGGAGGTGAGCTCAGGTCTTCCTACTCGGTCATCTTGGGAGCTCTCCTCTCTACATCTCTTCTGAACCCCTCTCCGTCCCCTCACATTTTGTTGACAGAAAGTAAGATCAGACATCTTCATTCTTCATAACTTCAATAAAGCCCAATTCTTGTTGTGTTCTCCATTTTCCACATGGAAAAGTTGTAACACAGTAAAGTGACTTTTCCCTAAGACTTTTCTAAGGGTGGAGTCATCTTGAAAGGACATCTCACATGTCTCCTCGATTTCAGGCAGAACCACCCGTCAGCTTGGCATCCAGAGCAAGACAGCCCTCCGCCCCTCCGTCTCTTCCATTCTCTGCCCACCCGTCAGCTCTCAGGTTTGCCCAAAGTCTGGAGGGAGATCAAACAGAGCAGCGAAACCTCAGCGCATGGGTCATTTTTTAATGGCAGGGGGTGATGTGAGGATGAATTTCAGAGTTTGGGGCCAAAGAATGAACCTAGAAATGGGCTTGTGCTGGAATATGAGTGTCAGAGGAGGACTGGAGGGGATGAGGTGGAGGAAGCCGGGGAGGGAAAGAGAGCTGTCTGCTTCTGTCAGGCCCGGGCTCCAGAGCAATAGAGATATACTGGGAGTTCAATTTCTGTTTGCCTGAGCCAAGGAGAAAATCTAATTAAATATGGTGTCTGAGTTTGGAGAAGCTGGGATGGGGCTGGAATATAAAGCATGGCAGCTACCCATAGATCATAGGGCAATATTAATAAACCCACAGAAAGGGACAGCAGGGTCCGCTGGAGGTATTGATAAAGTGCAAAGCAAAGACAAAGCCGGCGGGGAATACTGCATGGTAATGCTGATAAAGGCGTACCAGGGACGCCCCCACGTCTGTGGCCCTGAACTGCAGTGAGCGCGGCCCTGCGCTCGTCCCCGCTCCCTTCCCTTCTGCTCTTCACCCCGACTCCGGCCGCACTCTGTTCCCCACGAGCATGCAAACTCAGCATCCATGTGCTCTCCTGAGAAGGACTAGAGGCAGGACAGTAGACGAAGAATGAACAAGAGGAATAAGTGAGTCTCTGTGTCAGCAGGAAACATCAAGGCTACAGAAGGCCCTTCTCTGCAATCTCTGAGAGTGGCCAGATGCACACTGCCTCAAGTGGAGGAAAGTCTTGCCCGGAGGCAAGGGCTGCCTTAAGTGACGACTGTGGCGATGTTCTTTGCCAGGTTGCCCATCATGGGCCGGACACTCGCAGAATTCCCCAGCCCTCTGACACTTCCAGAAGCAAAGCAAAAGCCCCAGGGACTTCAGTTTTCAAAGAACACCAGGAACTCCTTAAGAGTGTAGACCAGTGGGGCTTGGGGTGAGATTCCTGGAGACACTTGTGGCTCCTTCCTGGCTCCTCTGGCTTAGGGGGCTGGGGGGAGTCTCTTGGTGGGTGGAAGCACCACCCCTGCACCCCTCCCCACTGTGCACGCTTTTCTTTCTCAGTGGCCACTGTCACAGAGCTAGGCTCTCAGATCTTAGCTGAACTAGGTTGTTCTTTTGTCTTCTGCATTTAATTGCCATCAGCTGGTATGTTAGGACTGCACCTTATTTTGCTAAGCTTTCTGTGCTATAGCTAGCACCTGCTTGGACTATTTTCAGCAATTTCTATTGTGTATTAATCTGTGCTGTCTACGATGCTGTGTTCTCTCCCAGGGACTGTGTGTGTGACCGTAACAGCAGTTGTCACTCCAAGTAGATCCAGTCTGCGCACATACAACCAAATTTTAAGTCTAACCCTTGACCTCCCACCCACCTCTCCACAGCCCACCTCCACAGCACCTAGCAGCCTCTTCTCGGGAACTGAATCTAGAATCAGGCAGTGCTGGGTGAAAACCCACCCCAGCACTTAGTAGCTGTGTATTAACCTCTCGGACTTCTCCGAGCCTCAGTTTCCTTATCTGTTAAATGGGAAGGACAATCGTTTCAACCGCTCTGGACAAGGTATAAACAGTAAGTGAAACAATCCATGGGAAAAGCGCTCTTCGAGTTCTGAGACTGAGACTCTTATCTGGCCACTGGTCTGGAGAAAGGGAAGCCTTGCAGCAATGAGCAGCGAGCCCAACTCCTGCAGCAGCAGCGGGCACCTGCGCCGCGCGTCACAGCTCCACGCGGCCCTTCTCCACCATTTCATCTGATCGCGACAAAATCTTATAAGGTTTGGCAGCACAGCTGTCACTGTCTTCACTTAGTAGATGAGAAACTGGATCACAGAAGCACCAAGAGATCTTCTAAGATGCAAAGCTGATCGAGTCATTCTGCCGCTGCCTTAAGCTTTTACCTTAGGAGGGAGGAGCAGAATCGCAGTCAGGGCTAAGGCCCACCTCACCTGACCCGGGACATCCTCACGGCCTCCTCCTGCGCCATCCGTCCCCACTCTCCAAACTAGCTGCGTGGCCTTGTCCATCTCCCAGTGGACGCTGCCATCTCCCACGTCCTCTGCCATTCTGCTCACCCCGCTCCAGCCATACAGCGGTTCCGTGGACAGGCCAAGCCCACTTGTGCCTTGGGGCCTCTGCCTGGAACCTTCTTCCCCAGACGTCCGGGGCTCACTTCCTCACATCATGCAGTCCGTCCTCAACATTCACCTTTGCAGCAAGGCCACCCAGGGCTGTGTCACATAAAAGAGCAATTTCCAGTCACTCCCTCTCTCTTCTTTCTTCTTTTCTTCCCTACAAGGCATAGAGCGTCACCAGACCAGTTATCTACTATCCACCTATCTATCCACTTAACTACCTACCTGCCTGTCTACCTACCTACCTATCTACCTACCTACCTACCTGCCTATCTACCTACCTACCTACCTGCCTATCTACCTACCTACCTACCTGCCTATCTAACAATCTACCTATCTATCCATCCATCTATCTGTCCATCTACCTGTCTAACTATCTATCATCTATCTATCAGTTTGCTTACTGTCCACCCCCTGCCCTCACTAGAAGGAAGAGCTAGGACCTCCTTTTACCCACCACTCTTAAGTCAGATCCTGTAAGAGTGCCTGGCAAACAAAATGTGCTCAACAGACAACAGGAGTCATCACTGCTGCTCTCATGCTTCATCCTCATAATAATCTCACGCACTTAGAGGCGGTGTTTAATGGTTAAATGAGCAGGCTGGGAGCCACAGAGTATAGGCTACAGTCCTGGCCCCTCCGTGTACGACCTTTACCATCTTGCGCCAGTGTCTTCACCTCCCCGTGTCTGACTCGTCTTCTGTGAAGCGTGGGTACTGGCAGCACAACAGCGTACGGCTGTTGAGAGAAGTGAACGATATGACCGAGCTTACAGCAAAGGCTGAGTAGGTGTTACCTATTGCTGCTGTGATGCTCGTTACCGTCACCATCAGCATTAACCCTGGGAGTCAGCACAACAAATGATCCTTTCAAAATAAAATTTAAAAATTTATAAAGACTCCAAGAAGTTAACAGCACAAAGTCACAAACGAGCCTCCAGCGGGACAGGAACCAGAGCCCCGCTGGCTAACAGCCAGGGTTGCTGCCGCCATCCCCTGCTGCCCCCTTCACCACAGTTGGACACGCGGGCAGATTCCTGCCCCGGCGCCACCCCACCCTACAGAGAGCGGCCGTAGCCACAGACACATACGCTCTCTTCTCCCCGTCCTGAAACAGACGCTGCATGCCGCCCATCCAGCCGCCACCTCCACTCTTCTTTCCCGTAACAGAACCTCATTTGGGGGGACAGCCATGCAGCCAGGCCCAGGGATGAGCCACCCACTGCCCTGACACAATCACAGAACCTGAATTCCCCTGTGCCATTCCTGGCCAGTGAGACGTAAGGGGATGCAGCTGAAGCCTTGGGGGAATTTACGGAACCCCACCCACTGTCCGCTCCAGACACACTGTCCCTCAGCCAACTGTCCTCACATCTCCTGAAAAATGGACTCCAAGCTGCCACCCTCTCTGTCGTCACCCACCACGTTCACAGCCTCGCATCCAGCTTGGACCCTTCTCCAGGGCCTTCGTTCGTTCATTCCTCAACACCTGCCCGTGCCCAGCACCCGGCTGCTGCTGGAGAGGCAGCTGTGACAGGGCGGCCGTCCCTGTCCTTGGGAAGGTGCCTGCTCTCAGCAGCTCAGAGCCCTGCTTCAGTCTTCAGACTGCCTCCCAACCCCCTACGGGGCAGGCAGAGCAGAAATCTGTGTGTGTGTGTGTGTGTGTGTGTGTGTATTCTTTAAATGTTTTAAATGAGTCTCAGAGAAATTAAGCCACTTGCCCTTGATTAGACACATTTGGAAAGTAACAGAGCTGGGACTTCAAGTTTGGTGTTCTTTCTACCACAGGAAAACTTAAATTCTAAGAAATACAATTCAAAGAGGACTCCTAGGGTCAGAGACGTCCCGCAGTGATGGAGGAGGCCACTCATACAGCCACCCGCTCACGTCCAGCAGCACCTGCGGTGACCGAGGGTGGGGGGATAGGAGGGAACTGGGCCCGTACTCAGGGGATCATGTCCAAGTAACCAAAACTCGCAAGACCCCACACCGAGGGTCCTTCTCTGGGGAACTCTTCTGCCTCTTTGCCTGTATTTGTTGTCATTGTACCCAGTCCGTGAAGAGCAGGAGAGGGCTTACTCCTGGCAACAGAGCAGGAGCCCTGATGGGGCCTGTGATGCTGAAGGTGACAGGAAGAGAGAACGAGAGAGGCCCCTGAGAGGAGGAAGTCTGCGAGAGCTGTTCATGCCCGTCTGCTCTATCAGTCTCTGTGTTCCTTAGACGGCCTTTCGTGTTCAGTGACAAATGTAAACAGCAATCCCAGAGGACGGCCCCCAAGGCTGTTCATCGCTACAGGGACCCTCACCCCAGTGACCTTGGGGAGATGCTTCCTCCACTGGGGTTCATTCGGGCCTCACACACCCATGAGAGATTCCATTCGGAGAGGAGGCCCACGGTCTGTACGTCAGACCTTCCACGCCCGGGGGCGGTGGTGGGTAGGGGCACTGTGGAGAGACGCAGGGGTCAGTACCGCAGACAGGGTGTGGGCCAGCCAGGGTCTGCATCTCCAGGGGGTCGGCTAGGCTGCACTGCATCCGCTCAGCCCCTACTGGGCACCTACCGAAGATGAACAAAACATCAATCTTGCCCTAAAGAATCTTACCATCTAGCAAGTCTGACAGGACCACAAATGAAAAAAAAAAAAAAATTTAAATACAGTATGAAAAGAAATTATGCTAAAGAGAGAGACAGTGAGATATGGAACTAAACATGATCCTATTAGCAAATTAGGAGCAAGGAGAAAGAGGAAACATTTCTAGGGGATGTGGCATTTGAGCTGGGCCTCAAAGGGCGAGTGGAATGTCCAGGACAGGGACTGGGGTGGGGGGCATTCCAGCCTGAAGACCCAAGGTCCACACCGAGTCGTAGGAAAGGATGAAGCCTGCAGGACAGCCCACTGGCGTGTGGACAAGCAGGGCCCTCACCATCTGGGAGGGTTGGGTCTGACCTAATGGGCATGGGGTGTGGATTAGGAGAAACTGGAGGCCCCATCTCATCATTCACAATAACTCTGGGAAGTAAAGAAATGCACGAACCAAAGAAAGACGGGAATGACATACATACAATCCTGCCCACCACCTGCTCACTGAGGAATGTTTGTCCAAACCGATCTTCCCGATGCAAAACCTGGAGGGTCCTGGGGTTGAAGCTGGGAGGGTCTCAGATCTGGGGGTCTGGCAGGGAGGCCGCCTTGACCCACAGTGCAGCTTCCTCCTCTCCTCTCGTGGGCCTTTCTGCCTGTCGCGAAATTACGCTTGGTCACTGACAACATCCCCCAGGCTTCTCCCCACTCCTTCAAAGCCCAGGGTGGTGGATGCCTAGATGGAAACACAGCTTTTCTGATGAAAAAGACCCCTGAGAGTTGGAGGCAAGGGAAAGCTACCATTCTTTCTGTGCTGCACTGACTGTATCCACATCCCTGGGATCTCAGCGGCGTGCAGGACACCATCAGAAGCTGCAGGTGCCTTGCTCTGGCCCTGCTCAGAGTTACTTTGACTCCCATTTTACCCATGAGCCCAGGGCCACAGTCAGCCCAGTCTTCGAGTCCCTCAACACACCTTGTTGAGGGACTCCTACGTGGCTCCCAAGTCCAGGCGACCGGACCCAGGTCTCAGAGCCAAGACCCAAGACCAGCTGGACCCCAGAGTCCTGGCCAGGCACAGAGAGCAGGAGGGAGAGAAAGTACCAATCAAATCACAGTTGCTTTCCCCGCTCCAACAACACGACCACCATCGGTTCTGGGCAGGGCTTCGACAGTCCCACCCCCAGGGCAGTGCGGGGAAGGGGGTGTAGACACCTGGGCTGACTTGCCCGAGGACTCCTGCACATGCTGGAGCAGCGGAGGGCAGGGAGGGGCGGGAGGGCACACAGCACAGACTGCGTGCTGGCTCTGCCACCTCTGATACCGCCACCCTGAGAGGGACACTCGCACCTGACAGAGGGGACAGCCCACCGCTGGAGGAGCTAAGGGACTCAGCCATGGCCACACAGCCAGCAAAGGCAGAGCAGGGACTCAGTGCTGTGGCCCGCCCCCCTCCCCAAGAGCTGGCAATGGCCCCATAAAAGGCAGCCGAAACAGTGCCAGCCCCAAGGAAAGCACCTGGGTGCACCCTTTGCTTCCCAAGGCCTCACTGGTCCTGATGACAGGAGACCCGCGTAGAGAAACGCACACACCCCAGGCTGACACTTGAGCGTCTCCCCTGCAGGAAGTAGAGACAACCCCCTCCAGGAAGTACTCAGAAAGCGCTAGAAACCTAAGGGGCCCTGGATGGAGGCGGGGGATGAAAGGTGAGAGAGGCAGGAAAGTGAGGGTGTGGAAGGGACTAGAGCTGAAGAGGGCCCGGGGGAACCACGCTCTGCATGACTTGTCTCTGTTTCTCTCCCTTTTGTTAATTCTGGGACCAAAGCAGAGCAGGATGCCCCTGGGTGGTCACCAGCTAATTGGCCAAAGATGCTAATTGGCCAAAGACCGCGTAGAGGAGGCAGCAACAAGAGCAGCACGTTCCCTCCCAGGCTGACCCAGGAGTCCCCAGATTCTCTTCTGCCAACAAAGGGCCTGAGGACAGCTGTCTCAGAACCACCTGCATGGGCCTCATAAAAATGCAGGTTCCTGGGCTCCCTCCCCAGGCCACCCAGTAAAATGAGTCGGGTGGTGCTCAGCAATGTCCACTGTTAACAAGTGCCCTGGCACTCTGGTGGGATTCTGACGCCCACCAGCTTCGCACAAAGTGGACACAGGACTTAGGTCCTGAAAAGGGACTCCAAAGGCCCAGCACTGTTCACAGTGACGCTCCTTCCTTGGCTGCTATGCCCTGCGTAGCCCCCATCCCTCCCCTCGTGAAGGGGGCCCTGGAAGCCCCGAGTGGCGTGCAGGCAGGGACTGGGCTTTGTGGACTAGGAAGGTGACCGCCCTCCTCCAGCCTCTGCCTGTGCAGCCAAACAGAGCAAGGGGCCTCCTCCCCCATAAAACTAAGGCCTGAGGTCCTCTGCCTGCTCCCCAGACAAGGGGCCCTGAGTGGGCAGAGGAGCTGAGTGCAGGTGCTGATGGAGGTGCTGGAAGCTGGTGTGCACTATGGACAGTGTGATCAGAGGCACCGGCAGCTGGCAATACCAGGGCAACAGCACCCTCTGCTGGACACAGGACACCGCATCACCCTCCCGCCTGGAGCAGGCTAAGCCTGGTGCCTCTCTCCCCAGACCCCAAGGGAGCTCAAGGCCAGAGGAAGTACCTTTCCTCAGTTGGCACACGGGCCCAGAGAAGGTCCCTCCCCAGGGTGTGGGGCGTCCCCGGGTCCAGCTGGTCCCCAAGGCAGGTCTCCAGAGCCCGTGGAGCTAGCAAACCTCACCCACCTGAGGGGCCAGCCTGACTCGACCATGCGTGGGTCTGAAAACACACCCCTCACACACCGGCTCCCAGAAGCGCTCCCAACAGCTTTATTTTCACCAGACGTTGTCTGGCGCCCCAGCATCTTTAGATGCACCCAGGGCCTGCCACTGTCCAGCACCAACTCCTGGGGGCAGTGGCTGAGAGTCCCTCTGGGAGTGACAGGTTGCCATCTCCCCCCGCCGGAAGGCGGGAGCTCCTGGCTCGGGGGCCCCGCACACCACACAGCTCCTCCTGGGACCAAGCCCTTCATTCGCGGGCCTCCAGGCCCACCCACAGAGAGCTGCCTTAGGAGGGCGCCCCAAGTGACAGCCCCGCAAGGGTGGAGGCTCCGAGGGGAGCACTAGGAAATGGCACTGCAAACCTGGAGGCCCACACTCTCACCTGAGGCCCAGCAGGGCATCCCTTCCACAGGCGGGGGGAGCACCTGAGCCGGCCGCCCTCCCAGTGCTACCGCGAAGCAGAGGGAGGGCGGCTCAGCCGCACAGACAGCCTTTGCCATCTTCCCCTCGAACCCCCCAGGCTTCCCCACCCCAGCAAAGCCCACTGACTGGGGCCCCTGCACCTGCAGGCCTGGGGCCCGCCCTCCTTGACAGAACCAAGCCCAGCTCCCGCTTTGCCCTCCAGCCACGGGCGCCCGCACCCTGCACCCTGGAGTGGTCTAGGAGCTTGCAGAACTCGCCTGCACAGGCGGGAGCCCATCCCCTCCCTGTCTGGCGCCCCACATTCAGCTCCTGGTTTGGCTGGGCGTCCAACACCCTCCTCTGGGCATGGACCAGAGCCACCCCAGCTCTCGGTGGACATCCAGGGCACAGACTAGGCCTCCGTCCTGGGGGTCCCCATGACGCTGGGCCCCTCGCACCTCACTCTGGGCGACAGACTCAGGAGGTGCTGCTCCCACGTCCGTGTCCCAAGGCTCCACTTTGCCGAGACCCAGTCTGTCTTCTGAGACACCAGAGGCCAAGGCTGGGTCTTGGTCCTGTCTCTTCCTAGAATTAAGTTCCCCGTTAGAAAACAACATACATCCCACTGCCAGCAGCACCTCCGCCAAGTCCCAGGGAAGGCCGCCATGTGCAGCATGGGGACCAACTCCCCGCCCACCTGCCCCCCCTCGCCCCACCCTCCCCTCCCGGAAGGATCCATGACCCACAAAGCCTTTATTAGCTCTTTCAGCTTCATTTAACTACACTAATGGCTTGGTCACAGCTGACTGGTCCCAAATTTGCCAGTGATTTTCTTTTAATTTACCGTGGCTCAGTCCCTCTGTAATACAGGTAGAGGAGGCATATTTGTTCCCAAACTCCCCTCCTGGGGTTAATCATGCACAGAACAAAACTCCATCTGAGCCACTTAATGATTTCATTTCCACCCAGGGTCTGGAGGAGCTGCGGCTACAACACCAATCCAGGTCCCTCGCTCCGCACACTCCACATGCTTGAGCGAGAGGGTGGGCCAGCCGGGCCCAGGACTGCGGTCTCCCTTCCTTCCCGAGGGCTACAGCGCCCCTGCTCCTCCAGGTGCCTGAAGCTGGAGCCGAGGGCACACTGCCCGCCCCCCGCCCCCGGCCAGCACGCACGTCTGGCTCCTTTCCTCGGGTACCCTGGCAGGTTCCACGGGGTTCTCTTGCACACACCTGTAGGCTACCCACCTCCTCTCCTGCTGTGATCTCCACCACAACCTGCCTTCCAGACATTCAGGGCCAGGCCCACGTCCCTAACTGTCCTCCACACCTTCCCACAGGGGTGTCCCCTGCCTAGAAGACCCCTCCTCGTTGCCGAAGCCTGGAGAAGCCTCTGCTAAATGTCCCCTCTCAGGGAAGTCCACACTTTCTCTCAAGCAGAGGCCACTCCCTCCTCTGCTCTCCCGTCTATGCTCACACAACCCTGAGTTATGTCTGTGCCTGTCGGCCTTCCACCACCCTGAGCCCCTGAGGACGCCACAGAATGTTCGCCTGGGGAGCCGCTCACGGCTGCACGTAAACGCTCAGGACGCTTCATTTGAGTCAGTAGCCCTACCATAGTTCATGGATGTGGACGTGCACTGTAGTCATCATTAAACTAAGATGCTCAAAGGCCTCCCGTCTGCTCATGCTTCCCAAGTGGCAATAAAATCTAAACCCTGAGTCGCACACAGGCTTCACCTTCAGGAAACCTGTTTTTGCATGGAAATGGCACCATCTGGTGGTTTCCGGCAGAACTGGCGCTCAGTTTGGACTGTGGAGCAGGTGTTGTCCCTTCACTGAACTGTGATCCAGGAGCCTGAGGGTGAGAGGCCTGGCCAGCTGAGCGTCTCTTGGCGCCTCCCCAGGAGCGTGAGGAGAGGTCGGGAAGGCAGAGCTTCTGGGACTGCAGAGAGTGGCCCGTGGACCTCTTCCCTCCCTCCATCCTCCTGCCGAGGTCTGGACTGCAGCCCTGCCCGCCAAGGTCAGCCTGGTCCTGCCCCAGGCACTCTCAGGGGCCACCCCTCCAGCCCAGCCCTGTCTGTCCATCCACCTCCTGGACATCACATGCAAGGCCACATCAGGACCCAAACTGAGCCTACCCCATGAGACCCCTTCCTGGACAGTGCACCCCTGTCGCCAGCTGTCCCCACATCCCTCCTTCCCTACTCTGCAGGTGCCACCAACACCAGGTCACCTCCGTCCTGTCTCAAGCCCATCCCCTCGCTCCCTGGGGACCCCTCCTGGGCTCCTCGCCCCCAACCTGCACCTCAGCCCGGTTCCACAGGTAACACTCCTGCGCTTCCCACCTCTGCTGGGGCCCCACCGCGTGGCCTGGCCCGGGCCCCTCTCCCTCCGCTCCTGTCCAGCCAGAGCAGCCTTGCTGCTTTTCCTCCTGTCCTGGAGCCCCCGCCTGGCCAGTCCTACTGCCGCTCTTCTCACTCCCCTCCTCAGCTACGTGAACAGGCAGAGGGAAGCTGGGAGGGGACAGTGATGGGAAGGAAGCGCAGGCATTCCTGACCTCTAGATATAGTGGGGCAGAGGCTAAGGACCCATCCTACCTCTACCCCCTCCCCTCCACAGTGTCGGGCTGGCCAAGGTCACCACCACCACCACTACTGTCCACCAGAACGACCCCTCACCCCAGCGTACTGCACAGTGGTATGGCCTGAGACGGCCTGCATTCCAATCCTGGCCATGCATCTAATGGTTGTGTGGCATCAGGAAAGCCACTTAACCTCTCTGAACTTCCAGTTCTTCACCTGCAAAATGAGGTGATGATTTTAAAATAAGCGAAAGTCAATCTCAGTTCTCTTCTCTGATCAGGGCAAGTTCCCATTATACATAGTACTCCTTTATGGTAGTTGAGAAAATTGTGACTAATGTAGTCTAAAACTTGTCTCCCCTGTCAACCCAAAAGTTCCACCAGGACAGGGACGGGGGTTTGGTTCACTGCATGCTCCCCAGCCCAGCCCAGCCGAGGGCCCACACACAAAGTGGCTGGGAAGGGGGGCCTGGAGCCAGAAGGCCGGGCTGGGCTCCATCACTCCTCTATCGCAAAGTGACTCTGGTCAAGGTAACCACCTCGTGGTCTTACGTGGTCTCCTCGCTAATAATAAAAGTACCTACACCAGAGGGCTGCTTGGGTTAAGTGCTTATAGTCTCTGGTACGTGCTAAGAGGTCACCAAACACTGGTTGTTATTCTACTAGACACTCAGTAAATGTGAGACGGTACCTCCAGTCTCTGGTCTGTGTGTAAAGAGCTTGGAAGTCCTCACCCGTCCTTGCAATAAGAGAAAAAGCTGAATAAACCGAAGAGCAACAACTCTTCCCAGATCCATCAGAGAACTAAGGTCACGGGGCAAACCACTGACCTGAAACTAGGAGAGACAGACAGGTGGATACAGAGACTCACAATGTACCAGAGCAGAACCTCCAGGAACCAGGGCCAGGGAGCAAGGCTTAAACTATAGCTGATGGACTACTGGTAACTCAGTGTGGACAGGCTTGAGAGTTAACAAGTCCAGGAGGCCAGTCTTAGGAAGGACCTAAGGAACCCCACCAGGTTCTCACAGTGAAGGTCAGAGAAACCTCCCCCACCCCCATCTCCCAGCAAGAGGAGGGGGAAATAGCCATTTTGAAATATGTCTTAAGCATTCTGTTTTCCTTAACAAAGGCCTGCTCTCAAGGAAAACTATTTTGCCAGAGCCTACCTGGCCGAGGGAAGGAAAATATTCAACTGTAGCCCCCTCCCACTTTCCCGTCCCTCCTGAGGTAGGAGTTGGGGGAGAAACATATGTGAAGGTCACAGGCCAGGCGCACAGGTTAACTGAGACCAAGGCCAAGTTAGAGGATTACAGGAGAATCTCTAGGGAAACCCAAAGACAAAAAGCAAGGACATGAAAGGATATTTTAGCCTCTGACACCACAGCTGCTGGAAGGAGTAAACACAGCCTGACCCCTAACCAGACAAGTATAAAACCTCACACTGAAGACCTGTCTACCTCAGTTCCTCTATCTCATTCATCTTACCTGGCTTTCAGCAAAAAACTACAAGGTATGATGAAAGGTGAAATATACATTCTGAAGAGATAGAGCAAGCATCAGAACCAGACTCAGACATGGCAGAGAGGTTGGAATTACCAGACTGGGAATTTAAAACAACCTTGATAAATAGGCTAAGGGCTCTAGTGGAAAAGGTGGACACCATGCAAGAACACATGGGTAACATAAGTAGAGAGATGGGAACCCCAAGAAAGGATCAGAAGGAAATGCCAGAAATAAGAAACACTGAAATAGAAATGAAGAATGCTTTGACGGGCTCATCTGCAGACTAGACACGGACAAGGAAAGAGTCAGTGAGGTTTAAGAAACGTCAGTAGTAATTTTCCAAATCGAAAAACAAAGAGAAAAAAAAAAGAACGAAAAGAAGTGGAGGAGAATATGCAAGAACTGGCGGACAATTACAGAAGGTGTAACATTTGAGTAATGGGAACACCAGGAAAGAAACAAAAAGAACGGAAAAAATATATGAGGTAATAATAGTTGAGAATTTTCCAAAATTCATGACAGACCCCAAACAACAAATCCAGGAAGCTCAGAACACCAAGCAGGATAAACACCAAAACATCTACACCTGAACGTATATTCAAACTGTAGAAAATCAAACACACACACAAAATATCTTGAAAGCTGGGGTGGGGGGACCTTACCCAGAGAGGAGCAGGATAAAAACACATCCAACTTCCCTTCAGAAACCATGCCAGCAAGAAGAGAGTGAAGCAAAATATTCAAAGTGTTGGGGGGGAAAAAAACCCCTAGACTTCTGTATTCTTCAAAGCTGGCCTTCAGAATGAAATGGAAATACTTTCTCAGACAAAGGAAACTGTTGCCAGCAGACCTGCCTTGCAAGAAATGTTAACAGTTCTTCAGGAGGAACAAGGATGTAGGTCAGAAACATGGGTCTACATAAGGAAAGGAAGTGCTCTAGAGGAGGAGTAAATGAACATAAAATACTTGAGTGAAATAGACATGCCACGCCTTCCCCAGGAAGTCCTCCTGCCCCAGCACAGCCCTGCCCCTAACACCCCAGGAGCCCCAGCTAGCCTGCTTCACACAATGGTAGGGGCCTGTCAGCTGTCGCCCCGCAAGGCTGAGAGCCTGTGTCCCCAGAGGCAAGCCCGTGACGTGCTCAGGGTCCAATGAATGAATGATGGCAAAGCACTCACACCAGAGGCTGGGATGGTGGTTAAATAGTGCATCTCTTTATCAGCAGTTCAGCAAGAAGACTCCAGTGCTGCCACTGTCACAAGGAAGGGCTCACTCACTGGATTCTTTCTGCCCAGGTGTGGTCGCTCCTCAGGTCAAGGGGGGTTGGACATCCTTCCGACACAGGCAGCTCCTTGACCCTGAAGGGCATCAACCTGGGAGGCAGGGAAATGCCCAGGGGCGCATCACGGAAATGTGCGAAGGCTGACAGGCAGGACTGGCAATGCCTCCTTACGCCCGCTGCTCTCGACATTCAGAGCAGGATGCAGGAGTGGGAAGACCCACGAGGAGGAGGGGTGGTGTCAGGCAGAGCTGGTGCGGGAGCCTGGCTCTGCACCTTCAAACACAGAGGTGCCAGCAGGCACCCCCGACTCCTCATCCCTGCTGACGTTAGCAAACCACTGACATGGCGCTTGCCACGTGCTGGACCCCATGGCCCACAAGGCAACGTCCTGAAGTCAGGAAACAGGCACCAGGGCATGAAGCAATGGCCCACGCTGGAGCTGGAAGAAAGCCATCACCTGCTCCCCAGGGTGGCCTAACCTCTACTGTGAGTACAGCTGCACCACCACACCCTCCTCTTACAGTCATTTGGGTCAGATGAGAAACCTAGGCAAAGTGTCTTGAGCAGAGCTGGCATACAGTAGGCGCTCAATAACTGCTAGCATACACCTCCACGGCCCTCCTCTAAGCATGCTGGTGGCCCCCCATCAGCCGCCACGAGGATCAGCATGGTCTCTACTGCGTGGCAGGGGTGCAGCAACCCTTCCCGGACAGGTACCTCCTGGAGAGGCAACGCCTTGGCATGCCACCTTCCAGAGCAGCACCAACAGCCGCTGCCATGACCGCTGGTGCCGTGTGCAGGCCGAGAGGCCACACGGCCCAAGGTCACGGCCCTGATCGGGGGCTGGGCCAAAACCTGTGCACCCTCCCTCCCACCCCAGTGCTGTGTGACCCTGTGACTCAGAGAGGGGTCAGCAGACCAGCAGCAGCTACACCCAGACCAGAGCTGCAGGTCCCACCACAGCCTCGACCGCCCGGCCCCTGAGACCCCGGGGCCCGTGGACAACTGAGAAGCACTGGTCTGCGACCCCACAGTGAAGACTCAGAGACGCAAACCTGACCTTGACTCCAAGTCCTTCTGGAAATCTAAGAGGCGTGGCAGGAGCCTCAGGCAGCTGCCTGCTCCCCGACCCCCAGTGGCCCAGGTGCAGGCCCCTCACTGGTATTCTCAAGCGCCACCCAGTGCGCCGGCTCCCTGCCCAGGGAGGCCGTCCTCTGGCCCGGCCCCTCACCTGTCAGCCCTCTCACCTGCTGCTCTCAGCAGTCTGAGTAGGAATTGCTCTTGTGAAGCTCCTGAGATGCCTCATTCGTAAGATGGCATATGCTGCAGGGGACGGAGAGGAGAGGAGAGGAGAGGCAGTGGGGAGACCACAGGGCGGCAGAGCTCCCCCGAGAGCACAGACCCAGACCGTCGCACAGGGCCAGGTGGGCCGGCAGCCCGAGCCTAGGCCCAGGAGCTGAGTCCTGGGAAGAGGCGCTCAGCCCAGAAGGGCCCCTGGCTTGGCCGGGCCCAGGGCTGGAGCTAAGGGAGACCCACGGAGAGGCCAGCAGCACTCCACCCACCTGCCCCCAGTTAGGACACGAATCAACTCCTCTCAAACGCTTACCTTCGTCTCACCTGCTCTATCCGTTCTCGCATGGCATCATTTCTCACCTCGCTTGGCACTTGGAAGATACGGGTATGGCTGCAAAACACCATCAGACGTTGGGGTTCCCAGGTTCCTTCTCTTCTAACCAGTCACCGTGGAACCTCCAGGGTTGGAATCACGGGGGACCATAGCTCTGACCCTGTCACCATGAGCTTTTGAGCTGCACCTTCACCCTCCTTGTATCAGTAACACAAAGCATTCTTTTTACTAACCAAGTACCCCTGAGCCCCCCAATGATCCTGGGCAGGTAGCAAATGGTCCTAAGGAGAGTCAAGGAGACGGAGAGGTTATGAGCCTTTGCTAGAGTTACAGAGGGAGTCTGAATTCCTCTCCAGCTTCGTCACCAGCTCTCTATCATCAGCATTGTGCCACAGTCACTATGGTTTAGAGATCCTTCTAGAACATTCTGTCACAAAGAAGCTGCAGGCTCCTCTTTGCTGCTGTTTTTGTTTTATTTCACTGTTCTGGACTTGCCTTCCTCACCACAGTCCACTTCATGCCGTTCCCAACTCCACACCCCAACAAACCCTCACAAACCCTCCACTCCAGGAAAAGCAGCCTGCCCACTGGACCACCATTCTTGTGCCCACTGGACCACCCCATGCTTGACAGTGCCTTCTGGGTAATGCCTTGCTCTAGGTGCTTTGGGGTTTTCCCTGTGAGTTCAGCTTTGATACCGCCTATGAGGACCCGCAGCCCAAACGTGCTCCGGAATATGGCTCATATAAAATGGAGCTGGTCAGTGCCCAAAGAGAGAGAGAAGAAAGGACAGAGGGCCTGAGGGGACAGGGGGATGCCTCCGAGAAGAAGGGGACACAGAGGCTGGACGGGGTTGGCCAAGGTGCCAGGCTCCTGCCCGTGTGGAAGGCCCTACCTGGCTCGGGCTCCTGTGTGTCCAGTCCCTGCCCAGACACGGGTCAGCCCAGGTGAACGTCCTGCTAGGAACCCTTCTGAAGCCTAGGCAGCAAAGCCGAGAACCTGTGCAGCCCGGCCCCCTACTGTGCCCTCCTACTGGTGTCCCCAACATGTCCTTCAGTGCTCACATGCTTCTCCACCCAGGTCACTTGTATCCTTTCAAATGGGGAACTTGGTTTATGTTGTTCTCTCTTCCAGAGGCCCTAGCAAACATCAGGTGGCCAGTACACATCTACCATATAAATGAGCATTCAGTGGTGCTTAATAAAGGGATATGCAACCCTGACTACGTACTTAATGAAACTAATAGGAGGATACCAAAATCAGTGGATTGGAGGGAGAAGCAGGCTGAGTTTATTGGTCTAAAATCTCCACAGAATACCAAGAGTGGAGAACTTGTATGTAGAAAATTGACTGATTTCTGTCCCATGTCTCCAAAGCTGTAACCTACTTACGCTACACAGCCAAGCTCTAAAAAATACCAGAGGATGACGTTCAGATTGTCCAAACCAAGGAACTGCAACAGCTAGAGCTGGTAGCGTGGCCAGGTCAGGGGAGGACAAGCCTCCCACATGCAGGGCGGTGGATGGGGGACAGTCACCAATGTTCATGATTTGGGCGACCTTGGCCGGCTTCCATCCAAAAAGACCCTTTCCCAGGGAGGCCTCAAATTAGACCATTCCTCTTATGCAATTCTTGAGCATTTGAATCCTCTTTTAAAATGCTAATGCCACTGGAAGGGGTAAACACAGGAAAACTGTACATCTTGAAGCAAAAACAAATTTCTTGAGAAACATATCTTCCTTGATAGGAGACAGCAAAGCTGGCGATGGGGGCACAGAAAGGAAGTCAAGTCCAGAGATGAGAGGGGGCTCCTTCACAGAGGGGGGAAGCCCAGTGGAATCCCACAATGACTCTACTGGGAAAAGAGACCATCCCAGAAGGAGGCAGGGAAGCGTGTGCCGAGGCAGTGAGCCAGGTTCCAGGCCCAGCTCCCCTGCCTGGAGTCTTGCTCTTCAGAGCCAGGAGAGGTGGTGGCAGTGTAGATGGTCTGTGCAGGCTGGGGCTGACAAAGCAGCTACTGTGGAGCACAGAATTCTAGCCTCAGGGCTGAGAAACCTCCTCTCACCTCCGCCCAAGACGAGGGCTTTGGCTTTTGCACTTTATGAGCCTATTTTCTTTTCTTTTTTTTTAACATCTTTATTGGAGCATAATTGCTTTACAATGGTGTGTTAGTTTCTGCTTTATAACAAAGTGAATCAGTTATACATATACATATGTTCCCATATCTCTTCCCTCTTGCGTCTCCCTCCCTCCCACCCTCCCTATCCCACCCCTCTAGGTGGTCACAAAGCACCGAGCTGATCTCCCTGTGCTATGCGGCTGCTTCCCACTAGCTATCTATTCTACATTTGGTAGTGTATATATGTCCATGCCACTTTGTCACAGCCTACCCTTCCCCTTCCCCACATCCTCAAGTCCATTCTCTAGTAGGTCTCTTTAAAGTGCAGCCACTTCTGGACAAATCAAGTGCAAAAACAACAGAAATCTGAAATTTATTCAGAAGCATTTAAGAAATGGTAAGCAAGCCCAGTTTTCCAACCCCTCTAGTCATTTTAAAATTTAGCAATGAGCTGGGCTTTCAAAATAGCAAAAATATTCCCTTAAGACCCCAAAGCAAGGGCTTCCCTGGCAGTGAGGGTTCGAGCCCTGGTCTGGGAAGATCCCACATGCCGCGGAGCAACTGAACCCATGTGCCACAACTACTGAGCCTGCGCTCTGGAGCCCGCGAGCCGTAACTACTGAGCCTGGGTGCCACAACAACTGAAGCCTCCATGCCTAGAGCCCGTGCTCCGCAACAAGAGAAGCCACCGCAATGAGAAATGAGAAGCCCGCACACCGCAACGAAGATTCAATGCAGACAAAAAAAAAAAGAGACCCCAAAGTAAGGCTGAAAAACTCAAAGGAGTCAATGTCTCTAGAGAAGGAGGGCCGAGGGTTTGTGTTGGCCAGTAATCCCAAAGAGGGGGGCTTGTGCTTTCTCTGCTTCCCCCTCCCCACAGCATGCCTAGCTTGGGGCAGATGAGATGCTTTACCTCCATCTTATGAACTGGATTCTTGTTCTTTCCTCCAGGACCTCCTGACTCTGGTTTGTTAACAAACCAGACTTTGAGAGGTGGTGCTTCACCTAGGAAATCCGGGTGGAGTCCAGTGGTTACTGCCCAGCAAGGACCCCACGGCCAGGGTGGAGCCCAGCCTGGACAAGCTCTGCCCACTTGCCCAGGACCCTTTGCAGTAGGACCCACCTCCCCCTTCCCCTCCCCTTGCCCCCTCCCCAGGATGGGCGACTCAAAGGTTCCATTACCTCGTCTCTGGTCACATGTACATCTTGGCCATGCGTGGGAGGGCAGTTGGTGGACATCTTCTCCTTTATGTCCTGGGAAGCCTCTTCTTCAGTCTGAAAGACAAGCAATTTCCCTCAGAAAGTGTCACTCTATCTGGCCCCTATTCTCCCTCCTCTTCCTTTTCCCGTTTCTTCTTCCCCATCACAACACACACATGCGTGCCCACACAAACACGCTGTATCGCACAGTTCCTGCAATTAGCTCGTCTACTGCTACCTTCCTGTGGAATTCCAGGGACTCAGTAAGTCATGGGCCCAAGGTCCTCCTGAGACACCCTGCAGTGGGGCCACGCATCTGAAACCCCCTCCCCTCCCGTGTGCCTGAGAAGCAGGGCGGGGCTGGTGGTGACGCCAGCCCGTCTCTGGCGAGGGGACAGCCCGGGTCCTTCCGGACATGTGGTGGATCAGACACGGCTCTAGGCAGGCTGGTGGGCAATGAGCTTGGGTTTCCTGGTTGTAGGGGGAGGGACGTACAGCTCCCTGCACCCACTGAGGCCAGCCCTCTACAATCTGTGGTACCCTGAGTCCCAGAGGAATCTCACTCACCTTTTTCAACCAGTGCTGTACTACAGACACAGCCTCGCTCTCCACAACTTCCACGTCCTGCAACAAAGTGGTAAGTCGATGTCCTCAGAATACAGAGAGACCCAGCCCCTCCTCCATTATCCACAGTTAGCACTGTGAGATCTTCTCTCCAGAAGTGCAGCAGGGGCTCAGAGGGGAAACGATACCTGACACACTTTCCACGTGGCTACCACCAGCCCCACTTACCGAACTGACTTTCGGTGGGAAGGGGAACCCGGCACCTTTCCGGGCGAGAATGTACACAATCCATGTTGTAATTATCATCTTTGGACTTACACCAGGCCTCCTTCGTGGCTCCCTCCTTCCACTGAAGCAGGCTGAGAACTCCTCTGGCACAAGGAGGTCCTTGGAGGGAGGTGCCCACCTGATTGGCTGGCCAATGATGATGTGACAATGACCTCCTTTAATCCCCAGGGTCAGAGTGTAGAAAAGAAAGGTGAGGAAGTGTCCACATTAGTGATGCCCACAGCTCAGAAATGGAGGTGGGAGGTGGGCAGTCAGGATATGAGCCTGAGAAAGATACAAGAGGGAAGTTACTGAATCAAAGATAGAAATTATGGAGGGTAAGGGAGGCTTATGGCTGGTCACCCACTCTTGAGCACTGCTGAAGCAGAAAGAGATTTTATAGTCAAAAGAATACATTTGTAACAAAATAACCTGGGCCCTCTAGACATTCGTTCAAACCATGCCACAGCATTTCTTATTCTTCCTCTTACAAATGGGGAGAAAGGGCCTGTCCACCCAGAAAACATCAAAGATGGAGGAGCAAAACTCTCAACAAGGACGTTTTACTTTTGTGTCTACTTTGTTTACACAAGTGATTCAAATCACAAAAAATAATCCAAACAATAAGAGGTAAAGGGTAAAAAGTACAAGTACCATTTCTTGTGAAGCGTATTTCCTGATTTTCCCAAGTCACCCATAGTGGACTGCCTAGGTGGAAGGGCAGTTAAGTGGAAATGAAAGGGGGGCTCTGTTGTGACTTCATAGTTGGGGGCAAACAATTGACAGGGGCTCAGATAACTGCTATTCCCATCTAGAACCTTCACCAGGGAAGTGAAGTTCACGATATCCTAAAGCAAATGTTTAGCTGCTCTGTAAAGTAGTTGTAGCCTAACCCTGAGACTATTCTCAAGGTCTCAGAAATGAGGGTTGTAATCCTGTCTCCACCACTAACCTGTTATGTGATGTTGACAAAATCATTAGTCCCTCTGGTCCTAGTTTCTTTGTCTTTAAAATGAAAAGAAAAGGATAATGTCTCTAGTTTTCTTCCAGCTCTAACCGTCTATAAATGTTCTATTCTGATTCTTCTGAAGAGTATAGAAAACCTTTATCTCACTCTCCCCAACGTCCCTAAAATAGCCACTATATCTCCTCACTCTCAACAAATCAGCTCAATTTTACATCTTCTCTAGGCTATGCCAAGGCAACAAACAAGTCCCCACATGAAAGCCGAGACTCACTCTCACTCTCGAAACACAAGTTCAGGGTAGCTGTGCTCCACTTGGTGACTTAGAGATACAGGGATGAATCCGTCCTCTGGCTCCATGCTGTCAGCATGTGACCTCTATGACTGCCAAACAAAGGAAGAGAACACATGGAGGAATAAAATCACCTCTTCTGTTCTAGCCCAAAGGCTTCTTCTTAAAGCTTTTTGGCCAGTATTAGTCATATGACCCCAAACCAATGCCAAGGGAGGCTGGAAGCTGCAAACCAGAAGATGAAATTACTCAACAACACCTCTGTTTCTGCTACTATCTCCTAAAAACTGTTTCCATCCTTACTGATGTAATTTTATTGTTTGAATACTTAAAACATCAATGTTATTCAAAAATTAAAACTACATGAAAAGACAAACTCAGGGAAGTTCCATCTCCTTCCCTGTCTCTTCAACTTTGTTCTTCAGAAGGATTTTCATAAGTTTCTAGGCTGTGCATCTGTGTTTATGTTTCCAAAATGAAACACATACATAAATCTATTCTCACATTTTATTACTATGTTATGAAATGCATACAGTAAAATATATAAATACATTCACAGCTCAGAAAAAAATTTTAAGCATGTGTGCACACACACGCACACACACATACGTGTGTTTATATACACACACGCACATACATACACGTTTCACCACCACCCAGATCAAGATATAGAACATTTCCAGCACCCCAACAGGCCCCCAGACCCACAAGGGGACCAACATTTTGACATCTATCACCATAAGTGTTTTGCCTAGTATCCCACTGTATTACCATAACACAAATTATCTATCAAATTTACAACTGATGGACATTTGTGTTATATCTAGAAGTTTGACGCTTTTTGAAGTACTGCTGCTACGAACATTCTTTTACCTATCTTTTCCCTGACATAATCACTAAATCTTCTGTACATATACATAACAAAGAGCAGAGTTGCTAGGTCACAGGCTTTACATATATTTAGTACTAGTATATAACAGAGTACTGGGGACTTCCCTGCTGGCGCAATGGATAAGACTCTGCACTCCCAATACAGAGGGTCCAGGTTCGATCCCTGGTCAGGGAACTAGATCCCACATGCATGCCACAACTAAGAGTTCACATGCCGCAACTAAGGAGCCCATCTGCCGCAACTAAGGAGCCAGTGAGCTGCAACTAAGGAGCTGACCTGCTGCAACTAAGACCTGGTGCAACCAAATAAGTAAATAAACAAAATATTTAAAGAATAAAAATAGGGGCTTCCCTGGTGGTCCACCTGCCGATGCAGGGGACACGGGTTCGTGCCCCGGTCCGGGAGGATCCCACATGCCACGGAGCGGCTGGGTCCGTGAGCCATGGCCGCTGAGCCTGTGCGTCCAGAGCCTGTGCTCCGCAACGGGACAGGCCGCAACAGTGAGAGGCCCGCGTACCGCAAAAAAAAAAAAAAAAAAAGAATAAAAATAAAAACAAATTCTCACAAAATGTTAAAAAAAACAAAAGAGTACTGCAAGGCAGTTGTACCAACTACTGCCTGTAAGAGTTACTTCATGTTTCTGCCAACACTTGTTATTGTCACTATTTTAAAGTTTAGACAGATGATTGGAGGTATAATGCGAATCAGGAATAGTTTACTTTTCACTGAAGTGATTCATGGCATTATGCATCGGAGCTACATGGTAACTCTATTTTTGAGGAACTGTCAAAATCTTTCCTAAATGGCAGCATCATTTCACATTCCCTCCATTAATACATGAGAGTTCCAATTTCTCCACATCTTTGCCAACATTGTTAGCATCTGTCACTCTGATATGAGACATTCTAGTGACTATGAAGTAGTATCCCATTGTGGTTTTGGTTTGTATTTCCCTAATGATTAATGATGCCACGCATCTTTTCATGGGCTTATTGGCCATTTGTATATCTTCTTTGGAGAAATGTATATTCAAATCCTTTGCCATTTTACAATTGACTTATTTGTCTTTTATTGTTGAGTTGTAAGAGTTCCTTATGTATTCTGGGTACAAGTGTCTTATCAGATACATGCTTAGCAAATATTTTCTCCTATTCTATGGGCTGTCTTTTCACTTTCTTGATGATATCATTTGAAGAACAAAGTGATCAATAAAGTCATCATTTATCACACAAAATGATGGAGTCCAATTTATCTATTTTTACTTTTGTTGCTTGTGCTTTTGGTGCCATATCTAAGGAACTGTTGCCTAGCCCATGGTCATGAAGATTTATTCCTTTGTTTCTTCTAAAAATGTAGCTTTTACATTTATGTCTATGGTCTATTTTCAGTTATATACGGTGTGAGGTGGGGGGGGTCCAACCTCATTCTTTTGCATGTGGAATCCAGTTGTCCTAGCACCATTCGTTAAAAAAAGAAGTACTTTCTCCATTGAACCGTGTTGGTACCCTTGTCAAAAATTAATTAACTATAAATGTAAGGGTTTGTTTCTGGACGGTCAACTCCTTTCCATTGATATATGTATCTATCCTTATGCCAATGCCACACTGTCTTGATTACTATAGCTTTCTAGTATGTTATGACATTGAGAAGTGTGAGTCTCCAACTTTGTTCTCTTTTTTAAGATTATTTTGGCTATTGTGAGTTCCTTGCATTTCCACATGAATTTTAGGATCAGAATTGTCAAGTTTTGCAAAAAGAAAATAAAAGCCTGTGGCATCTTGATAGGGATTGCATTGAATCTGTGGATTGATTGGAGAGTACTGTCATCTTCACAACGATCTTCCATTCCAAGAACATGGAGTGTTTTTCTATTTATTTATATATTCTTTAATTTCTTTCATTGAAGTTTTGTAGTTTTCAATGTACAAGTCTTGTATTTCATTTATTAGGCTTATCCCTAAGCATTTTATTCTTTTTGATGCTATTGTAAATGGAATTTTCTTAATTTCATTTTTGAATTTGGCATTTCTTCTGTATAGAAATATAGTGGATTTTTAAGTATTAACCTTGTACTTTATAACTTTGCTGAAATCATTGTTTGTAAGTCTTTAGTGGTTTTCTTAGAATTTTCTACATACAAGATCATGTCTTCTATGAATAGAGATAATTTTCCTTCCTTTCCAATCTGGATGCCTTTTCTTTTTCTTGCACAACTGCCCCAGCTATGCATTGTTAAGTAAAACTGGAGAGAGTAGATATTCTTTTCTCGCTCCTGATTTTAAGAGAAAAGCATTGTCTTTTATCATTAAGTATGGCATTAAATGAGGGGTCTTTGTAGATGCCTTTTATCAAGTTGAAGACTTTTCCTTCCTATTTCTAGATTTTGAGTGTTTTTCTCACCAAAAAGCATTGGATCTTGCCAAATGCTTTTTCTGCATTTGAGACGATCACGTGGTTTTTGTCTTTCACTCTATTAATATCATATATTAATTTTTGATTTTCAGATGTTAAATGAGTCTTGTACTCTTGGGATAATTCCACTTGTATATAATTCTTTTTATATGTTGCAGGATTCAGTTTGCTAGTATTTTGTTGAGGATTTTAGATCTAGATTTATAAAAGCAATTGGCCTACAGTTTTATTTTCTTGTAATGGTCTTGTCTAGTTTGGTATCAAGGTAATACTGGCCTCATAGAATGAATTGGAATATGTTCCCTTCTCTTATATTTTTGGAAAGAGATTGCAAAAGATGGATAATATTAAACATCTAAATATTTGGTATATATTTAACTTTTTAAGAAACATCAAGTTTTCTTCAAAAGAGGCTGTGACATTTTACATTCCCACCAGCAATGTATGAAGGTTTGCGTTTCTTTGTATCTTTATAACACTCATATTGTCTTTTTATTTTATAAATTTATTTATTTATTCTTTGGCTGCATTCGGTCTTTGTAGCTGCGTGCAGGCTTTCTCTAGTTGCAGCGAGTGGGGGCTACTCTTCATTGCAGTGCGTGGGCTTCTCATTGCAGTGGCTTCTCTTGTTGCGGAGCACGGGCTCTAGGCACGTGGGCTTCAGTAGTTGTGGCACTTGGGCTCAGTAGCTGTAGTGCACAGGCTTCGTTGCTCTGCGGCATGTGGGATCTTCCCAGACCAGGGCTCAAACCCGTGTCCCCTACACTGGCAGGCAGATTCTTAACCCACTGCACCACCAGGGAAATCCCTGTCTTTTTAAGTCATAGCCATTCTAGTTGTTGTGGAAAGAGGTATATCATTTGGTTTTAATTTGTATTTTCCTAATCATTTATAATGTCAATAATATTTTCATGTGTTTATTATTTGCATACTTTTTTTTTTTTTTAATCTGTTGGCCGCACCACACGGCGTGTGGGATATTAGTTCCCTGACCAGGGATTGAACCTGTGTCCCCTGCACTGGGGGTGCAGAGTCTTAACCACTGGATGACCAGGGAAGTCCCT
The DNA here is from genome assembly GCF_005190385.1 of Monodon monoceros. Taxonomy (NCBI): domain Eukaryota; kingdom Metazoa; phylum Chordata; class Mammalia; order Artiodactyla; family Monodontidae; genus Monodon; species Monodon monoceros. The sequence goes on along the minus strand of NW_021703784.1, from coordinate 680,113 downwards.
ACATATACTTTAGTTGGTGTAATATCTATTCCATTTTTAATATTAGGTTTGTCTTCTTTTTGTTGAGTTTTAAGTTCTTTATATATTCTGAATGCAAGGCTTTTATCAAATATATGATTTACAAATGTTTTCTCCCAATCTGTAGCTAGTCTTTTCATTTTCTTAATAGTTTCTCTTTTTTTTTGAAAGGAAAAAGCTTTTACTTTTGATAACATCAAATTCTACGTTTTTGACGGAGTATGCTTCTGGTGTCATATCTAAGAACTACAAGGTCATGAGGACTTTTTCCCTATGTTTTCTTCCAGAAGTTTTGTAATTTTAACTCTTATATTTAGGCCTATGATCCACTTTGAGCTATTTTTTGTGTGTATAGCATGAGGAAGGATCTGAATATATCATTTTGCATATAAGTATATAATTATACCAGCATCATTTGTTGAAAAGACTATCCTTTCCTCCCACTAAACTGCCTTGGCAGCTTTGCTGGAAATTCAATTGACCATAAGAGTTTATTTCTGTATCTCAATTTTGTTCCATTGACCTACATGCCTAGCCTTACACCAGTACCAGACTGACTAGATAATTATAGCTTTATAGTAAATTTTCAGACAAAGTAGTATAAGTTCTCTTTCTTTTTTTCTGGCTATCCTAGGTCCTTTGAATTTCCATGTAGAATTTAAAATTAGCTTGCCAATTACTTCTTTTTAAAATACTGTTGGAATTTCGATAGGCATTGTTTTGAAGCTATAAATCCATTTTTTCTAAGCTGTCTAGTTTGTTGGCACAAAGCTGTTCATAGTATTCCCACCTCTTTAATACCGTGGGGTCAATGGCGATGTTCCCTCTTTCAATTCTGATTTTGGCAATTTGTGTCTTCTCTCTTTTTTTCCTGCTCATCTTAGCTAAATATTTGTGTTTACTATTGTTGTTAATCTTCTTGAAGACCACCTTTTGCTTACATTGTCTTTCCCTATTTTTTTTCCTCTGTTATTTTTTGGTTTTCTATTTCCCTGATGTCTAATGCAATCTTCATTATTTCCCCCTTGTGCTTGCTCTGGGAATAAATTCTCCTTCAAGAATGCAAGGGAGAAATTCTGCCTGAGTTTCCAATCTGTGGGCCTGCCCTGCAGATCGTGGACCTGCCAGCCTCCAAAATCACATGAGTCAATTCCTTAAAATAAGTCCCGTAGGTAGAGAGACAGGTAAATAGATGATATAGGTACAAAGATGACACAGATAGCCTGTTGACTGTTTCTCTACAGAAGCCAGAATAATACGGACTTTAGTATCAAGAATAGCTCTGGAAGAACAGAATTCTAAGTATGTTTTCTGAATTGGCTCTGGGGTTTCTGGAATTGGTTCTCCAGAGAGCATTTTCCATGACAAGATGTGGTAAAAGAGATATTCATAATATAACTATTGGATCCTCCTAATCAATACTTATAAGAGGTAAGGTTCTAGGTGACTGAATTCGATACTTTAGAACATTTCTGTGTAACAAGTATAAGGAGTTTGACTGGCTGCTCCTAATTACAGTAGACAAAGTGGGGAAAGAAAAGGATGAGCTTAGGGATTCAGATTCCCAGTTTAAGCACTGCATAAACGACCTGAAAGTTTCAATAGCTTCCCTGAAAGAAGCCTTTATCTCCTGTCACAGTGCTGAGATTACCTTAAGCCAAACCCGCAGTCTCACCCTGCAGGTGGCTAAATTACAACCCAAGTTGAGTTTCCAGCCTCACAAGGTGTCTGCTGGTACCGTGAAGGTGTTGACTGAGAAGTAATGGGATCCTGAAGACTGGAATGGGGACATATGGGCAGATCCTGAGGAAGCTGGGGATACTGAACCCTGACATTCTGCTGAGTCTTCTTTTCCAGCAGAAGCAGTCCTTTCACCAAGTTTGAAGAGATTAATCCTGCTTTGCCTCAGGAAACTGTAATGGCCTAACCCAAGATACTTGCCTTGCAAGACACTGTTGATTCTCCACAGGACCCATCCCCACTACCCCTATTGGCTTTTACATTTGTAATTGCACTCAGAAGTCCTTAACAGGTGAGGGACAAAGTGTGTCCCACAAGGAGCTGCACTACACTCCAAAGGAACAATGCGGGGCTTCCCTGGTGGCGCAGTGGTTGAGAGTCCACCTGCCGATGCAGGGGACGCGGGTTTGCGCCCCGGTCCGGGAAGGTCCCACATGCTGCGGAGCAGCTGGCCCCGCGAGCCATGGCCGCTGGGCCTGCGCGTACGGAGCCTGTGCTCCGCAACGGGAGAGGCCACAACAGTGAGAGGCCCGCGTACCGGAAAAAAAAAAAAAAAAGAACAATGTGATTTTTCCAACTTCTACATACATAAATCTGGGGAAAGTGTGTGGGTGAATATTAAGGGTCTAAGATAATGGTGGAAGGAACCTAAAGTCAGATCTGGACCAATTTATTGATGAGGGTCCACTGAGCAGATTCTCATTTAATATTACAGCTTGAGGAGTTAGAAAGCATTCTAACAGTTTGTTTGGTTGAAACATGGACCAGCAGGTGACCTACACTCAATGAATTTGAAATGCCAGAATTGCTTTGGTGTGCTTTAGAGAAAGGTATCCAAAGGTTTAGGGAGGTTGGAATGCTCGAGTGTACTTATCACGTAAGGCATGCTCACCCACCCTCGGGGATCCAGAGGACACACCTTTCACCATGACTGTGAGGTATAAATCTGAGGGGAGCTCCAGTATCCTCGAAGAGCTCAGAGGTCACACTTCTCTGTAGGTCAGAAATTACAGTGGCAACTGCCACCACCGAGCTGGGGGGATCTAAATGCAATGGGGCACTTGGGTCCTGAGTAGCAGGGGCCAGGTGGTAACACTTAACCATCAGAGGCAAGGTGGGCGTGATTACTGTAATGGACAGCTGAGTGAAAGCAGTAATAAAAAGTCTGACTTACAGAGACCTATGGTATTGGCTAGTTGCTCACGGTATCCTCAGATGTAAAATAGATGGGTGGTCCACTAAATCCTTGCTTGATCTATTTAAGTGGGAGAATTTTAGGTCAAGTGAACAGAAGTCAACTTGAATCATAAAAACAGAGCCATGGTCCCTTGACCAATTCTGATTTGAGCCAGTGTACAGACCCAGAACTCCTTGAATAAGGGAGAGGCCAGATCCCCTTAAGGAAGGACCCTGCTACACTACGAAACACGCCTACTATTAACCTTTCTCCTGCCCCCACCTCAAAGGGACTTACAGCCTTTTACCAGGGTGACTGTGCCTGGATGGAAAGAAGTTAAACTTTTCAGGGATTACTGGACACTGACTCTGAACTAATACTAATTCTAGGAGACCCAAAAAGTTACTGTGGTCCCTGAGTCAGAGTCAGGGCTTATGCAGGTCAAGTGGTCAGTGGAGTTTTAGCTCATGTCGATTTCACAGTCGGTCCAGTGAGTCTCTGAACCCATTCTGTGGCTATTTCTCTACTTCCACAATGCAAAATTACAACAGACATAATGAGCAACTGGAACAATCCCCACACTGCTTCCCTAACCTGCAGAGTGAACGCTATTATGGTAGGAAAGGTCAAGCGGAAGCCATTAGAACTGCCTCTGCCTAGGAAAACAGTAAACCAAAAGCAATGTCACATTCCTGGAGGAACTGCAGAGATCAATGCCACCCCGAAAGACCTGAAAGGTGCAGGAGCAGTGATTCCCACCACATCCCCATTCAACTTGCCTATTTGGTCTGTGCAGAAGACAGATGGACCTTGGAGATTGGCAGTGGGTTACTGTAAACTTAATCAGGTGGGGACTCCAACTCAGTTGCTGTTCCAGATGTAGTTTCGCTGCTTGAGCAAATTAACACATTCCCCTCTACCAGATATGTAGACATTGACCTGGCAAGCACTTTTTTCCCAATGCCTGTTAGTGAGAACCCCCAGAAGTAGCTCTGCCACTAGGCCTGTGACCCAGTAGTTCAATGGTGCTTGAACTACCAGTGGCACATAGGGAGGCTATCCGGAACCTTTGGCAGCCCCTACAGGTGAGTCACAGTGGGAACCATTAGGATTTGGCAGCAAAGCTCTGCCATCGTCTATGGACAGCTACTCTCCTTTTGATATACAGGTTTTGATTTGCTATTGGGCCCCAGTAGAGACTGAATGCTTAACCATGGACCACCAAGTTACCATGTGACCTGAGCTCCTCAGGAATTGGGTGTTGTCTGACCCACCAGGCCATAAAGTTGGGCATGCACAGCAGCACCCCGTCAGTAAATGGAGGTGATATCACTGAACTCAGGCCCAGGCAGGCCCTGAAGGCACAAAAGAGTACGTGGCCCAAATGTCCGTGGTCCCCACTCCTGCCACGTTGCCTTCTCTCCCAGTCTGCACCCATGGCCTCCTGGGGAGCTCCCTATGATCAGTCGACAGAGGGAGAGAAGGCGGGTCTGATTCACAGATGATTCTGCAGGATATGCAGGCACCACCTGAAAGTGGGCAGCTGCAGCACTGCAGCCCTCTCCAGGAGAACACGCTAAAGGGAGATCCTCCCAGCAGGAGAACTTGGAGCAGTGCACCTGGTCGTGCACTTTGCTTGGAAGGACAAGTGGCCAGACCTGCAGCTGTATACTAATTCATGGGCTGGGGGCAATGGTTTAGCTGGTCAGGGACCTGGAAGGAACATAATTGGAAAACTGGTGACAAGGAGGTCTGGGGAAGAGGTATACGGATAGACCTCTCGGAATGGGCAAAACACATGAAGACATTTGTGTCCTATGTGACTGCTCACCAAAGACCTCAGTGGAGGAGGATTTTATTAATCAAGAGGACAAGATGACCCATCCTGTGGCTCCCAGGCAGCCTCTTTTCTCAGCCACCCCTGTCATCGCCCAATGGACTCATGAACAAAGGGGCTGTGGTGGCAGGGATGGAGGTGATACATGGGCTCAGCAACATGGACTTAACTCGTCAAGGCCAACCTGGCTACAGCCACTGCTGAGTGCCCAGTCTACCAGCAGCAGAAACCAATACTGAGTCCCTGCCATTGTGCCATTCCCTGGGGTGACCAGCCAGCTACCAGACAGCAGGTTGATTACACTGACCTACATCCATTATGTAAGGAACAATATTTCGTTCTTACTGGAATAGACACTCACTCTGGTCGTGGATTTGCCTTCCCTCCACACAGTGCTTCTGCCAAAGTACCATCAGTGAACTTACAGGATGCCTTATCTACTCTCACGGTGCTCTACACAGCACTGCTTCTGATCGAGGGACCTTACGGCAGTTGCAGTGCAGCCATGGCCTATTCTAGCACTCATCTCACCACACTCCCTTCCATCCTGTAGCAGCTGACTTGCTAGAACAGCGGAACGGCCTTTTGGAGACTCAACCACAGCACCATCAATGTGGCAACGCCTTGCAGAGCTGGGACAATGTTCTCCAAGAAACGGTGCATGTCCTACACCAATATCCAGTGTATTGTTACTCCTCCCATAATCAGGGTTCAGGGGTCTAGGAATCAAGGGGTGGAAACGGCAGTGGCACCATTCACTATTACCCCTAGTGACCCACCAGCAAAGTTTTTTCTTCCTGTCCCCATGATCTTATGCCCTTCTGGTCCAGAGACCTTAGTTCCAAAGAGAGGGCAGCTTTCACCAGGAAACAGAAGGACTCCACGGAAATGGTACCTAATTCTATTGCCCGGCCACCTTGGGCTCCTCATGTGCATCTGAATCAAGAGACCAAGCAAGGAGTTATCCTACTGCCTAGGGTGAGGAAGAGTATGATGGAGCACAGCAGAGCCACCAGAGTGTCTCTGAGCACCATCATGGCCTGTGGCTAAGGTCATGGAAAACTGCAACAGCCCAGTTCAGGCAGAAACTGTTAATGGCCCAGACACTGTTATTAATTTACCAACGTTGTCCTTCATATTACGCTTCTGTTTCACGCTTAAGAAAATAAACCCTACCCCAAGGTCGTGAAGACAGCCTCATGTCTTTTCCTAGAAGCTTTCATACTGATACCTATGTTCCATGTCAAAATCATCTTGTGTGACGTGTGATGACTTAGAATCACGCAGTGCTACCACAGAACGTGTCTAACGAAAACCCGTGACATTAGTGGACCCGTACACTTTGCACCCAAGCCGCTCAGGGTCAATTGCAAGTACACACAGCAGTGCCAAGGAGCCGGGCAGGGGGCAAGCATGGTGCCCGCCCGCCCAGGGCCCCGCAAAGGGTTACCTTCAGCTTCCGGTTCCCTCGCCCTCAGGGACAGCTGTGACCAGATGCAGGGAGCCCTCTCAGCCAGGAAGACCAGGCTCCTGCACCCTAGAGCTGGTGGTCGCTGAAAGACTCTTTCTCCACTGGGTACCTTCCTGGGCGTAAGAGTGGGGCCACCAGACCCAGGTGTTAGAGAGGTGGCCACTGGTAGCAGTCATGAAACCGGGGGCAGACTAAACGGCCCAGTCATAACAACACCGATGTCATAAACCTGGGGTCCACACGTAAACACCCTCAGTCGTAAACCAGGCCCAGACATGAACCCACCAAGTCATGAACCAGGCCCAGACATAAACCTGGGGCCCAAATGCACCAACCCCCCAGTCATAAACCTGGGGCCCAGACGTAAACCGCCCCCCAGTCATAAGCCGGGCCCAGATATAAACCTGGGGCCCAGATGACCACCCCCCCAGTCGTAAACCTGGGGCCCTGCCATAAACCTGGGGCCCAAACGTAAACCGCCCCAAGTCATAAGCCGGGCCCAGACATAAACCTGGGGCCCAGATGCACCCCACCCCTCAGTCAGAAACCTGTCCCAGCAGTAAACTTAGGGCCCTGCCCTAAACCTGGGGCCCAGACATAAACCGTCCCCAGTCGCAAGCCGGGCCCAGACGTAAACCTGGGGTCCAGAGGCAACACACCAGAATCGTAAATCTGGCCCAGCAGTAACCCTAGGGCCCTGCCATAAACCTGGGGCCCAGACATAAATCGCCCCCAGTCATAAGCTGGGCCAAGACGTAAAACTGGAGCCCAGAGACAACCCCCCTGAGTTGTAACCCCGGCCCAGCAGCAAACCTGGGGCCCTGCCCTACACCTGGGGCCCAGACGTACACCACCCCCAGTCGTAAGCCGAGCCTAGATGTAAACCTGGGGCCCTAAGGCAAACCCCTGAGTCGTAAACCCAGCCCAGCGGCAAACCTGGGTCCCTGCCCTAAACCTAAGGCCCAGACGTAAACTGTCCCCAGTCGCAAGCCAGGCCCAGACGTAAACCTGGGGCCCAGAGACAACCTCCCCCTGAGTCGTAAACCCGGTCCTGTCGTAAACCTGGCGCCCAGACGTAAACCGCCCCTAGTCGTAAGCTGGGCCCAGACATAAACCTGGGGCGCAGAGGCAAACCCCTGAGTCGTAAACCCGGCCCTGCGGTAAACCTGGGGCCCAGCCGTAAACCTGGTGCCCAGACGTAAACCTTCCCCAGTCGCAAGCCGGGACCAGACGTAAACCTGGGGCCCAGAAGCAACCCCCCTGAGTCGTAAACCCGGCCCAGCAGTAAACCTGGGGCCCTGCCGTAAACCTGGGGCCCAGACGTAAACCGCCCCCAGCCGTAAGCCAGGCCCAGACGTAAAACTGGGGCCCAGATGCAATGCCCCTTGAGTCGTAAACCCGGCCCTGCCATAAACCTGGGGCCCAGAGGCAACCCACCTGAGTAGTAAACCCGGCCCAACGGTAAACCTGGGGCCCAGATGTAAACCGCCCCCGGTCGTTAGCCGGGCCCAGACGTACACCTGGGGCCCAGAGGCAACCCCCCCCGCCCCCGCCACGAGTCATAAACCTGGCCCTGTCGTAAACCTGGTGCCCAGACGTAAACCACCCCAGTCGTAAGCCGAGCCCAGACGTAAACCTGGGGCCCAGAGGCAACCCACCTGAGTCGTAAACCCGGCCCAGAGGCAAACCTGGGGCCCTGCCTTAAACCTGGGGCCCAGACGTAAACCACCCCCAGTCGTAAGCTGGGCCCAGACGTAAACCTGGGGCGCAGAGGCAAACCCCTGAGTCGTAAACCTGGCACAGCGGCAAACCTGGGTCCCTGCCCTAAACCTGAGGCCCAGACGTAAACTGTCCCCAGTCGCAAGCCGGGCCCAGACATAAACCTGGGGACCAGAGGCAACCCACCTGAGTCATAAACCCGGCCCTGCCGTAAACCTGGGGCCCAGACGTAAACCGACCCAGTCGTAAGCCGAGCCCAGACGTAAACCTGGGGCCCAGAGGCAACTCACCTGAGTCGTAAACCCGGCCCTGCCGTAAACCTGGGGCCCAGACGTAAACCGCCCCCAGTCGTAATTGGGGCCCAGATGTAAACCTGGAGCCCAGGCGTAACCTCCCCACCCCCACTTAACTCAGAAGCCGGACACCAGCCAAACCCCCCACCCCGCCCCTGGAGCTGCGCTCCTCTCTCGTGAGGGGACCGCGCCGTCAGATCCTGAGCGCCTAGCGACCCCTGGGTCAGACCCATTGACGGCCCCTCAGGCTACTCCATTACCCTGAGGAGCCTCTGACAGGACGCCCGGCCATCATTTGACTCCGTGATAGGACGACTCCGTGACAGGACGGCCGCCTGATGGGGAGTGTGCACCGCCCTCAGGTGGGGTCTGCGGTTGGAGCCCTCGCTCCTAGGGTGCGGTCCCTCCCGACTGGGGCGGGGCGGGGGGTGTTGATGGCGAGACCGCCGCCCTCCCTCCCGACCCGGGCCCCTCGGCCAGGTGCCTGGGAGACCTCGCAGGGTCCGGGCAGCTCCGGGGGCTGGTCTGCTGCACCGGAAGCCCCGTGACCATTTCATGGTGTCTCTGGTTTCGGGGGTTTGGTTTTTTTGGTGCTGAAGATTTTCTGTGTGTGTGTCATTTAGCTTTTCTCTTACGCTGAATTATGAAATATGTTTTTTATCTGAGATTACAGCACACTTTCTGCTAGTTCTTTTATGATTTGATTTACCTCATAGGTTGTTCCTAGACTCAGAATTATTTAGGTTAAACATATGAATTATCCAAATTTAGGTTTTTCTAGGTGGCTGTACAGCCCTAGTTCCTGAAGTATCAATCGTTTCCCGCTAATTCGTCCGTCTGTTTGCGTCTCTGCTGACAATTATTTGGGGTGTACACACAGCAGTGAACTGCTAGGTCGTTTTCTGATTCTGCGTTATACGTTTGGAGCGGCTGCTTTCTGCTGTGGCTGCACTGTTTTATATTCCCCCACGCAGTGCATGAAGGGTCCAGTTTCTCCACATCCTCACGGACACCTTATTCTATACTTATTTCCTTAGATTTTTATTTATTTTTGTTGTTATAGCTGTCTTACTGACGTGGTATGTCATTGTGGCTTTGAATTGCATTTCTCTAATGACTAACCATATTGAGCATCTTTTCATATATTTATTGGCCATGTGTATATCTTTGGGTAAGTGCTTATTATAGTTAAAGTTTTAATTGGGTCATCTCTCTTTGTTGTTGAAGTGTAAGAGTTCTTTATAATATTCAGAGTACAAACCCCTTTTACATACGCTGTTTGCAAAAAATATTCTCACATTCTGTGATTGTCTTTTCACTTTTTTGATCATGTCCTTTAAAGCACAGCGGTTTTCAATTTTAAAGTCCAAATTCCTATTTTTTTCTTTTGTTACTCATGCTTTGGGTGTCATATCTAGGAATTCATTGCCAAACCTAAAGTCTTGATGATTTACTCCTAAGTTTCTTCCAAAATTTCAGTAGTTTTAGCTTTTATATTTAGGTTATTGATCCATTTTAAGATGATTTTTGTATGTGGTTGATGTAGGGGGCCCACTGTCATTGTTTTGCATGTGGATATCCAGTTATCCCAACACTGTCTCTCAAAGAGACTGTTCATACCCATTGACTGGTATTGCCATACTTGTCAAGAATCAATTGGCCATGGATGTATGGGTTTATTTTTGAAATCTCAATTCCATTTCATTGGACTAGAGTATCTATTCTTATGGCAATACCATATCATTTTTTATTACTGTAGCCAGTCTTTGATTAATTACCAGAGTTCTGAAAGTGTTGATTATGAAAATTTTTGCCATTTTTTTGTTGCTTTTTTGAAGTTGCAAATTTTCAGAGGTCTTTATACTCCCATCCTCATGGATGACCAGTTTGTGTTCGTTTTTGCAAACATGTGCAAAATTGTTCAATAGTCATTGTGTATTTCAAACTTCATCAATGTAAGAGTATTCATTTCTGTCTCTCTCATTTTCTTTTTCCGTCCCTAAATAAAACTTTGTCTGATATTCAAGTAGTAACTCTGGCTTTTTTTTTTTTTTTGGTTGCAATGACTTGTGATGTCTTTTAACATCATTTTATTTAATTTTGAACTTGGAAACTAACTGCAATTGGAGACATCCCATCCTATTTGTAACACATTTTATTTTGCAGTATAATATACATAGAAGAGCAAATATCCTAGAAGTATGCCTTTCAAAGAACTTTCACAGTCTTGACACATCTGTGTAAATAGCATCCAGCTCAAGGAAAATAACGTTACCCAAACCTCAAAAATCTGCTCACATTTCCCTTCCGTTGTTTCTACCCTTTAAGGGTAACCTTTATCTTGACTTCTAATAGTATAGGTTAGTTTTGCGGGTTTTTTTCTTTTTTTGTGTACTGTATGTAAATTATGTATTTACTCTGCGTTTTCTTTTGTGTGACTTATTTTGCTAAACTTTATGTTTGGATGTTTCTCTCATTGCTGTGTGATGTTGTAGACCATTCATTCACATTCTGAATATTATTCTGTTATGTTAACTATACCATGATTATCCAGTCTTCTGTTGAAGGGCACTTGAGTAGTTGACATTTTATGGATATGAGGAACAGTGCTGCTAGAAACATGCTGGTCTGTTTCATGGTGCATGTATGTTTGGGTAAGTGTAATCTAAGAGTGAGATTACTGTATACGAGTATGGGTATGTTCAATTTTAGTAGGCGCGGGCAAAGAGTTTTCCAGCAGTATTTCCAGTTCATTCATATGAACTCTATAATACTTAGCATTTTAATCTTTTTATAAATTTTAGCCACTCTGGTGGTGTTATGGTTCATTGTGTTTTTCATTTGCATTCCTCTAATCAAGTTGAGCTCCTTTCATGTGCATATTTTCCGCTTGCATACATTTTTTCAATTGCCTTTTCAAGTCTTCTGCCCAGTATACTACTGAATTTTCTGTTTCCCGTAGTGATTTCTAGGAATTCTTTATGTATTGCGGATGTGAGTCTTTTCTTGGTTGTATGTATATATTACAAATGTCTTCTCACACTTTGGGTGTTTGTTATGTTCTAATAAACAAAAGTTCTTAACTTTGAAAAAAAAGGTTCATTTATCTTTTCCATTCATATAATCCTTATCCACTGAATTGGAGTAATGCCTTTGTCATAAACAGATGGCAGTGCATTGTAGAGCTATTTCTGTGTTCTCTTTTCTGTTCTTTTAATCTGTCTCTTTTTTTTTTTGGCATCAATAGCACTATTCCTTAATTTTTATTTTATCTTTGGTCTTGGTATCTAGTTATGTAAATCCTCCTGCTTTTTTTTTTTTTTTTGCCTTACGCGGGCCTCTCACTGTTGTGGCCTCTCCCATTGTGGAGCACAGGCTCCAGACGCGCAGGCCCAGCGGCCATGGCTCACGGGCCCAGCCGTTCCGCAGCATGTGGGATCCTCCCGGACCGGGGCACGAACCCGTGTCCGCTGCATCGGGAGGCGGACTCTCAACCACTGCACCACCAGGGAAGCCCTCGTCCTGCATTTTTATTCTTTTTCATGATCATCGTGGCTATTCTAGGTCTTTTGCATTTCCATGTATATATTTAGAATGAAATTGGCAATTACCATAAAAAAAAACTTCTGGAATTCTGATTAGTATTTTATTGATTCTGTAGCTCAGCTTGGAGAAAAAAAAATGATATATTTTTAAAGAGATTCCCATTCTTGAACATGCTATATCTTTCCATTTTTTTCATTTTACCAATGTTTTATAGTTTTCAGTGTACAGAGTTTGCATATCTCACTAGATTTATCCCTAGATAGTTGATATTTTAGTGCTACTTTCAACTTATTTTCTTATTTCAGTTCCATTCTATTTCAACTGCTTAGTCAATAATAAACATATTTTTTATAATTGTCCATGTATCCAGTAACCTTGTGAAATTCACTTATTAATAATGGTTATTTATAGATTCTTTTGGATTTTCTACATATGCAATCATAGGTGAATCATGGGTGAATTCACCTATGATTCACCTATGAATGGGTCATAGGTGAATAATGATCATTTTTCTTCCTTTCCAATTATTATAGTGTTTCTTTTTCTTGCCCTTGTGCCGTAGATAGTATCTTCAGTGAAATGTTGAATAGAAATGGTATAAACAATCTTTGCCTTGTTTCTAAACTTAGAGGGAGGGTGTTCACTATTTCACCACTGAATGGGTACTAGGTTTTGAGCAGATTCCCTTAAGTATAGTTTCTTCTATTCCTAGTTTGCTGAGAGTTTTTGTCCCTCAAATGTCCCTCATTTTGTCCCAGAAATGGTGTTGAATTTTACCACTTTTCTTCTGCATCTGTTGAGATGATTGTAAGGGCTTTCTTTTATTCTGTTATTATGGTGAATTACATTGACTGATTTTCAGATGTTAAACCAACTTTGAAATTCTGTGATACTTGTTTAGTGCTTATATAAATATACACACATACATATTTTATATATATGTATCTATAGTCTCATTAGATCTTTTGCATCTATGATAATAAGAGATAATTAGCCTGTGATTTTTTTTGTATTTCCTTGTCAGTTATTGGTATCAGTATTACGCTGAACTCATAAAATAAATTTAGAAGTGTTCACTATTTCTCTTCTCTGAAAGAATAAATGTATGATTTATATTATTTCTTCCTTATGTGTGTGGAGGAATTCATCTGTGAATCCATCTATCTGAACCTGGAGTTTTCTTTATCGGATAGTTTTAAATTACAGAATTAACTTCTTTAATATATATATATAGGAGTATTCAGATCTGCTTTTCTGCTGTGTAAGTTTTAATATTGTGTTTATCAAGGAATGTATCCATTTTATCAAAGTAGTTGAAATTATTGGCATAAAGTTGTTCACAATACCCTTTTGATATCTTTCTAATATTTGTAGAATTTGATGTGATTCTACTTGTTTATTCCTAAGAATGCTAATTTATGATTTCTGTGTTTTTATCTTCATTAGTTTTGCTAGAGGTTTGTCAATGTTATTAATCTTTTCAAATAACTATCCTTTGCTGATTGTCGTGTGTGTGTGTGTTCAATCTCAATAATGTCTACCCTTATTACTTGTTTCCTTCTATGTTCTTTGGATTTAGTTTATTGTTATTGTTTTAGTTTTTTGAGGTGGTATTATCACTGATTGTCAGCTATTTTTGTTTTCTGATATATGCATTTAGAACTAAAAATTGTCCTCAGAACATTGCTTTAGTTGACAATAATGATATTTTCAATAACAACCTACCCAAAATATTTTCTGACTTACATTGAGGTTTCTTCTTTGACCTTTACGTTATGTAGAATTGTGTTCCTTAACTGAAAAGCTTTTGGTGATATTCTAGTTATTAATTTATAATTTAATTCTACTGTATTCAGAAAACTACTCTGACTTTGGTCTTTTGAAATGAACTGAGGTTGGTGTTCTGGCCCAATGTATAGTCTATTTTGGTAGCACATAAAAGAACAAGTACTTTGAAGATGTTGAAGGTCTACATATGTCAGTCACTTCAAGTTAATTGATCATGTTGTTCCCTTCTATATCTTTAGTAATTTTTTCTTTACTTGTTTTATGTTACTGAGAAAAATATTCTAAAATCTTGAACTGTGATTGTGCATTTGTCTATTTTTTCTTTTAATTCTGTCAATTTCAATTTCATAAATTTTGAAAGTATGCTATTAAGAACATACGAATTTAGCATTGATGTGGCTTGCTGTTAAACTGCTACTTTATCATCATTAAATAGCCCTATTGATCAAAAATAATATTTCTTACCTTAAAGTTGACTTTAATGTAGCTATAGCAGCTCTCTTTTTGTTAGGACTCTTTATATTTTTAAATTTTATTATTTCCCATCTTTTTGTTTACTTATATAATATGCTTCTACAAAGGGTATACGGTTCTGGGTTTTTGTCCAGTCTGACAGTGTTTCTCTATTAATTGGATCATTTAGTTCTTTTTAAGTCAATGTAATTACTAATACATTTTAGATAGTTTTAAGATTAATATCTTATGTTTTTCTATTTATATAATCTTTTCTTTCCTGTCCTTTTCCTTATTTTATTTTAGATCACATATTTAAATTATTTCATTGTTTACTTAGAGGTTGGCTGTTCCTTTCAGCACTTTAAAGATATCTCCACTGTCTTCTGTCTTCCATTGTCTATGTGGAAAAGGTTGTCATAAATCTTATTGTTGCTTCTTTGAATTTAATGATTCTTTTTTTCTGAACATTTTAAGATTTTTCTCTTTATCTTTGGTTTTCAGCAGGCTATGATGTGCCTGGTGTGTTTTGCTTTGTATTTATCTTCCTTGTGATTCATTGAGCATCTCGAATCTGTGGGATAGCTTTCACCAGTTTAGGAAATTTCTCAGACAAGATCTCTTCCATGCTTCTGCCCACTTTTTCTTTCTTCTCTGTCAGGGACTCCACTTACATGTATATTAGACCTTCTAGTTTGTGTCCCACGTGTCTCTTTTGCTCCATTCCTTTTTTTTTTTTCTTTTCTTTTCTTTTTTGTCTCTGCACTTTGGTTTGGATATTTATTATTATCCTAGCTTCCAGTCCCCCAACCCTGTCTTCTGCCATGTGTAGTCTGCTCTTAAATATATTTTTCTGCTAAACATTTAGTTGTTCCCTTTTAAGATTTTAAGTTTAGCTTTTTAGGCTACCTCCCCATGCAGTTTCAAAATCAGGCAAATATCTTGAGGAAAAGGCAGGTTGAGTATTTGAAGACGCTCCTCTCTCTAGCAGGACTTGGTCTCCTTAGTGCCACGATATTACAGGATAGTTTATTCTGTCTTTTCCAAGTCCGTGGCCTAGCTCTCCAGCTATGCACAGCCCCAATCTCAGGAAAACATCCATTGGGAAGAATTTACCATACATTTGGAGTCCCTTGAGTTTCCAATCTGTCACACCAGCTCTGTGTGATCCCTAAAGCTTCCTGATTTCTGTTCTCCCGGTAAAATTCCTCTGAGGGGGCCAAGACTAAATGTAAGGCTGGGCCTGGAATCAGTAAATGCCTCCAGAGAAGAAAATCACTGGCAATGGTCAGCTTTCCTCAGAAGGGCTCCATTCTCTCCCGAATTTCAATTCTCTCCTTCATTTTTGCTTACATGATCTCCACAGTCTTTTAAAATACACTTTTGTAAAGTTGGGCTGCTGTCATCCAACCCAGAAGAAAACCTACTGTTATTTTCTCTGCCTTCTTACTAAGAAAAGCGCACGCACACACACCAACCTTGAAAATACGCCCCCCCCAATCATTGTCTCCTGGTATTCATGCCCTCGTCCAGTCGCCTCCCACTTTGAACATGGCTGGACTCTGTGTACACAAGGTGAGTTTAAAAGACATTGCAGCCTCTGCTTTGGTCTTTCCAACTGCTTGATTTGGGGGACGTTGGAGGACTTCACGTGCAGAGTCACTGGCCTCCACCAGCAGCCAGAATCAACTTACCAGTCACGTTGAAAGCAGATATTCCAGCCCCAGGAAAGTCTTCATGCCTGTAGCCCCAGGCTACAGTGGAGCTTGGCAGCCACTCCATGAGAGACCCTAACCCAGAACCACCCAGGGAAGCTGCTCCCAAATTCCCAATCCACATAGGCGCAGAGAACAGAACAGTGGTCACCAGGGCGGGGGAAGGGAAGTTGTTGTTCCGTTGGTGTGGAGTTTCAGTTCTGCAAGATGAGATCTGCTGGATGGGAGAGTTGCAGTGCTGTGTTGTGTGCCCAACAGTGTGTTATAGGGTAGATTTCATGTTAAGTGTTCTTACCACCCAAAAAAGGGACACAAGGAAACTTTTGGAGGTGATGGAGTCACAGGTGTATACATATGTCCAAACTCTCAAATTGTATACATTAAGTATATTACTGAACACAAGTCCATGTGCCTGACACACAGTGAGGCCAAACAATACCAAACCGTCAGAGTTTGGAGCAGAAAAATATTTATTACAGGGCCATGCAAGGAGATGGATGGCTCATGCCTTAAAAACCCTGAACTCCCAGAAAGCTTTCAGCAAAGCCCTTTTATACGAAAGGTGAGGGACGGGCGTGGTTTATTGTTGCAAGCTTCTTGGTGTGAGATCCTTTGTTCCTGAGGTCAGGTCATGGTCAGGTAATGATGTTCCTGTAAATCTCCACCAAAACAAATGTTATTCTCGGTTCTGACAAGCAAGGGCAAGGTCCCAAGTCACAGCTTTCACCCTCTGAGGTCCAGGTCCTGGCTAAGAGACGGGTGTCCCTGCTCGAGCCAGTTACCCTGTCCGGGAGCATTCGTCCAGCACTCAGTCTGGGTCCTCCCACCAGTGCCCAGGCCCGGCTGAAGAGGCAGATCCTAGCTGATGGTGCACTCAGGGCCAGGTCCCCAGACCCTGCCCAGACGTCATCACTGAGGGAGCCAGGCACCCAGGACCCAACTGGCCCTCAGGTTCTGCAGGCCGTCCAAACAGGGGTTGGGGGTGGGGGGCAGGTCCTGCGGACTGCAACCCATGCAGACTTCCACTGCCACTAGGTCGCGGAGGCGGGGATGGGGGAGAGGTTCGCCGCTGCCTCAAGGCCTGGGCCCAGCTGGTGGGTGGTCGTGGCAAGGGCTCCGGAGCTCTGCGGGGCACAGGCCCCAGCCTTCTCCCCGGGCTCCAGGTCACACGCCGGCCCCAGGGAGAAAGCCACGACCCGCCTCTTACCACACTTTTGCAGCCAGGACCACAACCCCGCCAGCCACTGGCCCAGGGGGCCTCTAAACCCAGCACTGTGGTCTCTCCTAATGGTTGCCTGGTAACGGCTGTGCGCCGCCCCGCTGCTATTACAAGTATGTGCACTTTTTTGTACATCAATTATACCTCAGTAAGGTTATTAAAAAAAAGAACTGAGATAATAAATATTTATTGTTGCTTAAAACCATTAAGTTTAGGAGTAATTTGTTATAAAGCAACAGATAAATAATACTAAATGTATATATATGCATTTTTTGCACCTTTTTTCAATTTAATAATATAGCCTAGAAATTATTTCATGTGATTTCATAAAGATCTTTCTCATTCCTTTTGTAGTTTATAATACTACATTGTGTGCCTGATTGAATCTGCCTCTTGTGAACGTGCCTTCCAATATTTTGCTAGTGAGATAACGCATTAATAACCCTGTGTACATTTGTTGTCGTCATTGTTGTTGGAGGTGGGGCTTCGGGGTAAATCTGTAGAGGTAGGCTTGCTGCTTCCATGTGTGATGTACGTGTAGTTTTGTCAGATGTTGCTAGATTTCCCTCCATGGGGTTGTACCATTTTTACTCCCACTGGCAGGATGTGAGCATACCTACTTCACCAGGGCCTCACCAACAGAGTGCTTTACCAAGTTTTTGAACTTTTGCCAACCTGATAGATGAGAAATGGCATCTCTGTGTAGTCTGATTTGCCTTTCTGTAATTATGAGGAAAATTGAGCGTGTATTCATTTGTTCAAGAGCCATTTACATTCTTTGTGAAGTCTTCACGTGTTTTACCCATTTATCTATTGAACACTTAGTTTTTACTTTTATTCTTAAAAGTTCTTTATACATTAGGTATATTAGTCCTCTGTTTATGCTATATGTTGCGAATATTTCCTCCCAGTTTATCATTTTCATTTTGGCCATGCTTTGCATGGCCTTTTTGCCATGTAAAAATTTTCCTAGCTTTCACATGGTCAGATTTATTAATTTTTTAATTGCATCTGGCTTTTGAGTCATAGTGAATTATATAGGGATGCATCCATGTTTTCATCTAGTGCTCGTGAGAGTACATGTTTTTACATTTGTGTCTCCAATTTGGGGGGAGTTTATTAAGAACATCAGTTTCCTCTGTGCATCAGTTATTGATTGCTCAATAATGCTACATTAAAAATCCACTATAAAAGGTTGTGGCATATAACAGCAAGTGTTTATTCCCTATCCTTCTGGAATCAGTTAGGTGTCAGCTAGGTATCTCTCCTGACCTTGGCTAGGCTCACCCACACATCTGGGGATCAGCTGGTCTACCCTGGCTTCCTATATCGGCTGCCTCACACTGGAGCAGTTAGAGCAACGTGGCCCTGCTCCGTGTCCCAGTAGTCTTCCAGCAGCTACCACGGACGTGTTCTCGAAGCAATGGCAGAAGCACAGTAGAGCAAGCCTTAAAGCACAGGCTCACTCAGACTTTTGCCTGTGTAACAGCTGCTGAAATCCCAGTGGCCAAAGCAAGATACCTGGGCTTCCCTGGTGGCGCAGTGGTTGAGAGTCTGCCTGCCGATGCAGGGAACACGGGTTCGTGCCCCAGTCTGGGAAGATCCCACATGCCGCAGAGCGGCTGGGCCCATGAGCCGTGGCCGCTGAACCTGCGTGTCTGGAGCCTGTGCTCCGCAACGGGAGAGGACACAACAGTGAGAGGCCCGCGTACCACACAAAAAAAACAAAAACCAAAGTAAGATACCTGATCAGGTCCAAAGTCAAAGAGGGAAGGCTAAAAAGCTACACAGCAAAGGATTTGAATACAAGAAGGGGTAAAGAATTGAGGGCATCCTGCGGTCTCCTAGATCTAGTTCATCCTAGATCTCTCCTTATCATCTCAGGCTTCTTGAAAGTCTTCATTGCTCACTGTCTCTATTCCTCATCTCCCCTTCTGCTGTATTTTGGCTTCATCTCTTCACCTTTCTGCTAGAACTCTTTTCAACACGGTTGCCAATGGGCTCTAAATTGCCAAATCCAACATGCATTTTTGGTCCCATTTTATGGGACAGAACATGTTAGTTGAGCATTAATCTAAGTCCTAATTCTGCAGGCAGATGTCTGTGCCAGACTCTTCCAGCTGCCCCTCAGGACCAGTCTCCACTCTGTTCTCCCTGCTCTCTTCCACTGTGGGTTACATCGGTGTACTCCTGTACTGGTTGGCTTCAGCCTGTGGAATCCTTGTCAGGAGATTGGAGGGAGAAAGGAGAATAAGGTCAATGTATTTGTTCCCTTGGTCCCATACCTGTGGTTATCTGGGGCTGGCTATGTCCTTTGTTACTGCTCCTCTCAAGGTGGCCTGCTCTGTGACTCCTCCTTCCCAGTTATAGTGACCTCTCCTTCTCCTCTTGCCTCCAGGCCTAGGATGGTGTCCTAGGCCTCGGCGCCTGCACTGCCCCACGTCTCTTCCTACGCCCCTCCCACACCTGTGAGATAGTTCCTTTATAAATAAGCCCTCCTCTCATCACCTGTTTCCTGGTGGAACTCTGACTGACGCAGCGTGGCATCATTCATCACCCCCCTCTCCGTCTCGCCATATCCGTTTACATTTGGACTTGGGTGGTGCGCCTCCTCACCTAATCACACCCAGTAATTTACACTGAGGCAGAGAGGGAGAAAATGGAGGCAGTTCCTGATCCCTTTGAGATTCTAGGAACTGAGGTGTCCTCACAGGAAACAAAAACAAGCACATAAAATAGAAGGAGCTGGCACTTCCCGAATGCAGTGTGTGGCTCTCTCCAGGCTGTGGAGCTCACCACTAACGTGCATCCTTCCCGTCTACTTGGCAAATAAGATATGGAGTCATTGAAATGTACGCTTTCAGTGAAGAGCTAACATGACTTTCACCCCAGCTCATGAAGACCTGCAGGTGATATTTACATGACCTTTCTGTTATCCCTGACCGTACTGACCACGTCCTCCTTATTGAGACTCTCCACCCCCTGGTTCTCCTTCCCTTTCTGACCTATTCTGCTAGGTCTGCTTCTTAGGCCCCCTTTTCTCTGCCTGCCCCTTAAACATTGATGTTTCCCAGGATTCTGTTTTTGGCCCCCTGCTCACCCCTCTCACCATGTTTGCATAAGGAATCTCAGCCACTTCCATGATCTAACATGAGGCTCCATTTGTTCTTCCTCTGCAACACATTGACTTAGGGGCATGTTGGAAAAGCCAGGGTCGGGCGAGGAACCTGGTGGATCCCAGGGAGAGCTTGGTATGCAGAGATTCTGAGCCCCAGGGGGTGGGTAATAACAGCCATGGGACTATGCCTAGTCTCTCTGTCCTCCAAGGAGCAGAGGGAGAGCTGAACACGTGAGCTGCGTCTTCTCTTGTCCCAAGCCTAGAAAGATAAGAGATGATCAGGAAGCCGAGAGGTTCATCTTGGTGCCTTTAAAGAGGGTTGGAAACTCCCTGCTCCAATATTGCTTTTACAAGGAGCCAAAAAATGATATTTGCAGATAGGCATGGTCCAGAGACTGTATCACCTATGAATCTATCTGAGACGAGAACTTGAGGAAAGACTTTACTCTCAAAAAATGTTTTCAAGTCAAAGACTTTAAGATAGAAGATGATGGAAAAGAAACAGTGGTAGGTACTAAACACATACAAATTCTTATATATGTACATAGATACACTCATAGATATCATTTTATATACGTAGGTAGTCAAATATATTGAAAATGAACATTGAGAATATGTAATTTAAGAAATAAAAATTCTTAAAATTTATCTATTGCAAGATAAGTTCTAATGATAGCTTAGAATAAATATACTAAGCTATCTCAGCAAAACCTAGATATTAGGTGGGGAGGTAGAAATGTTCAAAGATGTCATTTCAGATCAGGAAAGAGGAAAGTAGGGATGTGAAAATGTTCTCAAGCCTTATCATGTGCAGGGTGTGGGAAGCAGTCAGATAACAGGTGGGGAAGGACATATGGACTTAATTAGGAAAGGGAATATAATCATTAATGGAATGGGAAACAATAGTTAATTTAATAAAGGGGTAAAATAGCAATAAATGGCAACTGAAAAATAAATAGCAAACCTGCAAAGATAAGGAAAAGGAAAATCAGGAAACCACAAAATAAAAAGAATAAAAAATATTAAATAAATTAGAATGCTATATAGTGTAACAGTTGTTACTCAATGTGAATGAACTGAATGTTCCTTGGAAAAACAGACCCTGTTAGACTGAGTTAAGAAACATATTTATAGGGCTTCCCTGCTGGCGCAGTGGTTAAGAATCCACCTGCCAATGCAGAGAACAGGGGTTCGAGCCCTGGTCCGGGAAGATCCCACATCCTGCGGAGCAGCTAAGCCTGTGTACCACAACTACTGAACCTGCGCTCTAGAGCCCACAAGCCACAACTACTGAGCCCGCGCGCCTAGAGCCCATGCTCTACAAGAGAAGCCACTGCAATGAGAAGCCTGCACACCACAACGAAGAGTAGCCCCCGCTCACTGCAACTAGAGAAAGCCACGCACAGCAACGAAGAACCAAAAGCAGCCAAAAATAAATAAATAAATATATTTTTAAAAAAAGAAACATATTTATAAATATGCTATTTAGAAAAAAAAAAGACAGCATACTTTAAACAAAGATAAAGGTAAAAGATAAAGGTTGGAGACTTCCAGTGTTGGTAAGAAGGCCAACCAGATAACCTAAAAGCTTCCTGCCTCAAGGTCCTAGAATGCTGGATAGAATAAAACAAGCATACTCTTGAATGCATAGCCGAGTTTATAAGAAAGCATGGGTTATTGTCACTAACCAAAAAAGTGAATTGGAAACCAGAGTCCTAAGCTTAAGCTGATGCCATAGTTGACCTAAATGGGGGTGCCTGTGGAGGGAGGGGGTTGGGGGGAGGGTCCAGACCTGTAAGTAAAGAGCTGAGGTTTTAACACTGAGTGGCAAGCTATGAGTTGTATACCTGCATAAGGCAGAGTGTTGCCCTGACATGTATGTAAATCCAGGACCCCTGAAAGACCACATCCTCTTGGCAAGGAGGCTCATGTCAATCAATAGCACTTCTCCAGCAATGGGGAACCTGTGAGCCATTAGCTACCAACACTCTAAGAAGCTGGGGATGGATGCACTTGTCCAGTGTAGGGGATCTGGGTGGGACACTAAAGCACCCCCTACTGTGCTCCCAAACCTTTAATTGGTGTCCTGGGAGACCTCCACTCAGCAGCCATCAAATTCTGCCATGCTGTCAGAAATTTCCTGCCTCCTAGGCCAGGATTCATCAGTGGTCACTGTCCAACTTTCTCAGCCACTCTGTCCCGACCATTCCACTGAGGCTACCCTCGTCGACATCGTCAGCCACCTACCTCTATGCTGCCCAAACCTAAAGTCACTTCTCTGTACTTATCTGAATTGTCTTCACTCAGTGGCTCTTAGTACCTCTCTTGCGCACCCCTTCTCTTCTCTTTCGACCCTCTTCCTAGGATTCACATGCCACCTCTCTGAGGATGATCCCCCAATCCGTATCTCCAGCCCCAGTCTCCCTCTGGAATTCCAGACTCATATATCCAGTTACCTACTTGGCATCTCAAAAACGTTGTCTAATAATCATTTCAGATCTTACAAACTCTTGACTTGCCTCCCCTTTCATATCTCCTCTTCCTTCAGTCTTCTCATTCTCAGTCACCCAGGTAAAAATGTAGGAGTCATTCTTGATTCCTCTATCGCCCTCACCACTCACATCGCCTCTTTCACCAAGCCTGTCAACTCTTCTTACAAACATGTCCCAAACTTACTTCTCTCCATCTGGACCAGGACCACCCAGGTCTAACATGCCGTCTTCTCAGTGTTGACTACATTAGTGGTCTCTCACCAGCTTCCTGCTTCTGCTGTTACTCTCCTGCTCTTACCACTGGCAGTTAGAGGGATCATGCTTTTTCCCAGTCTAAAAGCCTCCAATGACTTTGCATCACACAAAAATAAAGTCTGACTCCTTGTGCTGCTTTACAAAGCCCTGGCTTACCACTCCAGCCTTATCTTCTTCTCTTTCCCTACACACCCAACATCCCACTGCTTTTTCTGTTCTTCAGACGTACCGAACTCAGTCCTGCTCTAGGGTCTCTGCATTAACTGCACCCTCTACCTGGATGATCTTCTCTGTAGAACTTTACCTGGCTGGTCTATTGGTATCACCAATGAGACAAGGCTTAAATGTTACTTTGGAGAAGTCTTCCCTAACCACCCAGTTTAAAGCAGCCAACCAGTTGCTCTCTCTGTGTAATGCCCATTACAATTTAATATGGATGGGTTGATTGATTGATTGACTGGCTGGCTCCCTACACCAGAAAGTAGGCTCTGGGAAAGCAGAGACTGTATCTGCTGGTTCCAGGTCATTCTCCTCCCCTTCAGCCTGTTCCTCCAAGGTGTGATCCTTTCAAATCTACGGCCTTTCCCCTCTCCTCATTGCTGACATCTGCCATCCTCAAGACTCCCTTTCATTCATTGATGGCTTCAGCCCCTGCCTCAGTCTTCCTCTCCTTCCAGCTCTGCCATCCCTCTCATTGATGGCTTACCTAGGTGATCTAGCCACCAGCCTGGCCTCCTAGCTCTTGGAGCTCCTCATCTTCAGTGAACTTTTCTCTCACCCTGCCTGAGCCATCCACTCCCACAGTCACACTATGGACCTGGTCATTACCAGAAATTCTTCTTCCTTCAAATTATGAACATGTCTTACCAAGATCTCACCCCAGGCTCCTATTCTTCAAGTACAGTGGCTCAGCACTGCCCCTCCCCCCAAAAACAGGTGTTAATCAAGACTCCAAACCACTGGACCCATCATCTTATATTTGTGCATATGAGTCTTGTTCTCTTGTTTACTTATCAACTTTAGATTCCATGGTTTATTATGGTTATTATTTTATAATCTCCCTAAACTACCGTGTCCCTCTACCTCCATCCTGCGTTCTGAGAAAATCCACTAGTCTGGATAAACCCCAATGTATTATCACAAACCTCAGATTGACACAGAAAACAGCCCAGCAATTCTCAGGTGAGCTCATTCACTCTTCATAGTTTTTCCACCACCATGACCCCTCAGACTTTTCCTCTGATAACCTCGTCTCTCACTTCATAGGAAAACACAAGTCATCAAAGGAGAATCCCCCCACCAATTCCCATGACATCTGGCATCTTCCTCCTTCCTGTCCCAAACAATAAAATAGCTCAGCTTTTCTCAATGGCTGGTTCATCCGTGTGTAATCTGGATCCCCTTTACTGTCGTTGTATCAAGGGCCTTGTTACTTTTGTTATCACCTCTCTCTCTTGTCATTAGTTTCTTCCTCTGTTGGTTCATTCCAGCAACATAAAAACATACTTTATTTTGTTGTTGTTGAAGCGTAAAAACATACTTTAATATCTCCCGACATAAAAGTGAGTAAAGCTCACCCTGTGACATCATGTCCTCATTGGTAACCATCCCATTTCTCTGTTCCCCTTTGCTACAAGGTGTATTAGTTCTGTCTTTTTTCTGTATTCTGATGCTTTTTTTATTCTGGAGCCTTGACGACCCTGGAGGGACTGCCTCTCCCGAGATTAGCCACTTTCCAGAGAGAGTAGATAACTTGCCCATAAGTGCACTTTTCAAATACAGGCCAACCAATCCAATGCCTACACTGCAGCCACCTCCTTTATCAGACTCTCACACTCCAGGCCGTCATTCCCCACCCTAACCACCCCAGGGCCAGGTACCAAACAACCAGTGGCAGCCCCTATGCCCTGTTGAAATTACTCAAACCAGCCCATCCTAAGCCTGCCACCCTGCCTCGCCCATCCCTCCCCTGGAGACCACAATAAAGGCTCCTACCGACAGTCTCCCCCAAGCCCCAGCTCCTGACCACCCTGGTGCTTCCCCATGTGGCCCGTTATGGCATGGGATGTCTCCCTTCCTGGCACTGTAACAAACTATTTTTTTAATGGCAATTGTCTCTTGATCTGCTGGCCTGTCCTATATTTTAAAACACCAGGCTTCTCAAAAGTGTTGTCTGCAGTGTCTCTAACTGCTCACTTCCCATGCCTCACCTTACTCCAGCCTGGTGTCTATTCCATCATCCCACTGACGCTGCTCTTACCGAGGTTACCAATAACCTCCTCCTCCAGTGATGCCAAATAGGCGTTTTCTGACTAATCATTCATTCTTTCAGTAAGTTTTTAATAAGTCCCTCTTTTGTGATAGGCACTCGGGCCCCAACAGTGAACAGGACAGACAGGGCCTAACCCCCAAGGAGCTTACACACTAGTGAGGCAGACACACGATGAGCAAGTGTATCAGAGTGTTAAGGGCACTTAACAGGCGACACTCCTGCTGCCTTCAGATTGGCAACCCAGACTGAGGACGAACAGGAGCTGTGTGCCTCTCCTTCTCAAGAGGGCCGGTTCCAGGTACACACTCCCAAGGAGCAGCCTGGTCAGCCCTAGCACCACGCACCAGGCCTCTGCAGCCTGGGGAGGCTCCAGTGCAGAGTGGCTGCCTTGCAAGGAGACTGTAAAGGCTCTGGCACATCCTCTCCTCTCTGTGCGGGTTCAGAAAGGGTGTGCTTCCCCTCAGAGCCAAATGAAACAAGGGCTCCAGGACAACCTGTCCCAGCAGGAGAGCACGTCATCTCGTCATCTCTCTCGTTGGAATGGCCAGTGGCTGAGCCGCAGAGCCTGTGACTCAACCTAGGGCCTAAGGGGGGCCCTGAGGGACTGCCCAGCGCCCCTGACCCCTGACTTTTGAGCCTGTATGCCACCCCGCACCCCACCGTGTTTCTAAAGGAGGGAACCTGGCAAGACCAACTTCCTCAGAAAGTTTAAATGGTTTGCCCGCGTTGATCAGTTACTAAATGGGGAGCCAACATTGTAAATGCAGATGGTTTAGGGGCTGGGGCTGAGGCATCAAGGAGAAGGGCACGGTTTCTCAAGAGCAGAGTGATCCGGAGCTGAGATCTCAGGGTCCACTGTCCCCGGCTGGTGAAGAAACCAAAGCATCTTGAAATCCTTCCTTGACAACATGTTTGTAGACAAAGGGTCTGAGGCCCCTGACCATAGAGGAAAAGGATTCAGTGGAAATAGAGGAAAGGGCCCCAAAAGGGGAGGCTGGGGACACAAAAGGAGCTTTGGCTGGTTTACAGATCTGACCCGGCCACACCCTGTACCATGCCATCCACAAGGTGACAAAGGGTCCCTTCCTGCCCCAGGACCAGCCCGGTCTGTCCCACAACCTAAAAGCAAAGGGTCTGTATCCCTGAAATCAGCGTTCTTGAGGTTTATAAAGTCCATGAAGCTTCCTTGGCACATGGTCTCTCCCACCTTTTTTTGTCACCGTAATTTACCTGAATTTCCATTAATAGGTGTATTGACATTGCTCAGTAGGGCTCCAGAGTCTCATTCCCCTACATGATCTCACTGGGGGACACAGATATCCTGGGACTGGTTTGTGTTCAACTGAAAGTTAGCCTAAAGGAAAAAGTACTGGACCAGGACTCAAGACTGAGGCCTCTTCTTGCTTTCTAGGCAACTTCTTGCTGCCTTAAAGCCTTTGTGGAACAAAGAGGGGTACGGAAGGAAGAAAGGAAAGGAGGGAGGGAGGGAAGGAGGGAGGGAAGAACGGAGGGATGGTATAGGCAGTGGTGGGGGGCGGAGAGGAAAGAAGGGACATTGGTTGGTTGGCTCTAATGGGTCTCACTGCCCACTCCTGTCTCTAAAAAAGAGAGACCACCACCTGTTTTACTTAATCCATAAGGTCACCATGGGCACCAAATGAAATACATGTAAAAGAATGTTCTAAAGTGTGGAGCGCTGGGTTAGCATGAAGTTAGGGACAATTTAAAAATAGATTAAAGGCCCTTAAGTAACAGTTTAACACAGAGGAGGGCCTCCTGACCTAAACTATTTATTTCTCCTCACTACTTAATTTTTTTAAAACTTAGCTTTGCCACAGAGCTGACAGATCTAAACAAAAAGGTTCATTTCTGTCCATATTCTCAGCCATCCAGGGGTCCGCCCCGGCTCACAGCCTGGTGCAGAGGAGTTTGAAGCGTTGGCACTTTTGTGTGAAAATGGGAGACTACAAAACACTTTAAGTATATGCTTTCAAAAATTAAGACCAGAGTATATGAAATACAAAAAAGATTTTCATTAAGGCTCAAAAAGAAAAAGGACCGAGGAAACAGGAAACAGACACTAGGAGAATTGTGACAGTTCATTGAGGCAGAGAAAGCCAGATAGACACTAGGAGGCGCTCTCCCGGCACAGCAGCCCTGGGGCGCACAGCTTTTAGGGCATTTATATGGAGACTTTTTACCATGGCAGGTGTTTTTAAATTTGTAGATGGACCTGTTTTTTTGTTTTTTTTTTTTTTTTGGCTGGTGGGTTGGCTGTTTTCTTCACTTGGAACCATGAGCATAAATAGAAGTATCATATTTTGGTATTTGCCCTCCACCTAAAGACCAGATGAAACTAAAAATAAGCATAGTAGGAGCTGATAGATTACCAGAGTATTGCCGAGACAGAACATAGGAAGAGAGGCTGTTAAGGAAGAGGTGGGGTGCCGGTGTGGTAGGGGAAGGTGAGCTGATCTCGCAGTCGGTCCCACAGATCCACCCCAGGGCCCACAGCCTCTCCGAGTCGGAGGAGGCGCTGCACCGCTGACTTGTACGTGAATGTTGCCGCAGGCCCGTTAGAGCTGGGACCCGCTCAGACAGGTGGAGTCAGGCCCCAAGACTGTCTTCATCACACAACTGAAGTGTCAGCTGTCTTCTCCCTGTTCTTAAAGATGTCAGGCATTGTGAAGTCTGCAAGTTAAAAACTCTATGAGTGGTCCGTTCAGCTTTTGCTCAGGGGCTGACTTCTGTCCTTGAGGGCCCCCCGCCAGCACTGATTCAAACTGCGCCCACGCCTCCTCCTCACTCCACCTGCCCCTCATCCTGCCCTAGTTTCTTCCCAAAGCTAGTATCACTTTATTCTACAACATGTGATTTTCTTACTGCGATAATTGCTTGCTGTCTGTCTCCCTACCACTAGAATGTAGGCCTAGAAGGGTAGGAGCCTTGCCTACTTGTTCATGATGGATCCCGAGTGAATTGTACAGTGACCCACACATGATCTACCCTCAGTGCACGTCTGCTCAGTGAATGAAGAGTAAGTATTTCCTTCACCTCCAGCCTCAAATCCTTTCACAATCACGTTGAGCCGTGAGTTTAAAATCTGGGGTCGATTAAGGAGACCAAAAGCCAGAGGTGAGATTAGATGTCATCAGAAAGTACCTCCTAGGTATAAATAAAAGTTAGAAAATGAACTTTTTTAGCAAATGTTTATTTATATCAAAATACAAAACATTTCTGAAGCAGAGTAATGTTACATGAGAAGCAGTTAAATCCTAAACTTCTTTAATTTTAACTTGCAACACTCCCTGCATTCCTTCACTGGCTACACATCTTGTCTCCCATTGTGCCCTTTCTTTTCCCTTTGCTTGTCTGCCCATGTCTGTGTTTGCTTGTTTTGCTCTTTAACTCACTATATGAACATGCAGTGTTACTGGCGATGCATTGGTTAGTATCCAGCAAGCCTGGAAATGCCAGCGAGGGGAGCCCGGCACAGTGACCTGAGCCGAGGCTAGCCACAGGTCCTCTCCTGAGTCTGGGGTGTCACTCAGCTTTCAACTGGCAAGAGCCTAAGGCCAAAGGTCACCGTCTGTGGTAGGCAGGGCAGGCTTTATTGCTTAGGCCACAGAGCAGGCGTGGCCAAGGGGCACCTCTGGCCGGGTCTTCTTTGTGGATTGGGAAGAAGGGGTTGGGCAGCCTGAAGGGGTGGCAGCTGGAACAGGCCCAGGACCAGGACGGGAGGTCAGGGGACCCTGCAGGAGGAACCCCTTCTCCAAGAAAGCAAGCTGGAGCTGGGAAGGAGAAAGGTTCCTGCCCGTCCTGTGATTTGGTGGTTGGAGGTGCCTGCCTCTTGGACGGGCCCTTTATAAATGCTTAGACTTTGGAGATTTTGAAGAAAAAGCACCTGGTTGAGAGTGTAGCTATTTCCATAAACCTCCATTCCCTGACAGAGAGGAAAGGGAAGGAGACAGGAAACGGGGGAGGACACCCTACCCCTCTCATTACAACCAGCCCACTCCCAGAGCCAGCCTGGGTCTCCCCTTCAGGCCCCCGGTTGGTGCATTCACTTTGGCATTGTGCACCTGTAGCACACCTACACACATATGCACACACACACCCCAGCCCCCCCACATGCACACACACACACAAGTGCCTGGTGTCTTTCCAGAGTCTACTCAGGAAGCAGAGTGGTGTCCCATCTTCACCATCATCCTCCACTCCGAGGGGTCTCCTTGGCCCACAGGCCCCCAAGACCTGGCTCCAGGCTTGGCACACACTGCCATTCCCAGGCTTTGAGAAGAGGGTGACAGAACAGGGCACTCACCAGAGACAGGTTGTACAGAGTGTAGAATATGTTCATATAAGGCTTTGGTACAGCACCGATTAAATGTTCTTATCGTTTGATTTCTAAGTTGTCTCTTAGAAGAAATAAAAAGCTTACTGAAAAAATAGTGTTTTTATTTACTTTTGAGTTACATACCTGAAGTTCAAAAAGTAAGCCTCTAGTTGCCATTCAGATTCACACTCAAAGGTGTTCTGTGTGCATCTGTACAATTTGTTGGTTTGTCTTTAATGGTTAACCAAAGTCAGCCAACCAATACCATGAAGTCAGCTGCCCATGATAACTGACTTTTTCCACTGCATACACACAGAAAAGAGAGAGAGAGAGAACACAAAAGCCACCCCTACGTCTCCCACCCCAAACCCCTAGGGGAAAAATCAAATAGAGGACAAAATACAGCAAGATTTAAGGAACCAGTTGGACGAAGGAGGTTCAGCCCAGCTGGCCTCTTCAAGAACAGCACCATAAAGCACCCTAGCGCAGTTACGTTGTAGTACTCAACATTCAAGAAATGGAAACGAGGTTTGAAGGATCTTCACGAGAAGACCTGGCATGGATGGGGGCAACCCCCAAAGAAAGTTGAAGAAGGAAAAAGCGTTTGCTATGAGAGCAGGAACTCCCATGACCAAACCAAGAGTCATACCCAGATTCCTCAGAAAAGAACTAATGCAAGAGGCCCCGGGCAGACAGAGGCGCAGGGCTGTTGGGGTGTGGTGAGGTGGCCGCGGGACCCCTCCCCGACCCCTCCGTGTCTACAAGCCACTGGGTGAAATGAGGAAAAGAAATCCACACAAGTTTCCAGGTGCGCAATGGAAGTATCATACCCAGGGTGATAGAGTCTCTCCTGGTGAAAGAGAAAAAGCTGGAGACGAGAGGAACCGGGCATCACTGACATGAAGCCGATAGAGTCCCTTCGGATCAGCGGCTGTGAAAAGGAGGAGCAACTGGTGAGCGCACACCCACCTGCGCCCCTACCTCTGGCCCCGCAGATGGCGGTTCGGAAATGAAATCTGAACGAGGCATTAAGACCTCTGGAGACTGATGTATACGACTTGGCAAGGGGGGCTTTAAACTGCTATTCTTCCCTAAACCAGCCATTCCGTCTAAAGTCCCAGCAATCAAGACCCCTGCACACAGCGACCCCTCCCAGGCCCTGGGCACGGCGGCACAGAAGAGACCCCTACATGCCAACACCAGGGCCAGACCCTCAGGGACAGGGAATGTGCCGTGTGGGTTCTCCTGTTCTCCCACCTTCTGCCTTGACGTTGCCCAAAGTGGGTCAGCATGAATACCTACAGCAAAGAGGAGCAGAAGGGCCAGAGGGCAATGGGCAAACCCCGCTTCCCCAAGCTACTACTCGATGACCGAGGAGAAAGGATACGGCCCACGCTGATCCCTGGGTGAGCAACGCCCAGTGCATCTGTCTACTCCAAACCCTGTTCCATAGAGCAGACAGAGGTAGCAAAACTAAAACAACTCTGTAGATGCCCCCACCACCTACCAACAGGGAGAAGCACCAACATTCAGTATCCCTTCCACCACACGGGGACCGAGGAGTACGGCACGAGCACGTGGGGCGGCGCGCGGCTCCAGCCCCCAAAGACCTAACCAGAGCACCCATCCCACCCGCCTGTCTTAGCAACTGAGAGGTTCAAAGACCGAAAACTTTGCTTACTCCACATATAATCAAATCTCAATCCGTTTTGCCCCACCTGCCTTTGTGAAAGGCTGGTTCTTCAGAGAAACTGGAGATCTCGGCTGGGCTATCTATCCTTTCCCCGCCAATGCCTACCGTTTCGCCATCTTTCTGAGGCTCAGAGCCAGGATCACAGACCAGGTAGAGATAAACATCACATCCCTTCCAAGCTCTGAAATCTCAAGGTAGGGCTATGTCCCTTGTCTTCACTTTTCTTCCCATAAATGAAGACTCCAATTGGAGGTAGAGGGATGGGATGGGAATGCACAGGTCAGTGACTCCTTGATGCTAAGGACCACATCTAGGCTTTCATATGGAAAGAAGCAAGAGTTTGAGAGTAACCCCAGACCCAGTGGGGTACTAACCCTCTGAGGGGCCTGTGATGCCGAGGTGATTTGTTTCGCTGGTTGCATGGTACCAGAAGTGGGACAGGGTCTGTGGAGAAAGAGAGGATCGCTCTAAGAGCTAAAAAAAAAAAAAAACAGTAATGGAAAGCCCTCTTGGTGTGGAGTTTTTGGCAGGTTGGAAAAGGGTGCAAGCCGGGAAGGGACATAGAATGTGCTGCTTTTCCTCTTGTTCAACCTCCCTGAAAAATCTTACAAGAAACATCTGGCCATATCCTCCTTTGGCCTCCTGAAAAGACTGCAGGAAAGATTAGTTACCTGCCAAGGATGGACATACAGCCAGTGGGACCCAGTGTTGGAGCTCCCCCGGTATTGCATGGACAGAGCCCATTTTCCTTCAGTATCCTTGGGAAATGAGAATGTCTTGAGCAGGAATGCAAGGGACTAAGGACAGTGCCTGAGTGAATGCCAGGGCCCCTTAAGTCTACAGTATGGTGGGAGAAGGGTCAGGAGTCAAACTCAAGCTCCACCCCTACCTACTCTTCCCATTAATATCCCAAATGTAAAAAAATGCTTCCCATGGCTGAGGTATCTGAATTCCTCTAATGACCAGACTCCATAAGACAAAAGCTCTTGGCTAGCATGACACTCTAGTTGGGGAGGAGGGGTTAGTATTGCATTTTTTAGTTGACCAGCAGGGTGTGGGCAGAGAGACTGCCTCCACAGGTCTCTCCTGGCTGTCTGCACCA
Source organism: Monodon monoceros (assembly GCF_005190385.1). NCBI lineage: Eukaryota > Metazoa > Chordata > Mammalia > Artiodactyla > Monodontidae > Monodon > Monodon monoceros. The sequence goes on along the minus strand of NW_021703784.1, from coordinate 647,869 downwards.
TTTGGCCCTGCACCAGCTTCAAACACATCACTCTGAGCTCTTGGCAAGTCGACAAAAAAGCTAGCACCCAGAGACAGCTGCTGAGGCTGCAGGGCACGTGGTCCTTGCAGCATACTTGAGGTCTTGAGCTCTCAGCGAGGTATTCTTCAGGGCACACAAAGTTTCTTGCTCAAGTGCCACTGAGTGCCTACTCCCCAGAATCTCCAGTTCTGGGTCAGACTCTACTGATACATTGTTCAGTTCCGGAAGTCCCAGGCCAGGTGCCAGAAGGAGGGTCCAGCGGCCCCATCCTCCCCATTACGCCCCAGGTTCTCCTCCCACTTCTCCTCCTCCACTCAGTGTCCCAGGATTGGACCATTCTGTTTCCAATGCCACCTATTTTCCAATTAAAATAATAACTGGAGAAAGCGTCTATGATGTATTTCTACCAGACACTACACCCACACTGGCTCCAAGAACCTGCAGCAAGAATGACCAGGGTGTTCTCCAAGACCAAGCCCATGCCATCGGCCTCACAGAACTCTCCTGAGATGCCTGCAGGGGTGCTTGCGTCAAAGTGCTGCAAACCAGGATAGGTACTGCTGTCAGCCCCCAGGTAACCTCGATGAGGGCACCACCCCCAGCAATATGGGGATGGACTCAGAGTCTTCCCCTCTCCACACTCACTATATTATGCACCTGTGCCAAAGCTTTCAAGCCGCAGCGTCTCCTCCCAGTAACAAGAGACGCTGTGGATCCTGGCTCTCCAGGACTATCAGATCCAGTAGTTTCCCACAACCCTCGGCTCACTTGTCCTCTCTGCGGGAGCACTGTTTGTTTTTTTACTTTTTAAACTTTTACATACACATTTCCATCAGAAAGACCCAAGCAACTCTGAACAGAGAGTGTCTCAAAAGACGAGGCATGGAGGATGGATGGTGAAGGGGGGGCACCAAGGCATGAGCTAGAATCCCAGGTCACCCCAGGTGGTCCTGCCCACACAACTCTAAGCACAAGTACAAAAATAAAGCCGACTATGACCGCGTATAGAGATATAGACAAGCTAGACGGATAGACCTTATAGAGGCTTTCTGCCCATTTATATATGTGTGCCGAGGGCATGAGTCCCCGATCCTCTCGCCCGGCTTTAGTCTCTTGCCCTCCCATTTCCCACTCCCCAGATGTCCCACTACCTGAAGCCTCCCAATCATGACTATTGCATTCTATCCCTGCACCCACCCCCCCCCTTACATAAGCTCCCCTCTCTCCTTAAAATAGAACAAATTATATATATTTATATAATTTTATACACAATCTCCATAAAAAATACACTAAAGGTGGTATATTACTCACTTCACCCTCCTACCGAAGTAGGAGCTGCCTCGCAAAGAAAGAGTCAACCAAAAAGAGGATCTCCTAGGCCTGAGGCTACTCAGGCCAATTAGTGTGTCCCTACAAATCTCTTCTACACATATACACACTCAAATACATACCACAAACACACCACACATACACACCACACCACAAACATACCATACACAACACACCACATACTACATGCATAGGTACACACACATACACACCACACCACACCACACACACACACCATACAAACGTCACATACCACATGCATGCGTGCAGGGACTCTCTCTCTCTCTCTCTCTCTCTCTCTCTCTCTCTCTCTCTCTCTTCCTGAGCCCAGGAAAGGAACATGGACAAGACAGCTGGCTGGGGCTAGAGACCAGGGAGATAGCCTGGTGACTGCAGAGAGACATGTGAGACAATCCCACCTCTCTGTCCCAGCCTGGACACTGTCTGCTCACAACAGACCCCTCTTGGTTCGCAGTAGGCAATAGAAATATTCGTTGAGACTGACTGACAATTTCCCTTCCAAAGACTGCAAGATGGCCGTCAGGAGGTCTACTCCCCACACCAGAAACAAGGTCTCTTAGATGCCGTAAGCCAAGAAGGACCAAAAAGCCCCTAAGCCCTCATCAACCAATAGGAGGGAAGTCGGCATTTGCCCCTTCCTTCTACGTATGTTGCACATCATCAAAAGCATGCTCGCAGAGTTTGTAAGGCTGAAAATGCAAATCCCCCCTCCCCAGCCCAAACCTTCTCCCCTCTCAGATTCCCTTCCCCACCCAACCACTTCCCCATCGTAAACCATGCACAAGGTCAGGCTCCCTGGAGCCGTGAAGTGGGATAGGAAGGAAAAGGAAGTAACTGGTGTGTATATGGGGCGGAAGGGAGAGTGTGGCCTGGGTCCTAAAATAAAGACGGGGAATCCAGTGCCAGGGAGGGGAGGGACTGGTAGAGCACATTCTTTCAAGCTCCAAAAGAGGCCCAGCAGCCATTCATGTCACCATCAAGTGGGATGGGAAAGACAGATGGCAAAGGACCAGGGACAGGAACTGAGGACTTGTACCATTTCTCCCTAACCCCCCAGTCCAGCTCTCCCAGCCAGTGATCTGAAGCTAATGACTGTTTCATCAGCCTTCTTCGGAAACCCTAACTGCCACTGCTGACCCACCACAGAGGAGACTGTCCAAGTGATTTTATTAATGGCTGCTGTTCTACCAGAGTATTTAGGAGTCAAGATGCACCAGCTCTTCTAGAACGTATGGGCAGCCAGCAGTGATGTTTGCACTTATGCCTCACTTTTCCTCATCCTACACAGAAACCCTTGGGGTGTGGGAATGTCTTTGGATAAGAGTCAACCTATTGATTTATTCTTCTAGCTTAAAATGGGTCATAGAAACACTTCTACCCGCTCAGTAACCCAACAAACAAAATATTATGCTTGCTCATGAAAAACTTATTTGAAAGCACAGACAGGGGGCCATAAATAAAGCACTGGACCAGTGTGGATTCACTGCCAGTCAGAGGGGGTGGTAATGGACACCCCTAACCAAACATCGAGTTGCTAAAGCGCTGAAGTCCAATCTGGGCATTGATCCTTGGTTTATCAACTTTTTAAATTCTGCCTCTTGATGTGAAAGGAGGCAGATTTGGAGACATCAAAGAGGACAGAGGAATGGCTGGTCTGATTTCAGGGTGAACCCTTTCACCCTCCTACGTCCACCAGACTGGTAGCTTTCATCCCATAAAAGAAGAGAAGGTGAGGACGAAAGCCACTGTGTAGCTCTGTGATCTGCAGCAGTCTTGCCCCCTCAGGAGGAAAGGTGTAACCCAGCCTCAGTCCCTCCTCTCCACCCCCAGCGACACTGTCTCAGGACCAGTTTCAGATCATGGAAGAGGCCACCTGCCCTTCTCCTTATGAGAACAGACGCAAATCCCTAAGAACAGTTCTTCCTTCTCCACTAACACAGAGCTGCTGGTAGCACAGGGACCTCAAGACAAGTCTCCCAGCTTTGGGCCTGAGGAGTCCCCACAAACTGACATCACAGAGAATACATCCATGCTTGGTTTGGGCACTCAGCGTCATAGGCTGACTCTAGAGGGGGCAAGGAGGTCCAGCCAAGAAGCAAGACCCCTTCGGGATCCAAGACTCACCCCCAGGCTTCTTTCAATGACTGCATCGCCCCCCGCAAAGGTCTTCACTGCCTCCACCCCCAGCCCACCCCAGCCCAGGGCAGCCTCTCCTCTTTCTCTTCCTGGGGCCACGCCCAACCTGTACACGGCACCCTGAATAGTAACTAAGTTACCATGTGCCCAGAGAGAAAGGTAAGCTTGATGTCCCTGGCTTTGGTCTTACTGTCACATCCATCCCCGCCTCCCACTCCGGGGCCGACCTGGCTGCCTACTCCCCTTCCGGCCTTACAGACACGCGGCGGGAAGCCGACCTCCTCTCCACACTCCAGCTTTCTAACACCCTTCCCAAAACACTCCTGGGTCCTCTCCTCAAAGCAACAATGCAGACCCACGGGGCTCCAAGCCTCCAGCCTCCCTTTATTTTGAAGATAGAAAGGTAGAACTGAGCCATGGATGCCCGCTTCCCAGAGGGGCTGGGGGAGAAACTCAGGGGAGCCCCCAGGAACTCTACCTTCCTGCTGTTCCCCAACAATCCCTATGATGCCCCTGCCGAAAGCTCTGTCACATGCAAGCAAGGCAAGCCTCGGATTAACCATGAGCTTTTCTTTCCCTGTGTTTCTCTACATAGTAATAAAATGTACTTTACAGTTCCTTCCCCCAGCCCACCCCAATCCACCAAAAGGCTTTTTCTAACAAAATTGGAAGAAACAGCTCCAACTATGCACACCTTGGCCCCGAATTCTAATCCTGGTGAGTGACAAAGTCGCCCTGATGCTCTGTGAAGTCTGTTTCCTCCCTGAAGCTATCTTGTCAACCTTTAAAAAAAAAAAAAAAAAACCCTAGTCAGGAAATTTCACCTGTGAATCCTACCAGGTTTCCTCTGCATGAAAAGGGCAAAGGAAAACAGGTGAAATCAGTTTAACCCCAAATATTTTAGATCTCAAATCAAAAATAAAGACAGTATTGAAAAATATTAATAATGACTCCAGTTCACCCCTGCTTGAGACACCCCCCTGCACACGACCGTGGGACATGGGCTCCTCCTCAAAGGGGGCGCAGACCCTGCCCGCCCTGTGGGATGAAGCATCCTTCCCCTGGAGAAAGCGGAGTCTCAGAAGGCCTCTCAGACCCGTGTCTCTGAGGAAAGCTGAGGGAGACAGGCTGGGAGCTCACAGACAAAGTTGACCACCGCGTGCTGTGCGGGGCCCACACTCAACCCCAGCTGGTCAGCCAGGGAATCAAGAAACAGGAAACCCACTTTCCTTATTAAACAGCTTATGGCATCACCTTACCCTTTCCCCGGGCTCCAAGTCACCTAACCTGAAATAGCTGCAGTCTCCAGGCAAGATGCAGGACGAAGGGGCAGGTTACTTCTATGCAAGGCTACCAGATCATCCAAGGGGCAGTTGGGAAGACACCTGATCTCCCATGGACTGAAGCGTGAAAGTCAGAGGAAGCTTCAGAGTCGTCACTGCAGTTGTTCAAGGGCAGAGCGCAAAGGACATCTGGTCCTTAGAAACGGCTGCACCCCACCATGCAGACATTCACGAGCACACCCTCTCGCACATGCTCACACTCAGCACTTCAGTGTGTGCCTGTGACATCCCTGTCTCCGTCTCGTGGACAGAGGGAAATGTATTCTGCCAGTTTCCATCGCAATCCTTACAGGAAGCACTGAACCAGCTCCCCAAGGTGCAGCAAGGCTGCCAGTCTCCATGCACACTGTCACAAGAAGGAGGCCCTCTTGGGAGGAGAAATGAGTCCGAAGCTGTTGAGAGATAGGTCGGCCTTATGTCCTTCCCCAGCTTTGGGGACACCCAGCCCAGCTGCCACCCAGTGGCCAGCAAAAAGCACAGCTCCAACCATTTGGTCTTATCTGCTGAGGTACAGGGCACAGCCAGAGAAAGGAAGGAAGGAAGGAAGGAAGAAGTCAGCACCTTTGTCACCACTGGGGATGGCTCACGGGCGGGGCCCTGTATGCCACCGTAAAGCAGCAGAGCCTTCCCTATCTCCTCTTCTGTTGTAACCTCGGGGCCTGCAGTCCCAGCACGGGGCTCAGAAAGGGTGGCCTAGTTCACCCTGAAGACACACAGCCCTGACGTCTCACGTACAGTCCAGCAGGATCTGCTCTGCTCGAGAAACAGCCACCATGAGAGTACGCACAAAGGCCACAACCGACCCCAGGGCCCAGAGGAGGTGCCCATGTGTCCCCTGTCGGGCACGGTGGCAGAGGTAGTGCTGCCTCAGGAAGGAAGCAGAGTCGCTGCTTCGCTGGAGCTGCCGCCCGGAGGGTGGCTTGGACTTGGACTTGGTGCCCAGCGAAGTGCACTGGCCAGATGGTGCAGGCTCCACCCGGGGGCTGGGCAGTGGACACGGCGAGGCCACAAGTGCTGCCCCTGCCACTCCTTTCTCCACAATGTGTCGCGTTTGGAAAGAAACTGTGGTTTTTGTGACTTCTGAGGCAGAGCCTCAAGGGTGGAATTGGTCCCCACTCGCTGGGCAAGAGAAGGAAGCACGGGGCGGGTCTGCGTGGCAGCGGATTCACCCCTAGGATGGAAGCTCCCAGGGATGTGCAGCTGCCTGCTCTCGGGCCGCCTCGCCTGGGTCACCGGGCTGAGAGCCACAGAAGTCTCCAGTGCTTTGGCTGGGCCAACATCCAAGCAGGTATCTGGGGACAAGGGATGTCCCCAAACCCACCAAGACAGCAGCACCAAGAAGGAAGTACTTGGCGGAACCTGACAGCCCCCTCGATTCTCGGGTGGCCGGAAGAGCAGGCTCCTGCACGAGAGGAGGAGAAAGACGCCAGACGCACCCCAGCCACACTGAGGCCTTCTGCCCTGTCAAGGGCAGCGCCGTTACCTTACTGGAAGAGAGAGATACATCTGTAGTCGCTGTAAGACGACCTCGCAGAAGCTTCTGGGTGCTAAGAGTCTGAGTTAGGACAAGAATTCGGCAGGGAAAGGATGGAGCCTGGCTCCTGCCTCCCACCCCTTCCAGCTTCACTCCCAGGCCTCAGCCAGTTCTATATAAACAGACCTGGGGGAATAGGGGCCTGAGCACCCCCAGAACCCAGAATCTGAGGCCCCCCAGCTTTATCTGATCCCATCCTGTGGGAACTCAGGTCTGCGGCGGGCTGCACGTGGGAGGCATGGAGATGAGCGCGGGCGGGCTCCCCACACGTGGCAATTAATCAATCTGGGGAATTAGCTCCCACAAAAGGAAAGGAGGAATCCAATCAGGGCTTTGGAACAGCGCTCCAGAGGGTGCGGAGCCAGGCTGGGATATAAATAGAGCCACGGCGCCTGGTGCTCGGCACAGATGGCTCCAGAGTGGGAGGCCCTCGGCCACAGGGCTCCAAGCCTGGCTGGACCAAGGGGCTGACGATGAGCTTGAGTCTGAGCACAGGGCCACCTCCCGGCCCCGCTGCTAAGCAGTTTCTACTTCTGAGCCAAACCATGGAACGAAGAGAGATGCCTGCCTGGCCGTTCACCAGCCACCCTTCTTCACCCAGAACCAAGAAATAAAGGCTGTGTTTAGTTCTGTGGTAACTCACTGCTGAACCCCCCAAAGCAGGCAGCAGGAACCACTCTGAATGGGAGAAGGTCAAGACAAACGGGGAATTCAGCTGAGAAGGCATGAATCCCACTTCAGAAGGACTCATTCCCGAGATAGAGACACCAGGGCCCCCGCGAGCCCCTCACAAAGCCCACATGCCAGCTGCCCTCTCCCTCCTCCTTCCATTGACCACAGAAGTAAACAGCGTTTGCTTCCACGTACATATATATACATAAAGAAACCCACAAACTCCACACATACGCAGTTGCATCTATATCTATATATATGTAGAGTCTGGAAGATGGCAGGAAGTCCAGCCCTCTTTCAGGACTTGAGAAACTGAACAGAAGCAGACAGCAGTGAGAGCCATTGCTTCCTCTTTTGCACTCCAGAGATATTTGAGGAGGTGGGAAAAATCCATCCAGTGAAGAGGGGAAGGCGGGGGAGGAGGCATAGCTCTTCCTGTCCCCAGTTCACTTCCCGAGCTCTACACACAGCCACGGCGGCCAGTCTGCCCTCAGCCCTCTCTGCTGGACACGAGGCCAGCAGGCCAGGATGCAGAGGAGACACCCGCTCAGGCCAGAGGGAGAACAAGCAGAACCAGGGTCTGAGCAGCCCTGGAAACTAACGACCAGGCCACCCCTCCACTGGCAGGGGAGGATGAAGCCCCGCACACCCATCGCCCGTGCCCACCCTTGCCCCTCGGCCAGCATCCTTGCCCAGGGGACGCTTAAGTTGTGGCATCACAGCAAAGTGGCGTGGCCAGGATCATCATGCTCCACGCTGCTGAGAATTGCCGTCTGGTCTTCCGGAAGCTGGCGGTGGCACAAGTCTGAGAGTCGGGCAAAGGGGTCGGGCCGGGAATGTCTCTTCTTCCTCCGGAGGCAGACAGCTTCGTCGGGCCACAGGACCTGAGAGTTTGGAAGGTTCTGAGCCTGCGAGGCAGAACCATCTGAGGAGGAGCAGGTGCACACACACAGGAAAAGAGAAGACAGTGGTGAAAGGGAGAAGGCAGCCTCACACACCCAGCCGTCCTCTGCAGGGCACGGTGCCCGGCCTCTAGGGTCACACGCCGGAATCACCCAAGTGCAGAATGGGCAGCAGAGGAACCACAAAGGGCCAGTGCCCGGGGCCACCCCAAGTGCTGTCCTAGTGAGAGCCAGGAGGCAGGACGGCTGTGGCTGTACTTCCTGCAGATTCACAGCTCTAGCCAAGCAACATCTCTTTTTCATCTTCTATTTAATATTGAATATATTCAATACCTTTTATCTAATATTTCTTCTATTTATCGATATTAAAGAAATATTCATACGTCTCTTTTAGTGCCTCCTGGGTACCAGGCATCATTCTAGGTACTGGGGTTGGGACTCAGCACACTTTTCCCCCCCACCGCCTCCCCCAGGCAGTGATGGACGTCACACAGATTTTATCCATATGCATTAGAGTCAGGTCTGGCCCACCCTGGACTGCCAGGGCCATCCCTCTGCCTTATGGTCCTTCTGGGGACACAGAGGTAAAGCCCTTGCATTCTAGAAGATTATACTTCAATGTGGCAATGGGGAGGAAGAGACAAAATATAAAGACTTAAAAACTACAGACATAAAACCGTCAGATACTGCAAGTGCTACCAAGAAAGATAAAATAGGATCACTAGACGGCAAATGAATGAGGCACTGCTTCTACTCTGAAGGAGTAACACCGAGGCGAGTCTTGAATTATGAACCTTCCACAGACCTGTGGGAGAAGTGTTCCCACGGTGTGAAAGCCCCAGGCTGAGAGCAAACGTGACCTGTTGACCGAAGGAAGGACGTCACGGTAACTCAGAGCGAGCAGAGTCGGTGAGGCAGGAAGGGCGGGCAGAAGTCTGTTCTGATTGCAGGGGGAAGGGAAGCTTCTGGAGGGTTTTAATCAGAAGCGTGTGTGTGCGTGTGCATGCGTGTACGTGTGTGCACACTCCCGGGACTTTCTAAAAATCACTCTGTTCACTGTGTGAATACACTGCAGGAGCCAGGACGGAGGCAGGAGGGCCAGAGAGGAGGCCGCTGCTCTGGGCAAGGTGAGAGATGGGAATGACTCGTAATTTAGCTTTAGCATTTGAGACAGAAAAAAGTGGTCAGATTCAGGATGTGTTTTAAAAGTTAAGTCAACAGACCTTACCAGATGGACTGGAGGTAAGACGTGAAAGGAAGAGGGTCAAGGATGAAGTACCCTGAGCAACTGGGCAGGTAGGAGTGCCTTTTATGAAACTGGGAAAGAACCGAGAAGCACATCTAGATAATCAGTAACTATTTTGGACACGGAAGAGGCTTACAGGACATCCAGCTGCATGTGGAGGAGGCACCTGAAAATATGAGACTTGAGCTCATGGACAAGATCTGGGCTAAATACGGGGGGCATTTGCGAGTTGTGGACATATGACAGGAAACAGGACCGCTGCAAGCAGAACAACAGAGAATATAGGCATCTCGTGGGACTTTTTTGAAAAAAAAAAAAAAAAGATAATAGATAAATGATAGGTAGGTAGGTAGGTATGTAGATGGGTCCTAACCTGAAATGGGCTTAAATGGGTTGAAAATTCAGCTTTGGGCTCTAATTTCTCTCCCAAAACCTAAAAAATTCATTTTCTTTCTCTCTACCTCAGTATTCCAACCTATAAACTAACAGGATAATAATACCACCTGAAGGCTAAGTGAGAACTAACCGCTCACTGCTTCCCAAAGATTCAAGGGCCTCTGTGTATCACTCTTCCATAACCCAGCCTCTGCAGAAAGTTGCACTCTGGTAGATAAGAAAGACTGGCAAGGAAGCTGTGCAGTGGTCTTCCTGGACGGCCTGTCACAGCACTTCTAAAACCACTGGTAAAAAGAGAGCACGTGATAAATATTTTCTAAGTCTGAAAAACGGCTGAATTATTTTTGCACTATATTAGAAGCTACCTATCGCTGCTGGATAAACATCACGCATTTCAGTAGTGGTGTCCTTTTCATGAAATACGGCAATTTCACTCTATCTCATGGAGAAAAGTCTGGCCAGCCCGCAGAGGCTGAGTCCATGCCACAGTGACCCCTTAACACTGAGTAGGACCCCAGAATTTCATGTCCAACCAGAGGCCTGAAATGATAAAGAGGAAATATTTAAGGAGATAGGGATATGTCCAAGGCATGTGACAGAATGAGAAAGAAAAGTACTATTTACGTTGTTAAAAAATACAGGGGACTTCCCTGGTGGCACAGTAGTTGAGAATCCGCCTGCCAATGCAGGGGACACGGGTTCGATCCCTGGTCTGGGAAGATCCCACATGCCGCGGAGCAACTAAGCCTGTTCACAACTACTGAGCCTGCGCTCTAGAGCCTGGGAGCCACAACCACTAAGCCTGTGCGCCACAACTACTGAAGCCCACACACCTAGAGCCTGTGCTCCACAACGAAAAGCCACCATGATGAGAAGCCCGCACACCGCAATGAAGAGTAGCCCCCGCTCGCCGCAACTAGAGAAAGCCCGCGCACAGCAACAAAGATCCAACGCAGCCAAAAAAAAATACACTGAAACAATGCCATGTTTTCTAAAGGCGTATGCACAGAAGGGTTCTGAACACACATACCCCCAAGAAGGATGGTTCCCAGGTTGGATGAAACAGAACTGGGAGGATGATCTGAGACTTTTAACCTTACTTTTCTCATTTTTTGATACGAAAATTCTATTTGTATATTACTTGACAATTAGTATTAAAGAGAAGCAAAGAACGAGATAAGCTGGAGGAGTCGATTGTGCAGAGAACCCAGGGCTGGGATCCTGAGCCAGACAAGCCCATAGTGGCAGGTCAGGGTGGGAAGAGAGGAGCAGGGTGCTTCTCGACATTTACCGGATCGTTTCTTTGACTTCGAGGAGCCCTTGGATGACTTTTTGGGCTTCTTTATCCGTTGGTATTTCAGAGCCTCCAGCCTCTCAGGTACAGCAGCATTCCCAGGAGCAGGTGGATGTGTCCTGGAAGGGACAATTGGAGAGGCACAGGTCAGCTCCCGGACGAGAGAGCTTTGGAAGAGGAGCTGGAAGAAAGCCAAGTAGCTGACCCAGAGGAGACAGAGCACAGCTCTACGGAGTCCCAGGTGCCCATGACCAGCTCCTTGACACCTGCCTTCCTGCTGCTCCTGGAAGAGAGAACCCCAATGGAGAGCTCCAGCAGTGGGAGGCCTGCTGCAGGTGGACACCAATCTGTAGAGCCATCAGATGGCCTAGGAAAGGGAGAGACAGTCTTTAATGGCGAACCCATCACACGGCACTCAAGCTGGGGCAAGGAAGTCGGAGAAGGAAGCAGCTGGGATGTCTGAAGTTTGTGGATCATCACAGTCAAGACCTTGAAATGAAAAGTAAAGGGGCAGATTAAAGGACTGGAAGAACAACCCCACCCCACTGACTGTCCTCCTCCGGGAAAGACAGGGCCGGGCCAGATGGGAACCCAATGCCCAGTGAAATCATCTCCTCCATCGCCAAGATTCAGGCAGAACCCCGGCAGCCAACAGCAACTAACAGTTGTCGTCCACCAACATTTCAGCAGCAGACTGGGCTCAGGCTTCATCAGTCATGTGAGAGAACAGAAGAGGATGGAAGTGGATCGTGACGGTGAGAGTGTCCAAATCAGGCAGGCTTGCAAAGCCCTTGATATCCGCAGCAGGTATCCAGTGGATCCATATTTTAAGATTCGACAGAAAAACCAAGGTTATGGGAGAGGGGACCACCTACGTCAGCGTCTCTTTCTGCCCCAGTTGTCGAGTGGGTGTAGCCGTTTGCCTAACAGAGCAACTGCATGGTTAGGACAAAGGCAACAACTTAACTGGAGCCTGTGCTGCCCAGGTGACAAAGGGGCCCAAAGAGAGCTGAGAGGATGGACTGTCTGTGACAGTTTGCGCTTACTGGAGAGAACTGTTCAAGGATCATAAAAGAAGAAAATCTAGAAGATATGGATCAATGCCATTTCTTCTCAAAGTAAGCCAAACTTGGACCCTGAGGAGTAAGGGGGGAAGAGGGAGACAGGTTGCTCTTTCTTTCCCTCCAGTGCTGGCATTAGCATGCCATCAGGGAAGCAGGGACACTCCAGGACCCTGGTGGATGGGGGCGAGTCACTCTCCCTCCATCCCCACACCTCCCTCTTCCACCTCCCTCACAATCAGTGGTGGGTAAATTCTGACAGGAAGGAGTAGACAGCCAAACCTGTGAGGGGAAAAAAAGTCCCCAGTGGTGAGCAAGCAATCTAAGGTTTAAAAAAAAAAAGAAGAGGGGTGGGAAGACTACAGCCACATCTCCCCAACATCAGATATCTCTGCAGGGATGAGAAAGAAAAACATACAGACTAACTGTAGATAAGCCTCTGGTTCCTGGGGTTTCTTGCGCTAACTGACAGTGAAGCAACCTACATCTTCTTTGATGGATGCCATCATTCCAGCGTCCTTTAGTAGGTACAGCATGGAGAAGCTCCTCCCAAGTTCAGGTCAGAAACATTAATTTTCAACAGCCCCCTAAGAGCACAGAACTAAGAACCCAGCTACATGCACACACGGTCTCAGAGAGAAGGAGTCCAGCTCACCACTGGAGGTCGGGTCTTCACCCCGAAGACCTGCCTGCCAACTCCCCCTTCCTTCCTCTTTCACAAACCTCACAGCCTACCCATGGAGACCCTGCACAGCAGCAATAGGAAGGAAACTTGGGAGGCAGACAAAGGTTGGAGATGGCCAGGGCACGAGGGAGCATGACTTCCCAGAGCTGATGCAACGTCCTCACCCCCCGCTCGTCCTGGACTAAGGCTTCTTCGTGCTGCCTAAAAGGAAAAAGACATGAATCCACAGCTCAGTTCATCTGCCTCCTGGTCCTGGCCAGAGTCTTCCAACAGGCCATACAGATGAATGGTGTACAGTCTGAGGAGGTGCATGGCAAGCAAGTGGACCCAAGGTCCAGTAAGCAAACAGCGCAATTCAGGGTGACCCTCTGGGCATGAGAGAAATGGGTACAGGGTGCCCCCAAAAACTCCTAGGGATGCTCCAAGCCAGCTGAAACTTCCAGGGACAACATTATTATTACAAGCAACATATTACTACTATTACCACTTTTATCATACAGCATTTACTTACCACTTACCACGCCAGGCACTGATCTATGTTCCCTGCAATAATTTTCTTTAACCCTTACAACATCCCTAAGAGGCAAATACTGTATTGACCCCACTTTTCAGATGGAGAAACTGAAGTTAGTTTAGAGAGGTTAGGCAGTCTGTCTTATAATCCAGTTATCATGGGGTAAGAGCCAGGACTCTCAACATCAGATAAACTGCGTGTCCAACTTCCTTCTAAGGGAAACAGGTGCAGAAGCTACATGGAAGGAAAACACTGCTTTCGCATGCACCTGAGCAATCAGCCTGCACTGCACGCGCTCGCTGCCACAGTCACCGACATCCTCTGCTTCGGTGGCAGAGCCAGAGAAGACAGACCAGGGAGGGCGAAAGCTGGCTGAAGTGATGCCCTGAGCAGCAACAATCCACTGAGTGGGGGAAGCCAATTTTCCCCTGTGAAACAGCCAAGCTCCAGCTCTTCCAAGGCACCTGCTGTCCACCTGTTTTCGCGTTTGGCTTGGTGCTCAGGCTCAGATGCACGACAGGAGAAGGCTCCCCAAGGCACTGGAACACTCTCCCGGTACAGGAGGCAAAAGATAAAAGCAAGGGTCTGGAAGGACGGGAGGTACAGGGGAGGGGGCAAAATGGGTCTTTATATTCAGCTAATTATGTAGAAAAGTCACATGAAATGTGTCCCAGCAGACATCAAACCACCTCCCTTCTCTGGGAAGGGGGAAGGGGGGGCCATGTCCCCTATCAACACCAAGCCCTCCAGGGGACTTTCAGGTAATGGACTTTTGATGCCGATGACGTTCAGACAGTAGGAGGCTGGGTGAAGCAGCTCCATCCCATCCCTGGAACAAGGGCAGCAGGTAGTCCAGGGGTGACCAGTGGGGTGCCCTCCAGGGAGGTGAGGCCGGAGTTCTCTTTCCAGTCAGCCCCAGTTCTTCCAGAACACGCAAGAATTCAGCAAACTTGGACCCCATCCCCCAGAAAGTACGAGCATTACTGGAAGGTGAAGCCCTGAAATTAAAGCCCAGGGGCTTCTCCGGACCGTGTTCCCCATGAACCCCAGTTCTCTGTCCCACAGGTGTTTCTTTGTGGTTCACACCTACCAAAGACAGCCTGAAACTGACCTTAACACTCTCTTTTTCTCTCTCTCACCTGTTATAAAATCCATACAAAATCCAAATCACAACGAGATAGCCCCAGAGGCCTTAGTGCATATCTCTATGCTCACCCAGAGCAGGGGAAGAAAGACACAGCCAGGTTCAAAAAGGCAAACCACAGGGCAGGACAGTCGAAATCCTCCGGACTTTTCCTGCCCTCCTGCCCCAAGAGCTGGCCATTACCCCGGCGGCTGCCGTGCCCGGTGACAGGCAGAGCAGTGATGAAGGAGCACATCCTTCCTCTCCTGAGCGGACACTCTGCCGTCTGACTACAGGACTGGGGTGGAGACCGAGGACACCCCCTCACATCCACGGTGTAGCCAGGACATGGGTGAACCCACCCTCTGCCACAGCACAGCCAGCCAGGAGTCCGGAGATCAGTGCCCACCACTGCGCCCACAGACAGCCCCCCTCTGGTGGGCCAAGTGTGTGGCCTCCGAACTCGGCAGAGGCTTTTACCAACGGGACCTCCTTCCCACGATTCACCCAGTACAAGGGGCCCCAGCACGCTCCCAACCCACCTGCCTCGTGGAGGCCAAGGTCAGTATGAACAGGAAAGGGGATCAGAGGGGATGCAAGAACAGGGCCGCTACTGGTGTCAGACAGGGAACTGAGAGCCCCATCCACAAAGGGACAGGTCCGAGAAGGGAGCTGGGAGGAGGAGGAAAGGGGAGAGGAGGCGGGGCGGGAGCAGAACAGGGGAGAGCGAAGGAAGTGGGAACAGAGCAAGGACACACGTGGACGAGACGAGTCACACCACCTCCAACGAGACCCAGCGGGGACACATGCAAAGGCAGTGTGAGAGTGGCGCCCAAGAAGGAGCCTGGCTCCTGCAAGGGCCCAGCAGCCTCCACCCAGAGCTCTCGGCAGGCAGCACAGTGAGGGCCTGACTCCCCAAGGCTGGAGAGCTGGCCGGGCCAGGCGGAAACCACCCTGCATCGCGCCCCTGGTTTCCTGGTTTACCACAGCAGTGAGAGGGCACCCAGCCCCCGGGTCTGGCAGGCGGGGACACCGGGGAGGGGGGTCACGAACCAGAACGGGGCCCGGACCCAGGCACTTTCCCAGAGTGGAGCGAGAGCTGGGCCTGGAGTCATCACTCCTCTGGGGGCAGCAGGGGAGTCACAACTGGGGGCAGGGAGGAGAGCAGGAAGGTGGAGGGCGGTCCCATCACTGTCACCCCGTTGGCCGCTCCTAACTACACTGTCCCTGGTCTCCCCGAGCTCATGGCTGCGGCGTGGCACCCGGCCAGCCTCACACAATCCCGCGACCTCTGGCTGCAGACACTCTCATGGCACGGCCGTCCTGTTTACGGGAGGCCATCCTTACGCCCAGAGGAGACCGATGGTCCTGAGTCAGGACCGTTAGCCCTCCTGCCGTCTCCAGGTGGGGAAGGGATGCAGAGACTTCAACCCGGGAAGCCAGAAGCGCCCAGAGGAGGCTCCCTCTCCCATCTGAGTGCCTGGTGCCTGCGTGTGCTTGTTGCCACAAGCACGGGACTGGCGTCCACGGCAAAAGGAAGATCTTGTCAGCGGCCGTGAGACTGAGCAGGCCTCAGGGGACCACAAAAACCTCTCAGAGAGACTTGGCACCCCTCTGGTGTCAAGCTCCCGAGACCTCCACCTGGAAGGAGTCGCCCACATGGAGAGCAGAGCTGCCTTCTGCCCGGGGGCCTGTCCTCTCCTCCGGCGGAGCTCCTCCAAGACCCCTTCCCGGAGCTGTGGCCCCGGGACATCAGGAGTGGCTACTGCAGGGACCTTGAGAGCAACGTGAGCCCGCGGGCAAGGTCCACGCCTCAGTCCTGTGACAGCCAACAGGCTGCAGAGCAGGCTCAGGAGTGGTGACCTGCCCCTGCCCTCAGAGGACGACAGGTGGCCTGGTCCTGAGAAGGACCTGGCTGGTGAGGAAAGGAGCAGGGCCGTAGCCCAGCCGCGTGCTCCTGGGAGGACCGAGCATTGGCAGGATCCCAAGAGGACAGTGAGGGAGCGGCCACCCCAGGGGGAGATCTGCACCAGGGGGGCTGAGGGAGGAAGGGGGTCTCTACGCCTGCTACTGGGGAAACTGGGCAGAAAGGGGCCGGTGCTCCGAGACACCACGTGCCCAGCCAGGTTTCCAAGGTGCAGAGGTGCAAAGCGCTCGTAGGCATTCTAAGCCCCTGAGGGTGCATGCAGGGCCCCAAGGGCTTCTGCGGGAAGCTCTGGGCAGCAGGATGGCGAGGTGTCTGAGTGCAAAAACTGCAGGGAGGCTCTGGGAGGGGCTCAGAAGCTGCAGCGAGGCAGTGCGAGCGAGGCCCGGCAGCCGTGGAGCAGCAGGGCGTGGGGACCCAGAAGCCATGGGCCATCGGGGCGGAGGCTGCCGCCCCACAGAGGGGTGAGGGCTGTGGTCTGGATTCCCCTATGGAGGAAGCGCTGGCCCTGCGGAAGCCCGTCCGCTGGTCCGCCCCCTGCCCACCCACCCAGCCGGAGCTCCCTTACCTATTGAGCTGAAGAGAGGCTTGTCTCGACAACACTGCCCAGATAGCTGAGATCAATCAGAAACAAAGCGGTTATCAACATGGGTGCGGGGAACCACCCACGCACACCCAGAGGGAAGGGGAGGAGCACGGGGACCAGAGAACCGACAAGCGAGGCCAGAGAATGGGGTGAGCAGTAAGGAGAGAGACAGAGACCCAGACGGCACGATGGGACGAAGCAGATGAGGGCTGCACAAAGCACAGACGACAGGGCACAGCCCCCCGCATCTCCTGCACAGACAGCACGCAGCTCTCCTCCACCTCCCGAGCTGCTCCCCACCTGAGCCGGGGTGGGAGGTGAGGCTTGTGCTTCCAGGTACCAGAGTGGGGGGGAGGGAAGGGGGCAAGGGAAGGGCGCTGGGCTCCCTCCTCTCGACCTCCTCCCGTCTGCCTACCACCAGGCCAGCCTCCTCTGGACTCTGCTCCCCTGCACAGGCGGCCACATCAAGAAGAGACCAAAGGACGGAACCGGGGCGGGGGTCAGGAGGGATGGGGGACTACGGACGGTGCAGACTCTTCCCAGCAAGTCGGGCCAACCCAAAGAGGATGGAGAAGGAAGAGAGACGGACAGAAGGACGGACTTGGGGAGGAAGTAGTGGGAGGAGGAGGGAGGAGAGCAGAAGAAAGACCAGAGAGAAAGAACACGGGCAGGCGTCCAGGCTGACTGGTACCTGGCACACCAGCTGCTACAGTTTACAGTGGGCTCCCCCAGGCCGGCTGATCGCAGGGGCTTGTCTGTCTGTCTGTCTGTCTGCAGCTCCCTGCGAGGCACACAGGTTGGGGTGGGGCGTGTGGCTCGGGCACACGGTTCAGAGGCCTGAGGTTTTGCTCCCAGCCTCCAGGACGCAGCCTCCAGAGAGGCTGGGGGGCCAGGTGGGGGCGGGAGGCGGCACTCACTAGGCTGCTAAGGGCAGGAGGGTGGGGACGGGAGCCTGGTGGTCCAGGGAAGTCAGGCCCCAGGGTCCTGCTTTCGAGGAGGAGAGGCCGAGGAAGAAAAGGAGGCTGGATACAAGGTCTCTGGGCCAACCCTGGAACCGCCCAAAGCCAGGCTCACGGGGACGTGGTGGGCTCTCCACTCCAGAAGGCCCCAGGGGACCACTCATGGGGACACACCACACATCCCCTGGCCACGTCCTCTTCCCCGGCCCCCGGATGGCCTCCTGAGAGCTCTGGGCTGGATAGGGAAGATCCCTCATGCCCCTGGCAGGGTACCTGTGCAGGTAAGCCACACCCCCCCCCCACAGTGACCACTCCCTGCCGCTGCCAAGACCAGCGCTCCTCTCCCGAAGGGATGCTGCAGCGTGTCCCGACAAGCCCTGTCAGTCGGTGGATGGAAGGGCGAGGGCAGGGGAGGAAAGGGGAGGAAGATGACCAGGCGGCGGTGGGCAGGAGAGACGGCTCACACTCACCCTGCGGTAGGTAACGGTGGCGGGGGCGGCTCCGGTCTGAGCAGCTCCTCCCCCACCCTCCGAGGGGAAGGCGTCTGTCCAAACATATCCAAGTGGTCCACAGGCCCCGCGGGGCCTGGCGGAGGGGAGGGGTAGCCCGTGGCCAGAGTGGTGAAGCCCACGGTGGGCCGGTAGCTGGGGCTGCCGCTGCGGCTGCTCTGGGACGGGGAGCCCGTGGACGGCGTGGACTTGCGCGAGAAGCTGACGGCAGCCGGCGGCTGCAGGGCGGTCTCCGACACCTCGGCGGGCTGCAGGAGGCCGGGGCGCGGCCGGGCCCGCGCGGCGAGCTCGGGGGAGCTGGTGCGCGAGCCGAGGGGGCTCTGGGTCAGAGGCGAGAGCCGGGAGGGCTGTAGCACCACTTGATGTAAACTGGGCTCGGCGCGCCTGGCCTGCCGGGGGCTGGGCCGGGGCCGGGGCTGAGGCTCATACCACGGGGTGTCCAGGCCCAGCGCGCTGGGGCCGCCGTGCGCCCCCGGCTCGGCCGGCTCGGGGTAAGGCAACACGGGTATGCCCATGCCTTGGCTGGTGTGTCTCAGCTGCCCTTGGCTCACCAGAGGTTGCACAGGCCTGTCCTGCCACTTGGCGGCGGGGGGCACTGGGGCAGGGCCTCTGCTCGGCGCCTTGCCAGCCCAGCCCTTGGGCGCCTCCAAAGACAGGATGCCCGGGTAGGCTGCGGGCACCGGCAGGGAGGCGGGCGGCAGTCCTCGGGGGAGGCCGGCCGCAGGCTGCAGACTCTCAGCCACATCACACGGGTGCAGCTGGTGGGGGAACACCACGGCCGGGGTCTCCAGTCCCCCAAAGGGGAACTCCGGCCGGCCCCAGGGCTCTGGGGAGCGCCCACCGGTGGGCGTCTGAGTCAAGGGCAGCGTGCTGTTGGAAGCGTTCTCTCCGTTCTCCTCGGGGATGGCGGGGTGGCCGAAAGGCCCCTCGGTGTGCAGAGGTGGCGAGGACATGACAGAGCTCAGGGGGCTGCCCACCTCCGGCATGTAGAAGGGCGGCGGCTCCACCTCCCCAGGGCTGCTGCTGCTGAGGTACCCGTAATACTGGCCGTGGTGGAAGGGCCGGGGAGCGGGCGGCC
Organism: Monodon monoceros; assembly: GCF_005190385.1. Classification (NCBI taxonomy): domain Eukaryota; kingdom Metazoa; phylum Chordata; class Mammalia; order Artiodactyla; family Monodontidae; genus Monodon; species Monodon monoceros. Next base: position 628,536 of record NW_021703784.1, on the reverse strand, counting down.
TGGCTTGGCCAGTGGCCTGGAGCCGGCCCTCCAGGCCGCCAGGGCCCTCCAGGCTGCGGGGCTGGAACCGAGGGCTGTATGCTGGTGGTGGCAGGTAGGACTCCTGGCTGGATGACAGAGGGGTCAGCTGGGACTTGAGGGCAGCCACAGACGTGGGCACCAGCGGGTCTTCATTCTCCTCATCCGACTGGCGGAACTCAGGGTACATGTCAGTCTCCTCTGCAAAGGGGAAGCCCTCAATGCGCCGAGCCTTCGCAGAGGGCTCCACCTCGGAGGGGTCCATCACAAAGCGGCCGTCGGGGCCCCTGCTGATGAGCTCGATGGGCGTGGTGGCCTCCGCCTCAGCCTCCGCCTTGGCCACGCTGTACTTCTTGCTGCTGATGGCCCTCTTGGTCTTCTTGTACAAGGACAGCTCCTTCTCCCGCACGGGGCTCAGCATCCTCTTGGCCGCCGGCTGGGCCTGGTCGTCGGAGGACTCGGACGGGGCACGGAGTGTGCGGATGCTCTCGGGGCTGACCTTGCCGGAGGACAAGCTGGGGACAGGGAGAGAGCAGGAGGCGTGAGGAAGCTCAGAGGACACTACTGCTTTCCGTTCTCCCTGCAAAGTACCACACGCGCCTAGGAGGACGCCAGTGAGGAGGAGGAATGCTGGCGGGTGGCGTGCGCCGGCGTGAAATACTCTGGCCGACTCTCAACTCTCAACTGTCCAGGCGTGCGCTGTCCACTTTCCAAATGGACACCTCGTTTCCGCGTTTATTCTGCCTGCTCCTATGTTTGCTACCTCTCTCCAGTCACACCTGCAACTTCACTCCCAGGTTGCTCAAGGAATGCAAGCTCATTTTAAGAGTAACTTAAGCAAGGCATATTAAGAAGATACATCTGTTAGGATGGAAAAAAAATCAAAGAAATGAACAGCTCATCTACCATTTTGGGTCATCTACACTACTGCTCCCCCTATTAGTACGGACAACTTAAAATTACCGTGCAGATCAATTAAGGGAAAACAGCTTAGAAACACTGTCATGGGGCTGAGCGAGCCCTCCACCCTCCACCCCAGATGGCCGTACCCTGTCTCTCTGGGGCTAGACCACTTACGGAGACTCCAGGCTCTTCCTGCAGTGCGTGATGGAGAGTGGAGGGTCTGGAGGGAGAAAGAGGGGAGCCCGCTGAGGCCTGACGCCACACAGCCCTCCCCAGCTGTCAGCAGGGCCCAGACCAAAGCCCCGCAGGGAAGCAGCACCCTAGCACCTGGCACGTCTGGGTCCCGGATCACATGCCCCCACCGGGTCTGCCTCCACCCTCGTTTCGGTCCCAGCCGACTCTCCCACCATCAGAGCAAGTCCCATCGGCAGCTCTGCCCACGAGGTCCCAGTTTCCCTGTTTTCAAGGCGACACCTACCTTTCTTGCGCTTGAGCTTCCGCTTGCGCTGCCTGTTGACAAAGCAGGCGGCCAGGGTGCTGAACAGGATGGCCGCAGCCAGGAAGCATATGGTGGCCACGATTCCAGCCAGTACCGGCCGAGCCAGGCCATCGTCGGTCAGGTCCGGCTGCGGGAAGATGTCTGGGGGGATAGGGGGAGAGCACGGGTTAGACCCTCCCTCCCCAGGGCCCCAGGTGGTTCCCCACCTGTGTAGGACAGACATCACTAAGGCTCCGCCCTAAAAATGAAGAGGTGGCATGGCGGGAAGACGGAGAAGAGGGCGTTTACAGAGCCGAGGAATCACCACCTTGCTTGTGGAGAGGAAACACCATCTGTTATCTCTTCCCTGTGGGACGTCAGCTCTGTGATGGTCTGCGCTGGCCCAGCACCTTACCAGCCACCCTCACCTACCAGCACGCTCTACACGGAACCCGTGACTAGCTGACTGGACACTGCAGGGGCCTAAGCGTCACGCGGGCATCGTGACTCCCACCAGCCTCCCTATAGGACCAGGGCCCAGAGGGTGAAACTGCAGCAGCAGCAGGGCTGTCGCTGCACAACGCAGGTGCCCCTTTCTGACCATCACGGTGCAGGGGGTCAGCATGTCCTGGGCACCACAGGCACGTGCTGGCACGGATAGGGGCATCAAACAACGTCCTTGTTCTACAGGCAGAAGTGAGCCTCACTTGGTGCCCAGGTTCGCAGAGCTCAGAGTGACAGCCAAAACTGGACCAGTCCACTGCGTTACATGTCACCTGACAGTTGTGTTAATAAGTGCTGCTCTACAGGCTCATCAAAGGGGAAGCCTATGTATCTTGATACATTTAGCCAGAATCCATTGCCATGTCGATGACAGCGAGGGATTAAAACAATCCAGATCATGCTGACTGGTTGAGTAGAAAATGAGGGCTCAGCCTTTGGAAGTGGGAGGCTTCAAGACAGGGAACGCCAAGGGAGCTGCATTCTTGTTTACCACGGGAACCTCCCGACTGCCGGGAACGAGACATAAAGCCACCGAATGCAGAACAGTTCGTGAGAGGCACCCCCAAACCCTCAAGTCCTCTCTTCTAGCTTGGCTGCAGCTCTCTTCCCTGGAGGGAAGCCAAGACAGAAGTACGCTCGTCTCTGCTGCTACAGCAGGCACCTCCGTGCAGAGAAAAACAGCCCCACAGTGCCTAGTATACGCAACAGAAGTCACAGCCGCTCCCCCCGGGCTTTCTCGCCCGCCCACCCCCTGCCCTCCCCGCTGCCCCCGTATCTCTACCAGGCCCGAGCACGAGCTTCTTGGCCCAGCTCTTGCCCACTGCCTCCGAGGGTCTCTGCAAGCACTGCCCGAGGACGTGAGCCACTGCTGGATCACTAAGCAAAAACCTCTTCCCAGACCAAGCGAACCACTTCTGGGAGAGGGACCTGCTACATGTGAGGGAGTGTAGCTGGAGAAAGATGTATAGAAATGGGACCAGAGCCAAGAGAAAGAAAGATAAATGGAGAAAATGCTGGGGAGTTGGCTTTATTTAGCCTGAAAATATCTACGGAGAGGAAGGAATGGAGGAAAACAACACCAAACAGCAATTTTCCAAATGAAACACCCTAATTATGAAGCCGTCTTAACGAGAGGCGTCAGTAAGTACTGCTGACCTGTTTCTGTCTCTTTGCTCCAATTCGCCCCCCACCCCCAAGAGGATGACACCAGAGGAACAGAAATGTTATAGCAAAAGGGCTTAAGTCCTTTTCGACTATTCTAACAAGAACCTTAACTGGATTTCTCTCTGTGGTTACCTCATAGAAACGGTCATGAACGCAGCTCTTTAGATGGAGAAATCCTACCCACCTGGCAGGCTTCAGCTGGTGCTTTCGCTCTACTTCCAGCTCAACCTCTTCCCATAAGACCTGTTCCACAGACGCCGCCCCGCCCCCAAGTACCTGTGCTGGAGACGCCGGCGATGTTGCTGGGCTCGCTGATCAGATCCTGCATGACAGCCAGGACCCGGAACTCGTACCACGTGTCCTACAGCCCCAGGGAGGACACCCCGTCGTCAGCCAAGCGACCTGGACCTGCGACAGCCGCCCATCCTCCCCCCACCCCAGCTCTGCGACTCGGGAGTATCTGCCGATTTCCATGGGATGAATACTCCCACCGTGGCCGATTTCAAGCTACCAACATGAGGTCACTGAAAGCAGAGTTGGGCAGAGATGCCACATGGGCTCTCAGGAGTGCAGGGAAGGGAGAGGGAACATAGGTGGGACGGTGGGCATCTGAGAAATAAGCTGCTGCCTCTCCAACTAGAGAGACCTCCCGGTTTAAGGGGAGTCAGCTGGAGAAAAGTACCGTCTTCTCCTCCAGGGGCTCAGAATTGTTAAAGAAGGGACCCTACTCTGGGCAAGTGGAAGACAACCCTTCTGGGAAGCCTCTGCCCACGTCAGACTCCCGCAGGGAGCTGGGCCCCCAGCCCACCCCGGCTTGTGTCGGCACCTGGAGACCCCTCAAGCGAGAACAGCACTCCCGGCGGCCACAGGGCAGGCCCTGAACCTGCCAACCTCAGCTGCAGTGATCTGAGGATCCCAAACCTGGCAGGAGACCCACGAGCACAGGAGTGCAGGTGTGGGATGGTACGCGGCGGCCCACACACGCCTGAGCTGGGTCACTCAAAGCTTCCAGTGATTCTAGGAAGAGTCACGTCACTTCCGGAATTGAGAAAAGCAGCAGGGAAGACGCTAGGCACCTCACCTGGGACAGGTCCCTGGCAAAGAAGTCCCCGTCAGTGCCAGGTATGGCGTCATCCAGCGTCTCCCAGCGCTCTCCAACGCGGAACTCCAGGACGTAGCGGTCGATGGGGAAGCTGTGGTTGGCAGGTGGGAGCCAGGACAGGAGCACACCCTGCTGGGTCCGGTTGGCTGTGAGGCACCTCGGTGGGGTAACCAGCACCAGGGGTTCTGGAGTTGTGACAGGGAATGCTGCGGGGGAGGGAGAGGTGATGGCGGGGGTGCCGAGGCCGCTGCAACCCCTCTACCCACACGTCCCTGTGGGGGCAGTGACCCCAGGGCGATGAGGGCCACATCCCCAGGGTGCAGGAATCAATTCAGGACACGTGTCCCATGAAGAGCCCTCGTGACCCAAGGGAAGGGGGCAGGGTGGGTGGGCCCGAGCCTCCTGACTCCATTTCCAGAGCACTTCTGACGACACACACAAGGGCATCAGGTCCCGTGAAAGGAAAAGAGTCAGGACTTCAGGGAAGAAGGAAATGTAATTATCTTTTGAATAAGACAGTATCTTTGAAAAGATACTATAGGGACTTTATAGGGACTTCCCTGGCGGTCCAGTGGTTAAGACTTCGCTTTCCAATGCAGGGGGTGTGGGTTCGATCAGGTCAGGAAGCTAAGATCCCACATACCTCAGGGCCAAAAAACCAAAACATAAAAAACAGAAGCGGGCTTCCCTGGTGGCGCAGTGGTTGGGAGTCCGCCTGCCGATGCAGGGGACGCGGGTTCGTGCCCCGGTCCGGGAAGATCCCACATGCCGCGGAGCGGCTGGGCCTGTGAGCCATGGCCGCTGAGCCTGCGCGTCCGGAGCCTGTGCTCCGCAACGGGAGAGGCCACGACAGTGAGAGGCCCACGTACCGCAAAAAAAAAAAACCAGAAGCAATAGTGTAACAAATTCAACAAAGACTTTAAAAATGGTCCACATCAAATATATCTTAAAAAAGAAAAAAAGATACTACAAAACGTATCTTTCATTCTCTTCCAAGGAAGAAGGAACATCTTCCCTCAGCACTGCTCACTCCATCCGTTCCCCTCTGGCCCAGGTGGAAAAACAGGCCCCAGGGCACAGGGCTTCGGGGCGGGGTGAGCCTCGGCAAGAAAGAATGTGGGAGAAGGCTGGCGTGGGGCCGCCTGGTCACAGCCGACTTCTCTGGCCGCAGACAGGGGCCAAATGCAACAGCAGGCGGGCGGGGTGAGCCGCTGGGTCAGGGAGGAAGAGGCGGCCCTATGCCTGCCACCAGACGAGGCCGGGGGCCAGAGGAAGGGAGCAGCGGGAGTGCAAAAGGAGGAGGAAGGACCCCCACCACCCCGGGAGGCCACAAAAAGATGCAAACACGGGGCCAGCAAGGAACGATGGAACTGAAGCTCTTCCATCCATCTGAGGACACGTCAGGGCAGCCCACAGTGCTCAGACGGGGCACGAGGCACCCTGGCCCGGACAGACCCCGCGGGACGGTAGGATAGACCCTTACTGGGAGGTCAGTGTTGGTTGTATAAGGCACTTAGCAAGGCGCCCGCATACAATGGGCAGGAAATGTCTGCTCTCCATCCCAGCCCCTCCAGGAGCATCCCGGCCCGGCCTCACCTAAAGTGTTCACAGTGACCACCTCACTGAAGGCGCTGGTGCCCAGCTTGTTCTGGGCCAGGACACTGAACTGGTATGCTGTCTCGGGCTCCAGGGCATCCACCAGCAGCCAGCTGGGTCCCGGAGGCACAGGCAGGGACAGCCAGTCGTGGGGCCCAAACCGTGCCCGCTTCATCCTGCCCGAGAGAGAAAGGATCGGGGACAAGGGCGCGGGGTGGGTTACACTGGAGACTCGAGAGGGCACACAGGTGCTGGAGTTGGGGGCGCTGCCCCAGCCTTCCCAGCTTACAGGTCAGGAGCAGGTCACAACCCCCCAGCTGTGGCTGTGCCGGTCCCCATGAAGCCAGGTCCCCAGCCACTACTGGCGCCTATTCTCTGAAAAGGGACCCTTGGCGTTACTGATGCTCGAGATACTGGTCAAATTACCAATTGCATTCTGGGAGAATCTCACCCTGGTCAGAGCCCTAAGAGTGGCGCAGCCCTGGGAGTGAGGACGCTGGGAACAAGGCAGGTACCAAAGTGGGAAAGTGGGGATGAGCAGGACCAGGGGGAGGCCGGGTGCCCTTGGCCACCCGGCCTCCCAGGGACAGCCAAAGTGGGACCTGCGTGACCCCGAGGGCTCAGTCTGTCCAAGTGGGCTCGAGTCACTGAGGAGGAGCTGGGCGCAGGGCAGAAATAATCAGTGCTTCCCCACAATGGGGACCAGGACCCACCCCTACAGCTTCTGGGTTAGAGGTCACCAAGGAAGGCCGCGCTGTGGCTACAGAACACTGGAACCAGGGGTGAGGGTTGACCCTTGCTCTGCAGCCCACTTGACTCCCTGCAAGCCATGAAGCCGGCGCCCAGGCGCAGCGCCCGGCGCCACCACGGGGAGGACACATCGTCCCGTGGGATTGGCCGCACAGTCCCTCAGCAGCCTGAGGACCCCCGTGGAGGCCAGGCCCCTGCAGGTTAAGGGCTCACGGCTCACAGCTCAAGCCTCTGCCCGGGAATCGGAGCGGAGGCAGCCGAAAGCACAGCAGAGAGAAACCAGCGCTGGAAGGAGTCCTCCCCAGCCCCGTGATCGCCCTTCCCCCGCCGGCACCACAGCAGGCAGCAGAGTGACAAAGCGAAGCAGAGCCGCAGGCAGCGAGGGAACCAGTCCATGCCCAGACCTTCAGCTCGGGCCTCCCCAAAGGCGGCCACACGCCCTGCCCTGGCCACGCAGCCGCCTGGCAGCGTCCCACCTGCCCTGGGGAACAAGTGGGGATGGGAGGGGGCTCCGCTTCAACTCCGAGCCCCCCAAGCTCACCACCTAGGTCCAGGGGGCATCCAGAGCTCAGAACACCTAGGTAATCAGAGGCTGGGAAGCAGGCCAGGTCCCTCTGACTCCCTGCTGCTGAGAAGTATACGGAGGGCTCTCCCTGAATCTCCAGGCGCCCCCGACTGTGCTTCCTCCTCCCCCAACCCAACCTGGTGAGCCTGGCTGGGGCTACACACCCAGATGAGACAGGTCTGGAAAGGAGGAGGTGAGGGCTCACCCTCCCGACTCGAGGATGTCACCCATGATGCAGGTGGCCAGTGCTTGGCTCAGGAGAGGGATGTGGGGAGAGAAAATCCTGAGGGGAGGGGTGGACCTCGGCCGAGGCCTCTCTTCCCAGCTTTTCTACACCTCCTGTCCTCAGCCTGCTTCATGCGTTATTAAGATGTCTGTCTGCCCCGAGGTTTGGGAAAGATCTCAAATCTCTGCACTTCGCTAAGTGAATGTATAACCAGGTACAAAGACGACAGACACACGGTCCTAGAGAGAAAATGCACGTGTGCAGAAAAGGCCAGGAAGGTGAGCGCCGCTTCACGCTGGGTTTCTGGAACCACTGGTGCAGGGTCAGAATAAAAGATCTATGCTTGTGGCTGGCTGTCTTACGATGCCCTTGAACATCAGGACTCTCTTCCAGGCTCCAGAGAACAGAGCAAGCTGCAGGAGCGAGCCAAGGACAGGGAGGGGCCGTGAGATCAGCTGGGGACGCGCAGCACGGGGTGACGGACCATCCAGGCCCCAGCCCCGCCGTCATCCCAGACACCCCACCCCCCTGGAGCCTGGTCACCGGGCGACACACCCCACCATCCCGAGGGAGGCAGGGCAGGTGGAGAGCCACACCCTTCTCATAACCTGCCCCCTGACCCCAGGGACTGATGAGGGGTGGGGGTGGGGGGATAAGCAGAGAGCAAGGCGTGCGGGGGTGACTCACAGAGGTCCGTACCAAACAGAGAATGTCTGCTCAAATCCTCCATCGTAGCCTGGCTCCCAGGACACGTTGGCAGTTGTCATGGAGACCTGGACCCGGACACTGCCCGGGGCATGGGGGCTGGTGCCTGCAGGCCAAGCAGACACCTCAGGCGGGAGGAACTGAGCCCGCGGAGCCGGGCTGGCCGTGACCTCGTGCACCTGGCAAAAGTGGTGCCCCGGGGGAGATGTGGGGACAAGGACGCTCCAAGGAGCTGCGCCCAGCCCTGCTGGGTCATGGGGCTGGAGGAGGAAAACCGTCCCGCGGGCAGGCTCGTCCTTCCAGCAGGAGATGCGTGAGCATCAGGAGTAAGGGCCGGAGGGAAACCAGCCCCTGGTCATCAGCCCCGACCAGGCCCGCGCTCGTCTGGAGAGCGTCAAGTGCAGCCGACGGCCACAGGCGAAGCCCAGAGGCCCCCCGTCGCACGCAGCTCTCTGGCCTGAGACCCAAACGCCAACGTGAGAGCCGCCCACCAGCCCGGCATGGCAGTCAACACCTCCGGCAGGAGCTCGGGCCCTGGGCCTACCACTCAGTGCAGTGACGCCCAGCAGGGCGTCCCCCCCAGACCAGCCTCGGTTTCAATGAGCGAGTGTGGGGGGAACACCAGTTCCCACCTCACACACGTGTGTGACGAGGCGCCACTAGGTGCTGAGCCTAAAGCTGGTGGTAAATGCTCAAAAAGCACTGGCTGTTGTCACGACTGTGGCTGTCTGTCCCCAGAGGGGCAGGGAAAACATGCAGGCCGAGGCCCCGGGGACGAGGTCTCAGGCAGAGGAAGCGGGCACACGTGCCCGGAGCCCCAGGTCAGGGGACACCTGTGCCAGGCCCAGCCCGGACCTGGGGGCAGACAGCCCCGCACCCAGAGCCCGGCCCGCCTTCCCACGCCCCATACCGACGACAGTCAGGTGGGTGCTGGCAGTGATGCTGGTGACCACATTGGTGGCGCTGCACTCCCACTGCCCGTGGTCCTCCTTACTCAGGGCGCGGAACTGCAGGCTCCCGCCGGGCAGGGCGCTGTGCTTGCTTCTGCTGGGCTTCCCTACCTTGGCCAAACACGGGGGCGGGGAGGAGGGCGGGAGGAGGGGCAGGGAAGAAGAGAAGCCACCAACACTCAGGGGTCCAGGAAGGACAGGGGCGGCACCGGGCCCCAGCCCGCAGCCCTCCCTGCCCGCCGCCCCCCCCCCCGCGCCAGGAGTCACCGTCGCTACTCGGCCCCCGCCCCGTTGGAACAGCGCCGTTCCCAGGCCGTGCCCCTACCGCACTCCCCAGGAGCCCCGGAGCCCAGAGGTACCTTCCTCCACGTGATGACAGGGAAGGGGTCCCCGGCGGCAGCGCAGGGGATGAGCAGCTCCCGGCCGGCCTCTTGCCTATACTCCCAGCCTGGTAGCACCGTAAAGTACGGGGGGTCCTAGGAGAGCACGGCGAGGCCGTGACGTCGGGCATTTCAGGCGCCCACCGCCCGCATGGAGGCGGCCCGCAGCCCCGGCCTCACCTTCAGGACGAGCCTCGCAGGGGAGGACTGGCCCATGGTCCCCAGGGTGTTGTAAGGCACACAGGTGTAAGTGCCAAGAGCCTCCTCTGTGGCCTCCTCGATTCGGATGGAGCCGTCCTCCATCAGGGTCCAGCCCAGGTTCTGCTGGGGCACAGACAGCGCAGGGGAGCTGGGGTCAGGAGCCGGTGCTCAGCCCAGGCCCCTCAGCTGGACCTGAGCTGCTCCTCCGTGTGCAGGCTGGAGGTGGGGGGGGGCGTCTCGCGATGCGAGAACGGCCAGGCCCTGCTGGACTCGGCCCACGGGAAACAGCTCTTTGCTCTCCCCAAATCCTGGAGGGAGGGGCCCTGGCAGGAACCAGATCCCCAGAGGTAGCACCTCAGGGCCGGGGGCCTCCCGCGACCGGCACACGGCCCTCCGGCACCTTCTCAACCTGCAGGGGGCGGCCGTCCTTGTTCCACTTGACCACGGTGGCCGGTGGCTCTGCGTCCACAGGGCAGCGGATGTAGCCATGAATTCCCACAGGCACATAGATCACGGGGGGCATGTTGAGGACGCGGGCTGGGTCTGCAGGGCCGCGGGTGTGGGGAGGGAAGCAGAGGTGAGAAGACAGGCGGGGGGGGGGCGAGCCACCCCGCAGCCCAGGGCCCCCCACTCGGCGCAGTGCCAGGTGTCGGCCCAGCAGGGGCCACGAGATGGCAAAGCCCACTCCCCGGGCTGACCGCCCAGAGGCCACAGCAACCGTCCTGTCTGTGCAGCCCTGCATCCTTAAGAACACCCGTCTGAATGCACGGAGGCACCGCTGCTCCTGCCGGCCTGCAGCTCCCCCCACACACCTCCGCCCGGAGACGCAACAGCAGCCGGGACGCATAAGATAGCAGCATCCCTCCCGAGTGTCTGCGGGACCCCAAGCCGTTCCTCGCCCCACGTCCTCTGCGGACGGTGACCAGGGGCGGAACCACAAGGCTGCTTTTCTGCCCTGCCTCGGTTTCCCATCTGTGCAGGTGGGGTGCAGAGTCAGCCACGGAGCCGCTGGAAGTTTCTCGGGACAGCAGGAGCAGCAGCTCTGTGACGTGGGTGAGCCGCCCCCCGCGAGGCTCCCGGGCTCCCACGAGGGCCATGGAGGAGAAGGACCCAGAACTGCCCGGGAGGCGGTGAGGATTAATGGGCGGCTCTGTTAGCGTCTGGAGCCCTTCAGAGAAGAGCATTGCATAAATACCAGGCCGAAGTATATATTTAGACATGGCTTCCTACTTTTGTATGGTAGATTTTTTTTTTCTCCTCCAAGGTTTTCAAAGGGTTTATGAATGGGAAATACTCTGAACACTGCTTTTTAGCAGAAATAAAGATCCTTGTCTCACCCACCTGAAAATCTCACCCAACAGGTTCTCTTTGAAGGCAGGAAAGAGGTAAAAAACGACAAGAGGGAGTGGGTGATGGTGCCAGAGGGAGACAGGGAAACGCTTCCCTCAGCAGACACGGCCACAGCCTGGAGGATGGGAGCCTTGGTCCTGGTGGATCATCGTCCTTTGGAGACCACCCCTGCCGGCCCTCTCCCTCCGCCACTGCCCCCTCCATGCCCGGGTGACACAGGCAGAGAGGTTCTGCTCCGCAAGGAGCCTGCCCCGCCCTTGGCACCTTCACAGCCTGGGCACACAGTAAGTAACTTGTCAGAGCTTTTTCTCTCCTGGGTGGGACAGGCCTGGGGTTCTGAGTCACACAGCTTTCCTTAGGCCTCACAGCTCTTAAGAACTCGGGACGCATAAGACAGCAGCTGAAAGTCGTCCTCGGCTGTGGACAGCGGAGAGGAGGCCTCTGCCCGCACCAGCAGCATCACCACGTGAGGGCGTGAGGTCGGGACTCGGGGGGCCCACTGCCAGGCCCATGCTCAGCCCGCCTCCCGGGGTCACCAGCTGTTCTAATGTCCTCAGCTCAGATGCCACCTCTGGGCCACGCCTCTCCAGGTGGTCATACTCTCGCCCGCCCCTCCGTGTTGTGGGAGGGAGTGGTTCTTGCACACGAGCCCTTGTGTGATGGATAGCCTGTCACCTACCACGTCAAGAGGGGCCTTTATTGTCAAAGTGACGGAGCCATCCTCCAATCAGGAGGAAGAGATTAGCCCTCGGCACTCATCCTCTCCCCCACTCGAGACCAGCAAGCTGAATGACGCTGCACAAAAGCCCTCGGTCGTTCCGGCCCAAGAGCAGCCCCTTCCCCTGGGTCTCGGGCAGCCCTGGAAGGCGCAGCAGGGAAGCCACCAGGGGCCCGCTGCTGGGGAAGCGGATTAGTCACCCCAGAGGGGATCTGTCCCCCTTGCCCACCCAGCAGGGGAGCAGAGAGCGGCAGGAGAGCTGCCCCACTGGGTCTGAGCCACATGGCCCTCAGATACTAAGACAAAAACACCTCGTTCAAGGTGCGGACAGAGGAGCTGGCCAGCGCCGGCACGAGGACGGCGTCCAGAAGGCCTGCCTGTCCCTGAGCCCAACCGGGGCGAGGCTGACGGAATGGATTAGTGGACACGGGCGGCCGTGCGGCCCGGAGAAGAGCCTGGCGGGGGCTCGATTCACCTCCGCTGGCCAGCCCGGGTCAGGCCTCCTCCCGCGCTGTCCCGTCCCCGCCTCGGCCCCTCCTCCGCCCACATTGCCTCCACGCAGCCCTCCAGCCCCCCATGCGGCCAGCGTGGCCTGAGCCTGCCCCACTCACACTGCACGGTCAGGTACGCCGAGGCCGAGGGCGAGCGTCCCAGGCTGTTGCTGGGGACGCAGGTATACTTCCCCGCGTCCTCAGGCTTCACCCGGAAGATAATCAGGGTCCCGTCGATCAGGATCCGCACCCTCAGCTTCAGATCACTGCAGGGACACAGAACACAGGACACAATGGCGGGGGGCAGGCGTCTTCCATTCAACACTGGGACAACATGCCAGCGAGTCCTCCGCACGGCTGAGGAGGGGGACAGGCGCCGTCTGCACACACACCGGCCTCAGCATGAGGGACACATGGACCGGATGCCCCCAACCCCTGCCAGCTCCCAGAGCCCAAGGGCAGCCCCTGCTCAGAAGCTTTACCCCGAGGGGGCCTGGCTGGGCCCCAAGGGAAGGGCGGGCACTCACTTCTGGAAGTAGACATTCTCGTCCTGCCAGTACCAGGTGTAGGTAAGGTTGCCGGGATAGGCCTCTGCCCGGCAGGTGAGCAGAGCATCCTGGGATATGTTGACAGTGATGTTCTCAGGAGGGGAGACGATGAAGGGAGGTCCTGGGGGGACAGGAACAAGCATGACCTCTCCTGGCGGGGGGGTTTGGGGGGGACCACAGCGCTGGGCTCCCAGGAGGCTCCGACCCTCAGGAAGGGGCACCCCAAGCCCTGGAAGGGACAGCGGGGAAGGCACTGGTCCAGGAGCTGGCAGCGCAGCCAAGCAGTTGTCATGGAGACGCATCCAGCTGCTGCCTGTGCTCAGGTTCTTCCTCTCCCTGCAAGTCCCAGGGATGCAAGGGGCCCGGAGGTGTGGCCGTGTGCTCCCAGCCTGCTGTAGACGCCCGCCCCACGCACAGCCCCGCTGTAAACCTGGCTTCCGAACAGCCAGTTAACCCCTACACAGGCACGCACACACGCGCGCCCGCACACGTGCACACTCACACTCACACACACACACGCACACGGCCCTCCCTGCCCCTCCTTCTCTGCAGTGGAGCCCAGGGCAGCACATGTGCAGCAAGGAGAAAGGGACCGCCTTGCCTCTGGAGGAGTAAGAGGCTGTGGGCTGACCAGATAAGGGTGGCAGGCGGGTTGGGGCAGGGGAGGAGAGGGGTGGAGCTCCAGCAGCCCTGGCAGTGCGAGCCTTCCAGACAGGCCCGAGTCGCAGAAGCAGCGCACAGCCGCCACCCGACCCCTCGAGCAGGACGGAGGCTGCCCCCTCTGGGGGCTTCGAGGCCCCAGGCAAGGCAGACCGGCATCTCAGGTGCTGACCCCACAGACGCCAGCCCCACCAAATGCCCTCCGTGTTATTTAACCCTCTGGGGTTGGACGGAATTCCTATCTTTATTTACTGATGCCATCGTCAGAGGGTGGAGGCCTGAGAGAGGGCTCCTCCCCCAGGGAAGGAGGAGGCCCAGCGGGATGCCCTCCGGACATTCAGAGAAAGCAGAAACCCACTCGGCATGGCGCCTCCCGCCACCTCACGGGAGGGCCGCCACAGGCCACCAAGGAGCCCCACGATATGGAGAGGAGCTCCCACCACCCCCAGCTGAGCCACCCACGCCCTGGAAAGAACCCCCCAAGCTCAGTGGGGCCGGAACTCCCTGCCAGAGGCCCAGGGCATAGAGGCCAGATCGCTCTCACCTTGGACGAGCAGGTGGGTGGTGTGGATGGCCTCCCCCTGGATGCTGTACGCGCGACAGGTGTAGGCACCTCTGTCCTCCCGACTGACCGAAGTCACCGTCAGGCTGCCGTCACTCACCTGTGGCCGAGGAGAGTCGGGCTCAGCTCCCAGCCCTGGGCCCGCCAACTCCATCCCAGGTGGAAGTGGCCTGGGGCCCATGCACCTGGGGACACGGAAGCAGGCTTCTCCCTCTGAGGACACGGGTGCCAGCCGCTCTGCCTGCCGCCTCCAGCCCCACCTGCGCCTCCGCAAGTGTGAACTGTCACGGGGACGGAGGCGCAGGGCAAGGAGAAGTGGGTGCAGTGGCCGCGGCAGACCCACACTCACCTGGTACTTGCCGCTGGCACCTAGCAGCATCCCCTCCTTCAGCCAGGTGACAATGGGCTTAGGGTTCCCAAAAGCTGTGCAGGTCATGGTGATGCTGCTGCCCTCCTTGGCCTCGATGTACTGGGGGGGTGTTTCTGTAAAGGTGGGAGGAGCTGCAAGAAACCCAAGGCGCGGGGTGGGGTCAGCCAGCGGCCCTGCACACAGCGAGGGCCCTGCGCTGGGCCACCCCACGAGGCCGGCGCCCTCCAGGAGGTCGGAGGTGACACAGGTGACAGGCCCTGCCTTGTGAGGGGGGACCTGGAACTCAGAGTCAGTGTGGCTGGATCCCAAGTCTAAACTTTCCCCATTGCATACACCTAATTCCCAATAAAGGAATGTTTGTCCAGCACCCACAGGGAGGCCCCCCATGCTCAGCACCAGGGATGCGGCAATAAATGAGGCACCCGTCACCCCACGATCGTCCAGACACCCCTCCTTCTGTAACCCCAGCCCAACCAGGCCCACGGCTCTGGGACATTTGCCGTCTGAGCCCTGTCAGGCCTAGCACGGATCTCAAGCCAGGTGACAAAGACTCACCCAGGCTCTGCAGCGACAATCCCCCACCTTCCCCGCAGCTGCCTTGGGGACCAGGCAGACGGCCCGATCCACGGGCTACTCGCTCCTGAATTCTCGAAGACTGTGCCAGACTGTCCCCCAGCACCTGCCTCGGAGTTCTGACTAAAATCCCATCCGGTACAAATAACACACTCTGTCTCACCTGTCTGAGCTGCCTATAGAAGCCACCTGATCAACCCCAACTCCCTGGACGATCATGCGGTGTCTTCTGGAGTGGGGGGCACTGCTGACACCAGCCTAGGGTCCACAGCACCGGGCTCAAGGCTCCAAGTTCAAATCCAGCTGCCACTCGCTCTGTAACCCTGGGCTCAGCCGCTCTGGGCTCTACCTAAACCCCACCCTCAAGACCAGTGGCAGGAATTAGCGAGGTAAAGTCCGTGAAAGGAGCTGGTAAAACGTACACATGTGAAATGGTGGTCATTCTGTCATCACTGTCATCGCTGTCGGCCGCCCAGGGCTCCTGAGGCCCCGACGAGAAGCTGTGAGGGGGTCTCCTCGGAGGCTGCCCTGCCCCAGGCCCAGGACACGCTGGGGGTCGCGGCCACCCACCACCTGCCACCAGCCTCACCTCCCGTTGCACACCCCTCAACTCTGCTCCGACACAACAGCCTTCCCGTCTTCCTACACGTGCCAAGGACTTCCATTCCTGGGGGCTCTGCGTCGGCCATCCCCCCTCCTGGGCTGTACCCACATCTCACCCTTTCGGCGCCCGCTCGCCTTTGCTAAAATGCCACCTCTGCCTCACCTGGTCAGCCGGTCTAGGAAGGCACCTGCTGCATTCCTGTCTCCTCAGACTGTTTAAAGCACTTACGACCAAGTCTCCTGAGAGCAGAGATTTCCAAGAATCCCACTATGTGCCCAGCTTTTAGCGCAGTTCCTGGCATGTAGTAGAGTCTCAACAAACGTTGGTTGAACAGACGGATGAATGCAATGAAGGAGCCACACACCTGCACGCATGCGCACACACACACACACAATAGAGCAACACAAATGCAAACACAAAACCGAAGACAAGACCATGGCGAGACGGCTTTCTTCGACGATCTCCCCACCCCTCCGCTGAGCGTGGCCGCACAGGGGGCACAGGAGTGAGGACTGGGTGACCAGGAAGCAGGCTTCACCACTCACGACACATCCTTGAGAAAGTCCATCCTCACCCAACGTCTAATACACCAAAAGTGATGGTAAAACTCATTCCAAGTCCTTGCAGAGGGAACCTGGCATCCGAACCCCAGGCCCCTCCTGGCCTGGCCGTGCGCTCACCCCAGCAGAGCCCTCCCGCCACGCCTGCCCTTGAACTCCAGCTCACACAGCCATGGCCTCTGTTACCTCTGCGTCACACTTAAAGAAAAGATAATATGATAAATTACATCCTGAAGTGACAAATTAATTACTAATTACATAATTACTTTACTATTTAGGTGCTAATCAGGAAAGCACTTTGAACAATTTCGAGTTTTCCGGAAAATAATGGTTTGACTCCCGATTATTTACTGGATTAGGTGTGAGCTTACCAGCTGCATTTCTAGGCTTAATTCTTCTTTACAAATGCCCTATAATTAATCGTGCACATTAGAAATAGGCTGGCCTCTCCTCCAAGCAATTCATCGACCTAAAGCAAGGTTTTACTCTGGCTTTCCAGGCATTTTATATGCAATAAAGAAACAATTGGGCTTGTTTCCTCCCAAATGGTCTTCAAGAAAACACAGGAGGAGAATAAGACAATCTGTGATTCTAATTTTTCACTTTCCAAAGGTGATCCCAGTCAGAAATGCCTGACATTAAATATTCTAGTTTGGAAGCAACGGAATGTTGGTGCTCCAAACTCTTTCCTTCGATAATGGAAGTATTTACACGGGAAGGAACCTCAGAATGCAGGAGGAAGAAAGGGTGAGATCGCTCACGTTGGGAGGTGCCTGTGGTGTCCACCCTTGGAGAGGGAGGCCCCCGGTAAGGGGAAGCATCCGATGATAAGCCCCAGTGCTAAAGCCTGACCCTTCCGGACGAACAGCCTGCCAGGTTGCCTAAGTGCGCCGGCTCTCCTTCCTCTGGGCCTCCAGGCATGCTGTTCCCTCTGCCCTGGAACACCCTTCCCGCCTCCTGCCCCCGCACCTGACAGACTCCTCCTCCCCGAAGGGTCTCTGCCCAGGGCTCACTGCCTCAGAGAAGCCCTCCATCCCTCACGCTCCCAAAGCCCATACTGCAATCCTCTCTGGACCTGACTGCCTCGTGACGTGTCCTTCAGAGCTGGGTCTGTGTCACACCCACTGCATTTCCCCACAGCCGGCCAAGTGGATGTTCAGAAATGTGTGTTGAATGGGTGATTGTGGGTGTATTCCCAAGGGCTCTCCGACCACCACAGGCCACCTCTCCCAACCTGAGGCGCCTCCTGTGCTACCCGACTTCATCTTTTTCTCCCCTAAGGAGGAGGATAACCAGCATTCTGCACACAATGACCCTGCGCAGCCAACCTTCCAGGCGCAGTGCCAGATGTCTTCACCCACAGCGTTTCCCTTAATCTTCACAACAGCCCTACAAACAGGCTTTGTTCTTGGAAACACAAAAGGGAAGCTCAGAGAAATGATATGGGTGCCAGGGATCAGACAGCTAACGTGGTGGATCCGTGAAATAAGCTGAGTCTCATCGGGCCGCGTTCCATGCCGGTCCATCCCAGCAATGAGGAATTCCCAGCCATGAACTCCCCCTGGTGCAGACGGAGCCCGAGCTCTAACAGGACACACGACTCTAACAGGAGGAAGCTCTACGTCCCGGCTCGCAGTGTCTGCGCATGCCTGCTTCTCTGCTCGCTGGACCGGACCCAGCAGTGATGTGAGGGGAGGAGGTGGGGCTGCAGGAGGCGTCGGCCCGCCTCGGGAAAGGGCAGAAGAAAGCAAGCAGCGTGGGGCTCTTGGCTCGGTGCTCATCAGTGACGCTGTCAGCAGCAGGTTTACCTTCCTAATTATGTTCTGCTTGGGCTAATATTAAGCCGAGTTTTCATTCTGGGCACACACAACAGCTGGCATCGAAAAGGGATGACTCAAAAACTCACGGGTGGTGGGGACAGCCCAACCAAGATTTAAAATAAGCCTCCAATCGGTCTCTGGGGACTGACCAGCAGGTGCGCCTGCATCCAGGGGCTCAGGCAGCCTGGACCACTGACCCAGGGCCACCGTCCCTAAGTTCGCTTTCCAGAGACCAGTGCTCTGGCTAAAATACTCTGTTCTTCCAGGGCCCTGGATGGGTTTTCAAGGCGGAAGGAGCACAGCCTGACCCGACCCCACAAGGCAGGGACCCTCAAGGCTCAGAGAAACTTGCAACCCAGGCAAGCGCCCATTGCTCTCTCCAGACCGTGGCACCCAGGGTCACAGACATCACACCCAGAAAGACGCAAGCAGTGGGGGGCGTGTCCAAAGCACACCTGTTGACACCTCAATAACCAGTGCAGCGTCTGCAACACGCGGTGGCTGAACACGTCGGCTCATAAACTGAAGCAAGAGTAACTGTATGGTCAGAAAAACAAATCAAAGGGCTTTCCTGGTGGCGCAGTGGTTGAGAGTCCGCCTGCCGATGCAGGGGACACGGGTTCCTGCCCCGGTCCGGGAAGATCCCACATGCCGCGGAGCGGCTGGGCCCGTGAGCCGTGGCCGCTGAACCTGCGTGTCCGGAGCCTGTGCTCCGCAACGGGAGAGGCCACAGCAGTGAGAGGCCTGCGTACCACC